>NC_080174.1:48459807-48769450 GCF_950295315.1 Erinaceus europaeus | reverse complement strand
AATAATTTATATTACATTATTTTTCTTAATATAATTTGTTATGTCTCCTGACTATGACTGTCAGTCTATCTGAGAGCTGACCACTGTAGCCCATTTCCTGATGGTATAAATTCCAGGGAGCCAGGAAAGAAAGATTTTTGAGTTAGGGGCAGGGGTAGATAGCATAATGGTTATGCAAAGGAGACTTTCATACCTGAGACTCCAAAGTCCCAAGGTTCAATCCCACTGCATGACCATAGCCAGAGCTGATCAGTGCTCTGGTAGAGAGAGAGAGACACACACAGAGAGAGATTACTGAGTTACAAAAGGTATTGGGAAGATAGTGCTGAGGTAGTGTGATCAACTTTCAGGCCCTAGCCACCAGAGGTCATAGCTCAGTCCCCAGCATCTTCACTTGTTAGAGCTGAACAGTGCTCGGCTTTCTTTTTTTTTTCCACACTCCTCTGAAAATAAATTTTAAAAAATTTTTAAAAAGAGAGAGAGAGAGAGAGAGCTGTGAATTCAGCAGTGGAAAGCCTGGCAGGGAACATATGTTACATTCTCAAGCACCTGGGTTCAACCCCCCTCCCTCCAATTCCCACCTATAGAGGGAAAGCATCAGGAATGGTGAAGCAGTTCTGCAGGTGTCTCTTTTCCTCTCTCCCTCTTCTTTCTCAAGTTCTCTCTGTTTATATAATAAATAAGAAAATAAGATAAATTTAAAAAATGATTTCTTGGGGCCGGGTGGTAGCACAACGGGTTAAGTGCACATAGCGCGAAGCACAAGGACCAGCATAAGATCCTGGTTGAAGCCCCCGGTTCCCCATCTGCAGGGGGGTCACTTCACAAGCGGAGAAGCAGGTCTGCAGGTGTCTATCTTTCTCTCTCTCCCTCTCTGTCTTCCATCTATTTTTCTCTGTCCTATCTAACAACAATGACCACAATAACAACAATGATGAACAGCAAAGGCAACAAAAGGGGGAAAATGGCATCCAGGAACAGTGGATTCATGGTGCAGGCAGTGAGCCTGCATAACCCTGGAAGCAAAAAAAAAAAAAAAAAAGATTTCTTGAAAAATAAGTAAATGAGGGAGTCTGGCGATAGCACGTGGTGCAAAGCACAAGGACCAGTGGAAGGGTCCTGGTTCGGGCCCCCGGCTCCCCACTGCAGGGGAGTCACTTCACAGGTGGTGAAGCAGGTATGCAGGTATCTTTCTCTCCCCCTCTGTCTTCTCCTCCTCTCTCCATTTCTCTCTGTCCTATCCAACAACGACGACATCAATAACAACAACAATAACTACAACAATAAAAAACAAGGGCAACAAGAGGGAATAAATAGGGAGTCGGGCTGTAGCACAGAGGGTTAAGCGCAGATGGCACAAAGTACAAGGACCGGTGTAAGGATACTGGTTGGAGCCTGCAGCTCCCCACCTGCAGCAGAGTCGCTTCACAGACGATGAAGCAGGTCTGCAGGTGTCTATTTTTCTCTTCCCCTCCTCTCTCCATTTCTCTCTGTCCTATCCAACAACAACATCAATAACAACAATAATAACTACAACAATAAAAAAACTAGGGCAACGAAAGGGAATAAATATTTTTAAAGATTTTTTTAAAAAGAAAAGTAAATAAGGGGCCGGGTGGTGGCACACCTGGTTAAGTGCACATATTACAGTGCACAAGGACCAGGTTTTAGCCCCTGGTCCCCACCTGCAAGGGGAAGGCTTCATGAATGGTGAAGCAGGGCTGCAGGTGTCTCTCTGTCTCTTTCTCTCTATCTCCTCCCTCCCCTCTCAGTATCTCTCTATAATCAATAATAAATAAATAAGATTAAAAATAGAAAAATAAGTAAATAAGAGTTATACCAGCAGAGTGAAAAACTGGGAATACTGTGTCTGCATGCCATTATTACACAGTGAGAAAGACAGATGGGGGTCAGGCGGCGGCTCCACCAGTAGAGCACACACACTATCCCGTGCAAGGACTCATGTTCAAGGCCCAGGTCCCACCTGCAAGGGAGAATCTTCATAAGCAGTGCTGCAGCTGTTTCTCTTCCTCACTGTCTCTCTGTCTCTCACTTCTATCAAAAAAGAAAATTAAAAAGCGGGGGTGGCCAGCTAGGATGGTGGAGCTATGCAGGCACCAAGCCCCAAAGATAATCCTGGTGAGGGAGTTGGGTGGTAACGCAGCGGGTTAAGCGCACATGGCGCAAAGCGCAAGGACTGACATAAGGATCCTGGTTCGAGCCCTGGCTCCCTAACTGCAGGGGAGTCGCTTTACAGGCGGTGAAGCAGGTCTGCAAGTATCTATCTTTCTCTCCCCCTCTCTGTCTACCCCTCCTCTCTCCATTTCTCTCTGTCCTATCTAACAATGATGATATCAATAATAACTACAACAACAATAAAAAACAAGGGCAACAAAAAAGAAAATAAATATATATATTTTTTAAAAGTAACTGTGTAGGTGATTGATGTTAACTAGATGTATCTTGATGATGATTTCTCATTACATACAAGTATTGAATCTTAGAGTAGTCGGGCGGTAGTGCAGTGGGTTAAGTGAGTGTGGCTCAAAGCACAAGGACCAGCACAAGGACCCCGGTTCGAACCCCAGGTCTCCCCACCTCAGGGGCATTGCTTCACAGGTGGTGAAGCAGGTCTTCAGGACTCTATCTTTCTCTCCCTTTCTCTGTCTTCCCCTCCTCTCTCATTTCTCTCTGTCTTATCCAACAATGACAACATCAATAATAACTACAGCAATGAAAACCAAGGGTAACAAAAGGGAATAAATAAATATTAAAAAAATTAAAAAACAAGTATTGAATTGTTATGCTAATACTGAGTCAGTGTCTTGTACCCCTGGAACTAATATAATATTTTATGTCAACTATATCTCAATTAAAAATATATAGGGAAAATTGAGGAAAGGGGAAAATGTAAATGATTTTTAGGGGGGCCAAGTAGTGGTGCTCTTCGTTAAGTACACACATTTACTGTGCACAAGGACTTTGGTTCAAACCCGGGTCCCTACCTGTAGGGGAGCTTCATGAACAGTGAAGTGTTGCTGTAGGTGTCTCTGTCTCTGTTCCTCTCTATTTTCCCCCTTCTCTCTTGATTTTTCTCTGTCTCTATCCAATAAAAATAAATAAATGGGGAGTTGAGTGGTAGCGCAGTGGGTTAAGCGCAGATGGCGCAAAGCGCAAGGACCAGTGTAAGGATCCGGGTTCAAGTCCCTGGCTCCCCACCTGCAGCGGAGTCGCTTCACAAGTGGTAGCAGGTCTGCAGGTGTCTATCTTTCTCTACCCTCTCTGTCTTCCCTTCCTCTCTCCACTTCTCTCTGTCCTATCCAACAACAACAACATCAATAATAACTACAACAATAAAACAATAAGGGCAACAAAGGGGAATAAATAAGAAATATTTTTTTAAAAACTTAAAGAATAAAAATAAATAAATAAATGATTTTTAGTAAAAGTGAATGGATCCTTGAGAGAACAAATGGGAGATATGATAGCTTGACAACAGCTAAGTGTGGTGTCAACTTCTAGTTCCCCTTCTTTAACAAAAGCCAATCTTCCCGGTCTGGTGGGAAGCTTCTTTTTCCAGATGAGTGGACTTATGACAATTGAGGGTTGTTTTTTAAATCTATCATTAAGCAGGTAGTGGAAGTTCAGATTAAAAAAAAACACAAACTTGTCCTTGAATTTATTGCTTTTCAAGTGCCTTTGACTCAAAAGAAACAAAATACCAATGCATCATATTTTGGGCTGGCATTTCATGAAAAACAGTATCCAATTCCAGTCTCCCTTTTGGGAAATATCCTCCCTTTGCCACAGTAAAGAAAGAAATGCCATTTTTCACCTCCCACTGCTGTGTCCTTCTACAAAGTAGAGGGGGCTAGATCTTTCATCTGCCCACTCTCAGATGGAACCAAGGAGCAAGCTTGTGATGGTTAGGCCCCAGAGCAATGCTGCAGGCGGCCAGAAAGAGAAAGTGATTCCCTGAGTCAGTACACAGCGCCACCTTCTGGGAACGTTTGGTGATAACCGTGAGACACCAACTCCAGCTGTTGAGTGCAGTATCCTTCGCTCTTCCAATCTTAATAATCATAGTAATTTATATCCTGGTTGGTTGCACGAGATACATGAGATAACAGTGCCCAGCACACAAAGAATTCCTCCTTTTGTAAACTATAAGTGCTTAATAAGTATATGGGAAGCTAGAAGAACAGATACAATCATGCGCAAATCCATCCAGCACAACACATTAGGGCTACAACCAGGAGTAGGGGTGCAAATACAAAAGCCGAACAACTGGCTCGGGTGTGAGAATAGAGAGGCAGAAAATGACTTTTCTAGGAGCAGGTTAGGGTCATAAGGGGGCCCTGGAGGAAGGGTCTCCACCCCACTGGGAACAAAAACCAGTATTATGGGATGGACTGGGATAGACACCTATGCAAATGAGGCATCTTAGTGTGACCAACTGCCACTGGCCAACTTCAGGGACCAATAGCAGAAGGGAATGATCTATTCCCATTTAAATTTGTCAATAGCTTATGTAAGTACTTGGCCTTGGGAAGCCAGGGTCACTATGGGTGGTGTCCTGCATGTCTCTGCATCTTGTGTTTTTTTTTTTTTTTTAACTTATTTATAAAATAAAAAATATTGACAAGAACATAGGATAAGAGGGGTACAATTCCCACCACCAGATCTCCTATCCCATTCCCTCCCTTGAAAACTTTTCTATTCTTTATCTCTCTGGGAGTATACACCCAGGATCTTTATGGATTGTAGAAGATGGAAGGTCTAGCTTCTGTAATTGCTTCTCTGCTGAACATGGGCATTGGCAGGTCGATCCATATTCCCAGCCTGTTTCTATCTTTCCCTAGTGGGGCAGAGCTCCTGAGAGAGTGGGTTCCAGGACACATTAGAGAATTCATAAGGGCTTCGGAGAGGTGGGGTTCCAGGGTACATTGGAGAGTTCGTCTGCCCAGGAAAGTCAGGTTGGCGTCATGGTAGCATCTGCAACTTGGTGTCAGCTAACTGAGTCACACCTGTTCATTTCCCAGGAGAAGTAGCCATGGCTACTTCTGTTGAGATGCTTCTGACCAGGAGAAGCAGCAGCCACAGAGCGTATCTTGTGTTTTCTTCCTGGAAAATAAAGATCACCTTGGCTGGCTCACAAGGTTCCACTGATATTTCTGTAGCACTACAGACTGGGCACTGGGAAGCCCATTGGGGCCTCCCTAACACAGTGGGAACCTGCTTCTACCACCCATCCATAAAGTTACATGTGTAGATTTTAATGATATAAATACTTCCACCTTCACCTATTTTTAACTATGAAGGTGGTTGCTCTAAGTATGAAGCCGGGGGAGTTGGGCAGTAGCGCAGCGGGTTAAGTGCACATGACGCAAAGCACAAGGACTGGCATAAGGATCACGGTTCATGCCCCAGCTCCTCTCCTGTAGGGAAGTCGCTTCACAAGTGGTGAAGCAGGTCTGCAGGTGTCTTTCTCTCCCCCTCTCTGTCTTCCCCTCCTCTCTCCATTTCTCTCTGTCCTGTCCACTAGCAGCCACAACAACAGTAACAGCAGCAACAACAATGGAAAAAAAGTTGCCCACCAGGAGCAGTGGATTCATAGTCCAGGTACCAAGAACCACCGATAACCCTGGAGGTAAAGAAAGAAGGGAATAAAGAAAGGAAATAGCAAAATGTGTTAAAATAATTATGTGCTGGTGAGGATTTTTTTAATAGACTTACTTATCTGTGAGAAAGAAGGGAAGGAAGAACCAGAGTATCATTCTGTACCAGGGATTACACATTTGGTGCCAGGGATCGAACTTCGTGTCCAACATTTTATCCACTGTGCCATCCCTTCCCTGGACCAGAGTTTGTTTTTATATAGTTCTTTTCCTTACTTTTTGTGGTTCTGGAGAATCGTGCATGCATAGTTTCACCAGTCCTGGCCAACTTTTTCATTCAGAGAGAGAAACCGGAGCTTCCTGTGGTATATAAGCTGGTGTTCTAACCTGGGACACACACAGTGTACATGCCCTATCAGTGAGCTGTATCTCCAGTCCTATAATTTATTTAATCAACAATTATATGCTTAATTTTTTTTATAATGACTATACTCCAGTCTTCTTGAAATTTTAGCAGTCAGCTCTAGAAAGTTTAGCAAGGGTGGTCCGGGAGGTGGCATAGTGGCTATGGCACTAGACTCTCAAGCATGAGGTCTTGAGTTCAATCCCCAGCAGTGCTGTACCAGAGTGATGGCTGGCTCTTTCTCTCCTCCTATCTTTCTCATGAATAAATAAATAAATAAATTATTTTTAAAAAATTAAAAAGAAAGTAGCGCAGCGGGTTAAGCGCAGGTGGCACTAAGCGCAAGGACCGGCATGAGGATCCCGGTTCGAGCCCCCGGCTCCCCACCTGCAGGGGAGTCGCTTTACAGGCGGTGAAGCAGGTCTGCAGGTGTCTATCTTTCTCTCCTCCTCTCTGTCTTCCCCCATCTCTCTCCATTTCTCTCTGTCCTATCCAACAACGACGACATTAACTACAACAACAATAAAAAGACAACAAGGGCAACAAAAGGGAAGATAAATAAATTACAAAAAAAAATTAAAAAGAAAGTTTAACAAGGCTCATTCTGCTGGCTTTTAGGTCTTGTTCTGCCTCTACTAGCACTGTGTTTTCAAGTTTGCGTTGGGTTCCATAAATTATGTAGCTGGTTCTTTTGACAATTCAGGCTGGAATCAATCAATCACCAGAACCAGGGTGGGACTGGAATTTGAGGACTTCAGCTCTCACACTCTTCCCAAGCCTTCCTGTGCAGGGCTTGCCAGCCATTGAGGAGGCCCAGTGTCTCCGAAGACTCCTTTTGGTTCTGCATGGAGACAGGGAGAATGAGTCCATAGCACCATCTGGTGGCTATTAGGTGTCACGGCTCCGAGGTCAGGTATTTTTCAGCCAGAAGGAGGGTGTGGTAATTCTTAAGATGGTTCTGTGTTGGAATGTAGGACTTGTTTGCATTCAGTACCAAGCCCCTCATATTCCAGCACCACCCCACCACTGATGAAGCCCTTGCAGTGCTGACCACTAAAATAAAGCAGAGATTTAAAATAGTCTGTACCTCATAAATTCATGGGGAAGATCACACAAAATGTACCTTGTAAAATACTCTCTTGCTTAATATATGCCATAGTTACTTGATCACGTAGTTCTCACAAGTCATCTCTTTATTCAAAAACCTTCGGTGACTCTCCATCCATTTATATAATGTGTGGTCCTTAGCTCTGCACTTAAAGCTCTCAGGAGTCTATTGAATATTTGTAATTTTAAAATATATTTTTAAATATTTATTTATTCATTCCCTTTTGTTGCCCTTGTTGTTTTATTGTTGTAATTATTGTTGTTGTTGTTGTTGGATAGGACAGAGAGGAACAGAGAGAGGAGGGGAAGACAGAGAGGGGGAGAGAAAGATAGACACCAGCAGACCTGCTTCACCGCCTGTGAATCGACTCCCTTGCAGGTGGGGAGCTGGGAGCCCAGACCCTTATGCCAGTCCTTGTGCTTTGCACCACCTGCATTTAACCCGCTGTGCTACCACCCAACTCCCTGTTTGTGATTTTTATAATCTCATCTTCCTCTTTTTTCCTTTTTTTATTTTAGCCTTTTAAGATTATTCCAAATTAGTCCTATCTTTGTTCTAACTCTGCTTATATCCATTCATTCATGTGCTCAATAAATGTTAAGAGTTCATTATGTTCCAAGCACTATTCTAGATGTCAAGGAAAGATAGGTAAACAAGACACACACACGCACACGCACACGCACGCACGCGCGCGCACACACACACACACACACAGTCTGTTTTCGTGGAGGTCACATTTCTTGTGAGGGTAGAATGCAATAGATAGATAGATAGATAGTAACAGATGGTGGTGAAAGGCATGAAGGAAAACATTAATTATGAGAGAGAAATGCTGAAAGTTGTGGGATGTGGTTGCTGCCTTAGGAGGTGGTGCAGTGGCAGAGCTGTGGACTTACAAGCATAAGGTCCTGAGTTTGATCCTGGTAGCACATGCACTAGAATAGTTCTCCAGTTCGTGCTCTTTTTTTGTTTACTTTTATTATTATTATTTTATTTATTGGGTAGAGACAACCGGAAATCAAGAGAAAAGGGAGTGATAGAGAAGGAAAGAGACAGAGAGACACCTGCAGCCCTGCTTCACCAATCACAAAGCTTTCCCCCTGCAGGAGGGGACCGGAGGCTCAAACCCGGGTCTTTGTGCATTGTAATACATGGGCTTAACCAGGTGTGCCACCACCCAGCCCCTTATTATTATTTTTTTTAACCAGAGCACTGCTCAATCCTGGCTTATGGGGGTGCAGGGGATTGAACCTGGAACTTTGGAGCCTCAGGCATGAAAGTCTCTTTGCATAACCATTATGCTATCTACTCCCTCACCCACAGTTCTCTATTTACCTATCTATTTCTTCTTGCTCTCTATCTCATGAAATAAATAAATCTTTTTAAAAAAATAGGAGCTGGGCAGTAGAGAAGCGGGTTAAGTGCAGGTGGTGCAAGGTGCAAGGACCAGCACAAGGATCCTGGTTCAAACCTCCAGTTCCCCACCTTTAGGGAGGTGACTTCACAAGCGGTGAAGTAGGTTTGAAGGTGTCTTTCTCTCCCCCTCTCTGTCTTCCCTTTCTCTCACCATTTCTCTCTGTCCTATCCAACAACAATGACAGTAATAGCAACTACAATAATAACAACGACGATGAACAACAAGGGCAACAAAAGGAAAAAAATAGCTTCTAGGAGCAGTGGATTCATGTATAGGCACCGAGCCCCAGCTATAACCCTGGAGGCAAGAAAAAACAAAAAAATAATAAAATGATGTGGATGGAGGCTGACAAGATAGTTCACCTGCATAGTTCTCACCTGCTTTGTTACACAAACACACACACCTAGGTGTGAGCCCAGCTGTCACTACACTGGAGGAAACTTTGGTGCTGTGGTGTTGTTCCCTCTCTGCCTCTCTTTTTCTTTTTCTTCTTCTTCCCTTTTTTTTCTTTTTACACTTAATTTAATTTGATAGGACAGAGAGA
This sequence comes from Erinaceus europaeus, assembly GCF_950295315.1. Lineage (NCBI taxonomy): Eukaryota > Metazoa > Chordata > Mammalia > Eulipotyphla > Erinaceidae > Erinaceus > Erinaceus europaeus. Next base: position 48,760,360 of record NC_080174.1, on the reverse strand, counting down.
AATTGAGAGGTAAAGAGATACAGTTGAGGCACCACCTCCAGTCTGTTTTACCAACAAAAAGACGGCTGAAGGGAAGAGAGGACTCCCCTAAGACTCATCAAATGCAACTGTGAGTCTCCATTGCTACTGCCCTCAGAGGCTGGAGCAGCAGGGGGAGGCCCTGTGCTGACATGGGGGACAGAGAACTGACCAGGAAACTCAGGAGAAGAGCCAAACCTTGGTGGCCTAGCAGTGGGACTGTATAGTGGGAGCCTTTCCACATTGTTCTCCTGATGAGAGCATGGTGAATAACTGCCTCAGAAGGTGCAGACTATAAACAGGACTTGCTTAGAAACTCACATGGCGGGAGTTGGGCAGAAGCGCAGCAGGTTAAGCACATGTGGCGCGAAGAGCAAGGACCTGCATAAAGATCCTAGTTCAAGCCCCCAGCTCCTGACCTACAGGGGAGTCCCTTCACAGGCGGTGAAGCAGGTCTGCTGGTCAGGTGTCTATCTTTCTCCCCTCCTCTCTCCATTTCTCTCTGTCCTATCTAAAAAAAGAAAAGAAAGAAAGAAAGAGAGAAAAAGAAAGAAACTCACATGGCCCAGCAGTGATGCCCAGCTTGGCAGAGAAGCTAAATTGAGCCCTGGAGCTTTGGATCATTGGGGTGTGAGTCTCTTTGCATAAGCACTGTGATATCTCTCTCACACCCTGATTTATCTCTTGATCAGGAGTCAGTGATTAAGCTAAGAAGCTTACATAGTTTAAAAGCCCTCAGGCTCCCATAGCCTACAGGGAAGAAAAAGAACAAAGCCACTGTGCTCCAACTCAGGGATTGAAATAATATTGAAACAACTGTTAATTTCCACAACTGTGAACTCTTTAAGCACCTTACTTGGACACAAGTCAATCTAGGAAAGAGTGATCAGTAATTTGAAAAGTACTGAGAGGGGGCCAGGTGGTGGTGCACCTGGTTGAGTGCATATGTTACAGTACACAAGGACCCAGGTTCAAGCCCCCATCCCCCACCTGCAGGAGGAAAGCTTCACAAGTGGTGAAGCAGGGCTGTAGATGTCTCTCTGTCTCTCACCCTCTCTATCTCCCCAATCCCTCTCGATTTCTGACTGTCTCTATCCAATAAATAAATAAAGATAATGAAAAATTTAAAAAAAAAGAAAAAAGAAAAGTACTGAGAGAGGGACCGCATAATATACTATATAGAATGGTTAAACCAATAAGAAGAAATATTGCAAAAATGAACCAGGACAAGAGTCTGGCTAAAAGCCTCCCAAAGGTTGAAGCACAAACACTAGTTAAGGAAATAGTCACAGGAGTGAGTAAATAGTTCGAAATAATTGTGATCAGAAATAGAGAAAAAATAAATGAGACTCTGGAAGAAAACACTAATTATCTCAAGGTTATTAGAGAGTTGAAAGCTGAAATAGCTGAGCTAAGAACACAACTAGTTGAACAAGTTAAAACAGTATCAGAACAGGGTAACTGTTGGGAAATTGTGCAGATGTGGTTGAACATTGGCAGGGCCCACAAACCACTATATTTCCATGCAAGTATTAATTACATATCCCCACCATGTTATCCCCTCAGGGTATTGCTAATCCCGCCAGCTTTCTACCTTCCCAGATGCCTTTTTCTTTTCTCCAACCTCTTCCCTAGCCAATTCCGTCCCAACTTGCCACTTCCGGAATTCTCCTATAAAAGTCACTTCTATTTTTGCTCTCTCTTCTCCTCTCTCTCTCTCTCTCGCTTTCTCTTCCGCATCCCAGCCTGGAGAAGGGCTGGCGTGCATAGCAGGAGGAAGCCATTTTGCTAGCTCGCTCCACGTGGCCTAAATATGCTTTGCTCACACTTGACTCTGGGGCATCATCTGGGGATTTGTGTTTCCACTCCGCCACGAGTTCCTGGCCTCTTCTCTCTCTGGTGACGGTAGCCTGGCAGGTAGCAAAAGAGATGAACTCCAGAAAACAGGAGAGGGGAGAGAGAACAGAATAAATGAGGCTGAAGACAGAATTAGCAAGATCAAGAACGAATTAGAGACAACTAAAAAAGAAGTAAGATATCTCAAAAAGAGATTAAGAGATACTGAAAACCACAACAGAGACCTATGGGATGACTTCAAAAGAAATAATATACGCATTATTGGCTTTCCAGAGGAATAAAGAGAGGGAGGAGAAGAAAGCATTCTTCACGACATAATAGCTGAGAACATCTCTAGTCTAGACAACATAAAAGACATAAAGGTTCAAGAATCCCAGAAGGCTCCAAACAGAATTAACCCAGACTTAAAGACACCAAGACGCATCATATTTAGAATGGAAAGGAATACAGATAAAGAAAGGATCCTGAAGGCTGCAAGAGAAAAACAGAGTCACCTACAGAGGAAAACCCATAAGATCAGCAGCAGACTTCTCCACACAAACACTACAGCCCAGAAGAGAATGGCAAGATATCTATTGAGTGCTCAATGAGAAAGGCTTTCAGCCAAGACTACTGTATCCTGCTAGACTGTCATTCAGACTAGATGGACGCATCAAAATCTTCTCAGACAAGCAACAGTTGAAGGAATCAACTATCATCAAGCCTGCCCTGAAAGAAGTTCTGAAAGGTCTCCTATAAACAGTCAGACCACCATAAATATGCCATATATCAGAACACTCTAAAAATCTACAATAATGGCATTAAAATATCTTCAATCTATGACATCAATAAATGTCAGTGACCTGAATTCACCTACTAAAGGGCACAGAGTAGGAAGATGGATCAGAAAACACAACCCAACAATATGCTGTCTACAGGAAACCCACCTAACTCAGCAAGACAAACACAGACTCAGAGTGAAAGGGTGGAAAATTATCATACAAGCCAATGGCCCACAAAAAAGGGCAGGAAAAGCTATCCTCATATCTGACACAATAGACTAAAATAAATAAAATAAAAAATATAGGGATGGACATTACTTAATGCTGAGAGGATCAGCCAATCAAGAGGATTTAACAATTATTAACATCTATGCACCCAATGAGAAGCCATCTAAACATCAAACATCTACTGAAAGAACTACAGCAATATATTAACAGCAACACAGTCATAGTAGGGCGCTTCAACACCCCACTCTCTCAACTTGACAGATCATCCAAGCAGAAAATCAATAAAGAAATGAGGGAGCTAAATGAGGAGATAGCTAAACTAGAACTGTTGGATATTTTCAGAATCATTCACCCCAATAAACTGCAAGAAACATTCTACTCAAGTCCACATGGGTCATTCTCAAGGATAGACCATATGTTAGGCCAAAGACAGCATCAGCAAATTCAAGCGCATTTAAATAATCCCAAGAATCTTCTTAGACTACAGTGGAATTAAACTAACACTTAACAATCAACAAAAGATTAGTAGTAGTCCCAAAATGTGGAAGTTCAACAGTACACTACTTAACAACTACTGGGTCAAAGAGGAAATAAAAGAAGAAATCAAAATGTTTTGAGAGTTCAATGAAAGTGAAGACACAGCTATCAAAATATATGGGACACAGCTAAGACAGTTCTGAGAGGGAAGTTCATAGCCATACAAGCACACATTAGGAAACAAGAAAAAGCACAAATAAACAACCTGATTGCACACCTTAAAGACCTAGAAGAAGAACAAAGGAACCCTAAAGCAACCAGAAGGACAGAAATCACTAAAGTTAGGGCAGAAATAAATAATTTTTATTTTTACTCCCCACCTGCATGGGAGTTGCTTCACAGGTGGTGAAGCAGGTCTGCAGGTGTCTATCTTTCTCTTCCCCTCTCTGTCTTCCCCTCCTCTCTCCATTTCTCTCTGTCTTATCTAACAACAACAACATCAGTAACAACAATAATAATAACTAAAACAACAAGGGCAATAAAAGAGAAAATAAATAATAATACAAAAGATTAAATAACATTGAAACTAAGAAAACAATACAAAAGATCAACGAAAGTAAATGTTGGTGCTTCGAGAAAGTAAACAAAATCAACAAACCTTTAGCCAGACTCACAAAACAAAAAAGGGAGATGACCCCAAATAAATCGGATTATAAATGAAAGAGGAGATATCACAACAAACACCACAGAAATTCAGCATATCATGCGAGGCTTCTATGAACAACTACATGCTACCAAGATAGAGAATCTGGAAGAGATGGACAATTTCCTTGATACCTACAAACTTCCAAAATTAAGAGGAACTAAATAACATGAACAGGCCCTTCACTTCTAATGAAATTGAAACAGTTATCAAAAAACCTTCCCAAAAATAAGTCCTGGACCAGATGGTTTTACAAATGAATTCTACAAAACCTTCAAAGAAGAACTAATACCTCTACTTTTAAAAGTCTTCCAGAAGACTGAAGGCACAGGAATACTCCCTTCCAGTTTCTATGAAGCCAACATCACTCTGATACCAAAACCGGACAGGGACACAACCAAAAAAGAAAACTACAGACCAATATCTCTGATGAACATAGATGCTAAAATATTGACCAAAATTCTAGACAACTGGATTCAGCAGTATATTAAAAAGATTGTTCATCGAGAGAATCAGGTGGTAGTGCAACGGGTTACGCGCATGTGGCCAAAGCGCAAGGACCGGTGTAAGGATCCCGGTTCCAGCCCCTGGCTCCCCACCTGCATGGGAGTTGCTTCACAGGTGGTGAAGCAGGTCTGCAGGTGTCTATCTTTCTCTTCCCCTCTCTGTCTTCCCCTCCTCTCTTCATTTCTCTCTGTCCTAACAACAACATCAATAACAACAACAATAATAACTAAAACAACAAGGGCAATAAAAAAGAAAATAAATAATAACACAAAAGATTAAAAATAAAATAAATTTTAAAAAAAGATTGTTCATCAAGACCAAGTGGGGTTTATCCCAGGCATGTAAGGTTGGTTTAATATACGTAAATCAATCAGTGTGATCTACCACATCAGTAAAAGCAAGACCAAAAACCACATGGTCATATCAATAGACACAGAGAAAGCCTTTGACAAAAGCCAACATCCCTTTATGATCAAAACACTACAAAAAATGGGAATAGATGGAAAATTCCTGAAGATAGTGGAGTCTATATATAGCAAACCTACAGCCAACATCATACTCAATGGTGAAAAACTGGAAGCATTTCCCCTCAGAAGAGGTACTAGACAGGGCTGCCCACTATCACCATTACTATTCAACATAGTGTTGGAAGTTCTTGCCATAGCAATCAGGCAGGAGCAAGAAATTAAAGGGATACAGATTGGAAGAGAAGAAGTCAAACTCTCCCTATTTGCAGATGACATGATAGTATACATAGAAAAACCTAAGGAATCGAGCAAGAAACTTTTGGAAATCACCAGGCAATACAGTAAGGTGTCAGGCTACAAAATTAACATTCAAAAGTCAGTGGCATTCCTCTAGGCAAACACTAAGTTAGAACAAGATGAGAGGAGGCTGCATCTGGCTTCTGCTCTCAGCCATTGCAGTACATTGAGCTCCATAGAGTACAGTGGTGGGGCAAGTGCGAGCCAGACAGGCACTGGGTGACTCTGTGCCTCACAGAGGAAAAGTGATCAAATATGGGCAAAGGATATCCTAAGAAGCCAAGAGGCAAAATGTCATCATATGCATTCTTTATGCAAACTTGCCTCGAGGAGCACAAGAAGAAGCACCCAGATGCTTCAGTCAACTTTTCAGAATTTTCTTTATTTATTATCTTTATTTATTAATCAGACAGAGACAGAAATCGAGAGGGAAGGGAGGGATAGAGAGAGTGAGAGACAGAGAGACACCTGCAGCACTGCTTCACCACTTGTGAAGCTTTCCCCCTGCAGGTGGGGACTGGGGACTTGAACCTGAGTCCTTGAGCATTGTAACATGTGCGCTCAACCAGGTGCGCCACCACCTGGTCCCTAGCTTTTCAGCATTTTCTTTTAAAAAAATTTTATTTATTTATTCCCTTTCATTGCCCTTGTTGTTTTATTGTTGTAGTTATTCTTAATGTCTTTGTTGTTGGACAGGACAGAGAGAAATGAAGAGAGGAGGGGAAGACAGAGAGCAGGAGACAAAGATAGACACCTGCAGACCTGCTTCACCGCCTGTGAAGTGACTCCCCTGCAGGCGGTTAAGCCAGGGGCTCGAACCGGGATCCCTACGCTGGTCCTTCGCGTCACATGCTCTTAACCCACTGCACTACTGCCAGACCCCCTTTTCAGAATTTTCTAAGAAGTGCTCAGAGAGGTGGAAGACCATTTCTGCTAAAGAGAAAGGAAAATTTGAAGACATGGCAAAGGCTGACAAGGCCCATTATGAAAGAGAAATGAAAACTTATATCCCCCCTAGAGGGGAAACAAAAAAGAAATTCAAGGACCCCAATGCACCTAAGAGGCCTCCATTGGCCTTTTTCTTGTTTTGTTCTGAGTATTGCCCCAAAATCAAAGGAGAACATCCTGTCTTATCCATTGGTGATGTTGCAAAGAAACAGAGAGAGATGTGGAATAACACTGCTGCAGATGACAAGCAGCCTTAGGAAAAGAAGGCTGCTAAGCTGAAGGAAAAATATGAAAAGGATATTGCTGCATATCGAGCTAAAGGCAAGCCTGGTGCAGCCAAAAAGGGAGTTGTGAAAGCCGAAAAAAGCAAGAAAAAGAAGGAAGAGGAGGAAGATGAAGAAGAGGATGGGGATGAGGAAGAAAAGACAGATGAAGAGGAAGATGATGACGATGAATAAGTTGGTTCTAGCACAGTTTTTTCTTATTTTCTATAAAGCATTTAAATCCCCTGTACACAACTCACTCCTTTAGAGAAAAAAATTGAAATGTAAGGCTGTGTAAAATTTGTTTTTAAATTGTAAAAAAAAAAAGATGAAATCCAGAAATCAATTCATTTTACTATAGCAAAAAAAACAATAAAGTATCTAAGAATAAACCTAACCAAAGAAGTGAAAGACTTGTATACGGAAAAGTATGAGTCACTACTCAAGAAAATAGAAAAAGACACAAAGAAGTGGAAAGATATTCCATGTTCATGGGTTGGAAGAATTAATATCATCAAAATGAATAAACTACCCAGAGCCATCTACAAATTTAATGCTATCCCCATCAAGATCCCAACCACATTTTTGAGGAGAATAGAACAAATGCTACAAATGTTTATCTGCAACCAGAAAAGACCTAGAGTTGCAAAAACAATCTTGAGAAAAAAGAACAGAACCGGAGGCATCACACTCCCAGATCTCAAACTATTATAGGGCCATTGTCATCAAAACTGCTTGGTACTGGAACATGAATAGACCTACTGACCAGTGGAATAGAATTGAGAGCCCAGAAGTGGCTCTCAATTGAGGCCCCACACCTATGGACATCTAATCTTTGACAAAGGGGCCCAGACTATTCAATGGGGAAAGCAGAGTCTCTTCAACAAATGGTGTTGGAAACAATGGGTTGAAACATGCAGAAGAATGAAACTGAATCACTGTATTTCACCAAATACAAAAGTAAATTCCAAGTGGATCAAGGACTTGGATGTTAGACCACCAACTATCAGATACTTAGGGGAAAATATTGGCAGAACTCTTTTCCGCATAAATTTTAAAGATATCTTCAATGAAACGAATCCAATTACAAAGAAGACTAAGGCAAGTATAAACCTATGGGACTACATCAAATTAAAAAGCTTCTTCACAGCAAAAGAAACCACTACCCAAACCAAGAGACCCCTCACAGAATGGGAGAAGATCTTTACATGCCATACATCAGATAAGAGTTTAATAAGCAACATATATAAAGAGCTTGCCAGAATCAACAACAAGACAACAAATAACCCCATCCAAAAATGGGGGGAGGACTTGGACAGAATATTCACCACAGAAGAGATCCAAAAGGCTGAGAAACACATGAAAAAATGCTCCAAGTCTCTGATTGTCAGAGAAATGCAAATAAAGACAACAATGTGATACCACTTCACTCCTGTGAGAATGTCATACACCAGAAAAGGTAGCAGGAACAAATGCTGGAGGGGTTGTGGGGTCAGAGGAACCCTCCTGCAGTGCTGGTGGGAATGTCAATTGGTCCAACCTCTGTGGAGAACAGTCTGGAGAACTCTCAGAAGGCTAGAAATGGACCTACCCTATGATCCTGAAATTCTTCTCCAGGAGATATATCCTAAAGAATCCAACACATCTATCCAAAAATATTTGTGTATACCTATGTTCATAGCAGCACAATTTATAATAGGCAAAACCTGGAAGCAATCCAGGTGTCCAACAACAGATGAGTGGCTGAGCAAGTTGTGGTCTATATACACAATGGAATACTACTCAGCTATTTTAAATGGTGGCTTCACTGTTTTCAGCCCATCTTGGATGAAGCTTGAAGAAATCATGTTGAATGAAATAAGTCAGAAACAGAAGGATGAATATGGGATGATCTCACTCTCAGGCAGAAGCTGAAAAACAAAATCAGAAGAGAAAACACAAGTAGAACCTGAACTGGAGTTGATGTATTGCACCAAAGTAAAAGACTCTGGGGCGGGGGGGGGGGGGGGGAGAGTACAGATCCAAAAAGGATGACAGAGGACCTAGTGGGGATTGTATTGTTATATGGAAAACTGAGGAATGTTACGCATGTATAAACTAATATATGTATTTACTGTCAGTGTAAAACATTAAAATAAATAAATAAAAAGAATTTCCTAACCACAACAGCAGTCCCACAAGAAATACTAAACACTTACATAAAAGGAAAATTTTGAATGTTCTCTCTCATATGGAGGAAATGAAACAAAACCAGGGCATTAGGTAAAGTCAAGTGAAGATGAGATTTTGGTCTTGAGCACAGATAAGTCAAGGGGCCTAGGAGACAGTGGGTTGTAAAGGTAGACGGAGCAGATGAGGTGCAGTGGACTTTGGTGATGGGATATAGGTGCTTTGGTGAAGGGGCAGGTGAGGTAACAGATTTTGAGGAGGTGAAAAATTGTACTTCTGAAACACTTATGGTTTGGGTTTTGATGCAAACTGAGGTTGCCTCTAAAAACCATTGGGCCAGAGAAATAGCTCACTTGGATAGTGTGCTGCTTTGTCATGTGTGTGATCTAGGTTTGAGGGACGCTTCAGTGCTATGGTCTCTCTATCTTTGCCTCTCTGTCTCAATCTAATTTTTTTTCCCCTCTAGGGTTATCACTAGTGCTCAGTGCCTGCACTATGAATCCACTGCTCCTGGAGTCCCCCGTCCCTTTTGTTTTCTTCGTTTTGTTGCTGCTGTTATTATTGTTGACATTGTTGCTGGATAGGACAGAGAGAAATTGAAAGAGGAGGGGAAGACAGAGAGGGGGAGAGAAAGACAGACATCCATAGACCTGTTTCACTGCTTATGAAACGAACCCTCTGCAGGTGGGGAACTAGGAGCTCGAATCTGGGGCCTTGCACTTCACATTATGTGCGCTTAACCCGGTGTGCAGGACCCCTCTATATAATTTTTTTTTTATTAAGATATAGGGAATCGGGCGGTAGTGCAGTGAGTTAAGCGCAGGTGGAGCAAAGTGCAAGGACCAGCGTAAGGATCTGGGTTCAAGTCTCAGGCTACCCACCTGCAGAATAGTTGCTTCACAAGCAATGAAGCAGGTCTGCAGGTGTCTTTCTCTCCTCCTCTCTGTCTTCCCCATCTCTCTCCATTTCTCTCTGCCTTATTTAATAACGACGACAACAAGAATAACTACAACAGTAAAACAAGGGCAACAAAAGGGAATAAATAAACTTGCTAAAAAATTAAGATATAGGGAATCGGGTGGTAGTGCAGCGGGTTAAGCGCAGGTGGCGCAAAGCTCAAGGACCCGCAAAGGATCCCGGTTCGAGTCTCCAGCTCCCCACCTACTGGGGAGTCGCTTTATAAGCGGTGAGGCAGGTCTGCAGGTGTCTATCTCTCCCCCTCTCTGTCTTCCCCTCCTCTTTCCATTTCTCTCTGTCCTATCCAACAACGACGACAACAAGAATAACTACAACAATAAAACAAGGGCAACAAAGGGGAGTAAGTAAATATTTAAAAAATTTTGAAACCTCATATAAGTCAGGCAATCTACCTTCTATATCATCTTCCAGGCTGCCATTATTTTAATTAGAGAGAAGAAGAGGGGAGAAATACTACAGCATCACTCCCCCACTTGTGAACACCATGGTTTAGCAAGGTTGTGCACACGATAAGACACTTAACAGGGTAAGCAACTTCCTGGTTCCTCTACCTTATACTTTAAAAAAATACATATTCAAAAAATGATTTTCAAGGGAGAGCAGGTAATGGCACACCTGGTAGAGCACACATGTTACAGTGCACAAGGAGCTGGGTTCAAGCCTCTAGACCCAGCTGCAGGGAGCAAGCTTCACCAGGAGTGGAGCACGGCTACAAGCGCCTCCTTCTGCCTTCCCTCTACTTTCTCCTTCCCTTTCAATTTCTCTCTCTCTCTTCAATCAGTCAATCAATCAATCAATAAATAAATAAAATATTTACAAAGAAACTTTGAAAACATTTAAATTATTTTCAGGATAAATTAAGACCCGATAATAGGTAGGGCAAGGGTTTATTTAGAGAAGCCAGTCAAGAGGCTCCTACATTGTGGTCCAAGAAGTAGTGTAGTAGTTATAGCTTGAGGCACAGAGTTCAATTCCTAGTTCTGCATGTGCCAGAGTGATGACCTGATTACCTCTCTCATATTAACAAATAAATAAATCTTGAGCTGGGGTGATATCATAATGAATATGTAAAAAGACTCCCCAGGTTCAATCCCCAGCAGCACCACTAGCCAGAGCTGAATAGTGCTCTGGTAAAAAATAATAAAATAGGGGCCAGGTGGTGGCACACCTGGTTAAGCAAACATGTTGCAATATGCAAGGACCTGGGTTCAAGCCCCTGGTCCCCATCTGCAGGGTGACAGCTTCACAAGTGTGAAGTAGTGCTGCAGGTGTCTCTCTGTCTCTCTCCCTCTCTATCTCCCCCTACCTTCTTGATTTCTGGCTGTCTCTATCCAATAAATAAAGGTAACCAAAATATATTTTTAAAATAATAAAATGCACTGATTAATTAAATAAACAAATGCTAAGAATAACAACAAAAGACTCCTATACTTATTCAAGTAAGAGATGATGGTGGTATGGAAAGTTTGCAGGAAATTGAGATAGATACATCAGGAGTTTGGGGACACTTTAACTTGAATATGCCTATTATACATCATGTTGAGGGGCTGGGTGGTGCACCAGGTTGAGTGCACATGTTACAATGTTCAAGGACTCAGGTTCAAACCGCCCCCCCCCCCAGGCCCTGTCCCCACCTGCAGAGGGAAAGCTTTGAGAGTGGTGAAGCAGTGCTGCAGGTATCTCTGTCTCTTTCCCTCTCTATCTCCCCCTTCCCTTTCCATTTCTGGCTATCTCTATCCAATAAATAAACAGATAATTTTTTAAAAAAGAGATATTCATGGAAGTGTTCAGAAATGTATTAGAGAGAAAATTTGAGTCACCAGTGTATGATGGCATTTTAAGTCATCAAATTTAACCTGCAACTAAGTGTAATGTAATTATGCTCTATAACCTGTACTGCTAGTCTTAGAACTAAAGATCTTTCAGTCCAGCAACTGCTTTATGCTTATATAAATGTGCATTTATCCACCTTTATGTAATCTGTATTATATAGCAGGAAATAAGAAGAGTTTCATGATGTATGCCTTCCAAAGGCTATTTCTTTTTTTTTAATATTTATTTTATTTATTCCCCTTTGTTGCCCTTGTTGTTTTCTTGTTGTTATTGATGTCGTTGTTGTTGGATAGGACAGAGAGAAATGGAGAGAGGAGGGGAAGACAGAGAGGGGGAGAGAAGGACAGACACCTGCAGACCTGTTTCACGGCTTGTGAAGCGACTCCCCTGCAGGTGGGGAGCCGGGGGCTCGAACCGGGATCCTTACGCTGGTCCTTGCGCTTTGCGCCACCTGCGCTTAACCCGCTGCGCTACAGCCCAACTCCCCAAAGGCTATTTCTTAAAGCTGGCAGAAGGGGATAATGGTATTTCAACTAGTTCTTAGCAAGTGACAATACATTGCACCACAAATTGTTCTTCTAGCTATTCGATTATATTAAAGTACTGGGTCCTTCAGAGTGTGTGGAAAGAGAAGAGAACACACTACACCTGTGTTATGGATGAACTGAAGACTCTGCCTCTTCGTTTTAAAAATATTATCTCAGGTCCTTTGCTTACCAAAGGAAGCCGAATTTACTCAAATGATTTGAGAACTGTTTAAATAAATGCAAATGAAAAGAGAAAAAGAACAAACATCATCAAATTTAATGAGATCATCTAGGAAAAAGAGTATAGTTATCAAAAAGGGAAGGTCAAGGACAAGATATGGTGGGGGGTTCACTTGGGTAGTTTGCTGCTGTATCATGTGCAATGCCCAGGTTCAAGTCCAGCCCTTATATCATCGAAGTTAAGTTTTGGTATTATGGCCTCTTTCACTCTCTATCTCTCTGCCTCTATTAAAAAGGGGGGGGGGGGGAGTTGGGCGATAGCGCAGCGGGTTAAAAGTGGTGCAAAGTGCAAGGCGTAAGGATACTGGTTTGAGCTCCCTGGATCCCCACCTGCAGGGGAGTGGCTTCACAAGCGGTGAAGCAGGTCTTTCTCTCCCCCTCTCTGTCTTCCCCTCCTCTCTCCATTTCTCTGTCTCATCCAACAACGACAACATCAATAACAACAATAATAACTACAACAATAAAACAACAAGGGCAACAAAAGGGAGTAAGTAAATAAATAAATAAATGAAAATTGCTGCATTGCACCAAAGTAAAAGACCCTGGGGTGGAGGGTGCAGGTCCTGGAACATGATGAAAGAGGAGGACCTAGAGGGGGTTGAAAAATGTGGAAAACTGAGAAATGTTACACGTGTACAAACTACTGTATTTTACTGTTGATTATAAACCATTAATCCTCCAATTGAAAAAAATGAAAAGACTAGGAACATTCCAACAACAAGACATTAATAAGAAAACAGCAAAGTACATTGAGAAGGAAATGCCAGTAAGATAGGAGGAAAACCAGAAAAACAAGGTCTCCTGCAAGCTAAGTGAAGAGAAGTGTTTGAAAGAGAAAGGTGATCAACTATATTAAACAAAATGCTGAGGGACTGGCCGGTAGAGCACCTGGTTGAGCGCACATATTAACCATGCACAAGGACAGAGGTTCAACCACTCAGTCCTCACCTGCAGGGGGAAATTTTCAGGATTGGTGAAGCAGTGCTGCAGGTGTCTCTCTCTCTCTTTCTCACCCTCTCTATCTTCCCTTCCCCTGTCGATTTCTCTCTATCTTATCAAATACATAAAATAAATATTTAAAGTAAATAAATAAAACAAATGCTGATGGTTCTAGTAAGATGAGAACTGAAAGTTGATCATTGCTCTTGGTAATTTAACAAGAGTTATCTCAAAGGATTGAGAGGAGGCAAACACCTGAAGTGTCAAAAGATTATGGAAAAAGGTGGAAGGTGAAGACAGTGAGTATAGACAACTCAGGATGTTTGCTGCAAAGGAGTAGGGCAATGATGAAGGATCAACAGCAGACTGGGATTTATTTACTTTTTGTTTAATGGAAGAAACAGCAGTATGTATAATACTTGGAATAACTCTGTAAAAAGGGAAGAAGAATGGAGGGAGGGTAGAATACTAAAGTTAATCCCCTTTGACAGACAAAAGAGGATGGGGTTCTGGTGCAAAATATGTGGGCACAGGTGCAGGTGGGTGGCAGAGAAAGCAGAACGAACAGTGGAAACTTCCTCCTCCTCCAGAAAGTCACTCTCAAAAACACACACACCTCCTTCAACCCCCCTGCTCCAGGTAGTCTTCAGATTTCTCCAGATCACATCCACTTTTCAGCGTTTTAGGGTGAACTGCCACAAACTGAGGTAACTGAATGTGTGCGTCTTATCTCCTCCATATCCTGACAGCCCTCCAGAAGTACCCCTGGAAGTTACCCCTGAACTTTCCTCGACTTCCCCAAACCCTGGCGCTAGCAGGTTGAACTAGCCCCAAAGGATCCAAGGAGCTGCTACGCAGTTGCGTTCACAAAGGGGGGCGGTCCTAGGCCTGCGCTCGCCGGTCCAGACGTTCTAGCTCCAGCCGCGTTCACGCCCTTCTCTTCCCTCCTTCCCACCCGACTCCAGGATCCCAATTCTCCGCATTACAGTCCAAGGACTAATCATGGTCCACTGCAGCCGCCGTATCGGACGTCGGCTTATACCTGCTTAGACTCCAGGAAGGTGGAGGTGGGACTAAGGTTGGAGGGATGGACCTAAAGATACGATTAAGTGGCGATTGGATTGAGCGTTCAGGGGCGGGCTTTCACGATGAACTCTAGACAGGATTGGACTGAGTTCCAGAAGGCGGGGCCTGCTGATGGAGAGGAACGGAGATTGGGTTGAGGGCGGTGCGGGCGCGGGGATTGGACCGAGCGCTCAGGGCGGTGCCTGAGGGGGCGGGGCCGTGTCGGAAGTCAAAGGTCAGTAAATAGTGGTGATGTCATGTAGGCAAGATGGCCGAAGGGTGAGCCAGTCTTCCAGCTCTCGGGCGTTGGGGCCTGAATTCTCTCAGGGTTGGGACGCTGGACCAGGTTCCCCGCGGGGAACAGGAGGCCAGAGCGGGCATGGACGGGACTGAGCAGGCAGGGTGGACACGCTGTGTGTGTGGGGGTGGGAAGCGATCTCTGCGAAGTCTCGGCTGGTGAGCCACATCCGAGGGGGGACTGACACTGGATGGTGGCGCGGGTCGGAGCGCACCACAGGGTCGCCAGATATGTCTGTCTCCACAGGGAGGACGTGGGATGGTGGCGCAGCTGGCTGCAGCAGAGCTACCAGGCTGTCAAGGAGAAGGTAAGCCGGGCCGGCGCCTTTCCTACGTCTGGGCCCCGCGCCGCCTCCTAGCAAGCCGGCCCCAGCGGCCCCACCCGACCGGAGTTGGGCCCCGGGCCTCGGTGGGGGCGAACCTTTTGATCCTACTTTTAGTCCTCGTCTGTTCTCGGGAGGAGTGGTTGTAGCTATGGTGAAATAAAGATCGTCTCGGCTGCGGCGATCCTTTCTGAGGAATCCACAGGAAAGAGCAGTTTACTCTAGCTCAGGGTGTGATAACTTGGTAAAGGAGAAAACGTTTTATCTGCACTTTGAAGAAAAAGCTTCTAGTAATAGCCGTTTGCTTCAGAAGTCATTCAGTTATTAAAGTATGTGCCACAGCCAGTACTCTGACAGATTTTTGAGGATACAGATGGTAGCCAAAGAGACACGGTCCTGGGCCTCATGCGGTTCACAGTCTGGTGGAAAGACGACAGTGCCAGTGGGATGAATGAGGTTTAACTCTGCCGATGGACTGTGCCAGTGTGTGCTCCTGTTTCATTCCATTGCTTGCTTGTCAAAACCAGCCCAAATGATTTCTGGAAAAAATTAATTACTATTTATAGCAAGCAGCTGGGGTGAGTCCTGCTTCGGGGCAGACTCTGGGAGGCTTCTTGCCTCAGTTAAATTAGGCCTTTACTTTGAGAGTTTTGTTTGTTTGTTTTGTTTTTTTAGATGTATTTATTAATGGGGAGAGAGAAAGAAGCAGAAGCAGAACATCATTTGGCACATATGTTACCATGGATTGAACTCATATCTGAGAGTCTAACACTTTATCCACTAAGCCACTTCCTGACTTTCCCTTGGTTCTTTTTTCTAGAGCACTCCTTGACTGTGGTTTATGGTCATATCAGGGATTGAACCTGGGACCTCAGAGCTTCCAGCATGAAAATCTTTTGCACTATGTTATTTTCCCAGCCATTTTATTTATTTACTTATTTATTTTTACCAGAGCACTGCTCAGCTCTGGCTTATGGTGGTGCAGAGGATTGAATCTGGGACTTTGGAGCCTCAGGCATGAGAGTCTGCTTGCATAACCATTATGCTAGCTACCCCTGCCCTTTCCCAGCCATTCTAAGAGCATTTTTATCTCAGACACGCACCCTCCCCCCCACTTCCTCTCTCTTTCTCTGTCTCTCTCTCTCTCTCTCTCTCCTTATCAGGGATCGAACCTGGGACCTCAGAGCTTCCAGCATGAAAATCTTTTGCACTGTGTTATTTTCCCAGCCCTTCTAAGAGCATTTTTTATGTCAGACACAAACACACACACACACACACACACACACACACACACACACACTTCCCCTCTCTCTCTCTCTCTCTCCTTATCAGGGATCAAACCTGGGACATGAGAGCTTCCAGCATGAAAATCTTTTGCACTGTGCTTCTAAGAGCATTTTTTATCTCAGACTCTCTCTCCCTCTCTCTCCCTCCTTAGTGGCCCTGTCCCTCAAATTCTGAGAGTGCCCTCAGATGTTTATGAGAACTAGGTTTATTTATTAGAAGAGAGCCCAAAAGTAGCTTCCCATTGAGCAAGAGACTACAAGGAGTGTCTGGTGTTCCTTCAGAAAATATACAAGGACACCCTGTGTGTTTCTCTCAAGGTTATCTGATTGTAATGGAAGCCAGGTTGTTTATTAGCTATTTATGCTTATATGCACCTGAGCAAAGTATTTAGCTTCTGTAGGTCTCAGTTCTTCATCTATAAAGTATAAAAACTGTCTACCTAATAAGACTGTTATGGGGATTATATTAAGTGTTGCAGGGAACTTTTTTTTAAGGTGTTTTTTTTTTTTTTAAATCTTTATTTATTGGATAGAGACAGCCAGAAATCTAGAGGGAAGAGGGTGACAGAGAGACAGACACCTGTAGCATTACTTTACCACTCGCAAGGCTTTCCCCCTGTAAGTGGAGACCAGGGGCTCAAACCTGGGTCCTTAATGCATTATAATGTGCACTTAACCAGGTGCATCACCACCCGGCCCCTGGGGGGGTGCTTATTAAATACAAGTTCATTTTTCCTTCCATTTTTTTCTTGGCCTTTCAGTCCTTTTCTGGCCTTGCTTCCTTCCATTACTATCCTGACTGCATCTGGACCACTGGGTTCTCACCATTTTCAGTTTTCTTGCATTCTTAGTGTATGTTTCCCTAGAGATGACATCTCTCCTTCCTCTGCTTCTTACTTCATATATATAGTGCGTTTGTATAAATACACATATTTGCCCACCAGCATCGATAGGGAAAATCACACTGTGGGGCCGGGTGGTGGCTCACCTGGTTGAGCGCATATGTTACATTGAGCAACAACCTGGGTTCAATTCCCCAGGCCCCACCTGCAGGGGGAAGGCTTCACAAGTGGTGAAGCAGGCCTGCCAGTGTCTCTCTGTCTCTCTTCCTCTCTATCATCCCCTTCCTCTCAATTTCTCTCTCTCTCCCCAATGAATAAATAAAGTTAATAGAAAAAAATTTAAAAAGAGAAGGTGAGAGCATCACTCTGGCACATGCAGTGCCACGGATCATGCGGGGAAGTCCAGTGAATCCCACTGCTCTCTTTCCCATCACCGATCACTCAACCTCAGCTAGGCCTGACTGCCCTCTCAGCAAGGTTTTGCTTCTTAGTCTTGCCTTCAGAAACTTCCAGATATAAAGTCTTCTTCCCACTTCCTCTTTTTCTTCCTAGAAACAACTCATCTCCTATTTTTTAATGTTTGAGGTCAATGACCCAGGAAGTGGCACAGTGTCTAGAGTGCTGGACTGAAAAATCATCAAGTCCTGAGTTTGATCCCTGACACCACATATATCAGAGTGATGTTCTGTTTCTCTCTGTTATTAATAAATCCTGAGAGAGAAAGAACGAAATAGAATTTGAGGACTGAGGAGATAGCATAATGGTTATGCAAAAAGTGACTCATGTCAGAGGCTGCAAAGGTCCAAGATTTTGTTTCCTGTCAGTTTCCCTTTCCCTCTGAATTTTTCTTGGTCTCTACCCAAAGTAATTAAATTAAATTAAATTAAATAATAATGAAAAGAAAAAAGAGAATTTGAGATCAGCAATATGATATATATATATATAAACACACTTCTTGGGGGGAGGATTAACGGTGTACGGTATACTTGTTGACACATAGGAGCAACATGCTATCTCTTAACTCCATCCTCATCCCTGAAACTACCACATGTGAACTTATCTGTCTTGACACTCAGCTGCCTCACCTACAGCTTGCCAAATCCAGTGGGCAGTTCTCAGCCTTTATCTTCCTGGACCTTTCTGCTGCATTTGACACTGGTGATCACTCCCTCTCTCTTGAAACTTTACTCCCTTTGGCATTTGAGACAGAGTTCTCTCTCAGGTCTCCACATGATTCTTTAGGCTTTTCTTTCCCAACATGAGTTCCTGTTCCTCAGCCTGCCCCTTTAAGGTGGTGTTTGAGGGACTTTACCTTCAGCTCACTGTTCTGTTCACTCTACAAATTCTTTCTGGACAACATTCTTCATCCTCATGTTAGGGTGATTCCTAGTCCTCCCTGAACTTTAGTGTTTGAGAATAATTCTTGCTGGATACCCCATGCTAATCAAAGATTCTACATGAGTAGGGGGCTGGATGGTGGCGAACTGAGTTGAGCACACATGGTACTATGTGTGAGAGCCCACACAAGGACTTGGGTTTGAACCCATGCTCCCCACCTGCAGGGGGCATGCTTCACAAGTGGTGAGGCCGGCAAGTGTCTTTCTCTCTCCCCCATGCCCCCTCCCCTCTCATTTTCTCTCTGTCCTATCAAATAAAACAGAGACATAAAAAGGGGAAATGGCTACAGCAAGCAGTGGTTTTGCATTGCCAGCAGCAAACCCCAGCAATAACCCTGCTAGCAAAAAAAAGATCGTACATGACCAAAGCCATTGTCTTCTCTAAATTTGCCTTTCATCATTTTTTTTTCTCTTAGCTGGCAGCAATGCACCTACTCAATCATCTATTACTGATTGATTGATTTTACTAAGAGAGAGATACCAAAGCCCTGCTCAGCTCTAGCATATGGTAGTGACAGGCATTGTACCAGGGACCTATGGGCCTCAGACTTGGAGGTCTGTTAACCAACTTTTGGGCTATCTCTCAGACCCAGTCACATTTTTTAAAGTTTCTGAAAGATTTGTTTATTTGTGAAGAGCAGCAGAGAGAGGAAATGAAAGCACCACTGGTAGATTCAGTGCTGGGATCTAACTCTCAGGATGCCATGCTTGAGAGGCCAATGCCTTATCTGCCACTCTGCTCCTAGGCCACCTTGTCACCTATCTTAACAGCCAGTGATTCTTGCCATTAGTATATTTAATCATAACATTTACACACACACACACCTTTTTTTGCCTGCCATTTCTTGAATATCATCCTTTCATCCTTACCAGCACTGTCCTTTTCATATTTGTAAAAAGTTTTCTGTCTTCAGTTATTGTAGTGGGGGCTGAATGGTGGCATACTTGGCTGAGTGTGTACACATTATAGTGTACAAGGACCTGGGTTCGAGTCCCTGGTCTCCACCTGCAAGGGGAAGCTTCACAAATGGTGAAACCATGCTGTAGGTGTCTGTCTCTCATTCTCTGTCTTCCACCTTTCCTCTCTCCTCTATCTCTTTGTTTTTAAATACTTTTATTTATTATTTGATAGAGAGAGAGAAATTGAGAGGTGGGGAGGAGATAAAGAGAGGTAGCTCTGCTTCACCACTTGTGACGCTTTCCCTTTGCAGGTGGGGACGAGGGGCTTGAATTTAGGTCCATGCGCTCTGTAATGTGAACTATTAACCAAGTGCACCACCACCTGGTCCCCCTCTTTCTCTGTCACTTTCTTCTCAATTTCTTGGTCTCTACCCAAAATAAACAAACACACACTCACTTCAGTTATCGTAACAGTCTCCTTACTGATCTTCCTTCATCTTCTAGTCTTGTCACTCTTGGACCTGTTTACCAAACCAGTCATTGGAGTGACCCATCAGACATACAAATCTTATTATTTCCCACTCCTTGCAAACCCTTTGCAGACTTTCACCCATAGGCCTGACTGATCCCACCATGGTCGCCCTCATTAAGTGGTTTTTTGTTTGTTTTCGGTTCTTGTGGTTTGATTTTTTAATTCAGGAGATTAATGGTTTATAGTGAACAGTAAATACAGTTGTTGGTTCATTGTATAAAAATTTCTCAGTTTTCTGCAAAACACTAACCCCTCACCTAGATTCAGTCCCCCACACCACCATGAGCCAGAGCTGAGTAGTGCTCTGGTAAAAAAAAAAAAAAAAAAGTGGGGGCCAGGTGGTAGCGCAGCTGGTTAAGTGCACATGGTACAGAGTGCAAAGATTGGCATAAGGATCCCAGATCGAGCTCCCGGCTCTCCACTAATAACAAGGGCAACAAAAGGGGGAAAAGGTAAGGCAAGAGGGTTCATTTACTGTTTTCTCGGTTATTTGTTTTGAATAGTTACAACTGTAGGTAGATCAAGGAGAGGAAATAATGTGTTTAGGTACCCTGATATAAGGAGAGTGCTAAGGCATTTAAGAAACTTTGAAGAGGCTCACCTGGTAAAGCATGCGCATTAGTATGCTCAAATGCCTGTGTTCAAGTCCCTAGCCCCCCACCTGCAGGTTCACAGGTAGTAGAACAGTGCTGCAGGTGCTTCTCTCTCTGTCCTCTCTCTCTATTTCTTTTTTCTTTTTTAAAAATATTTATTTATTCCCTTTTGTTGCCCCTGTTTTTTGTTTGTTTATTTTGTTTTAATAATTTATTTATTTATGAGAAAGATAGGAGGAGAGAGAGAGAACCAGACATCACTCTGGTACATGTACTGCCAGGGATTGAACTCGGGAACCTCATGCTTGAGAATCCAAAGCTTTATCCACTGCACCAACTCCCGGACCACAGTTGCCCTTGTCTTTGATTGTTATAGTCATTGTTGTTGGATAGGACAGAGAGAAACAGAGAGAAGAGGGGAAGACAGAGAGGGGGAGAGAAAGATAGATACCTGCAGACCTGCTTCACTGCTTGTGAAGTGACTCCCCTGAGGTGGGGAGCCGAGGGGCTCGAACAGGGATCCTTACACAGGTCCTTGCTCTTTGTGCCACCTGCGCTTAACCCGCTGTGCTGCCGCCCTACTCCCTCTCCTCTATTTCTTGCCTCTCACTCTCTATCAACAAGAAAGAAAAAGGAGGAAAATGGTTTCTGGGAATGATGGTGATATAAAGGCACTAAACCCCAGCAATAAACTTTGGGTACGGGGCTGGGGGGAAGGAAAGGAAAGAAGAGAAGAGAAAAGAAAAACCTTGAAAGAGGCTGGGGAAATAGCATAATGATTATGTAAAAAGTCTCCCAGGAGCTTTGTGAGTGGTGAAGCATTGTCTCTCTGTCTCTCTGTTACCCCCTAACCCTCTCGATTTCTGGCTGTTGCTATCTAATTAATAATTACAGATTTAAAAGAAAAGTCTCTCAACATTAAAGCTCCAGTGTCCCAGGTTCATTCCCCAGTACCACCATAAACCTGAGCATTGCTCTGATTAAATCTGAAAAAAGAAAAAAGAAAAGAAACTTGGAGCATGGGGGCTGGGCGGTAGCGCAGCGGGTTAAGCTCAGGTGGCGAGAAGCGCAAGGACCGGCATAAGGATCTCGATTTGAGCCCTCAGCTCCCCACTTGTAGGGGGGTAGCTTCACAAGTGGTGAAGTAGGTCTGCAAGTGTCTATCTTTCTCTCCCCTTTTAAAAAAAATTTATTTATTTATTTATTCCCTTTTGTTGCCCTTGTTTTACTGTTGTTATTGATGTCGTTATTGTTGGATAGGACAGAGAGAAATGGAGAGATGAGGGGAAGACAGAGAGGGGGAAGAGAAACATAGACACCTGCAGACCTGCTTCAAAGCGACTCCCCTGCAGGTGGGGAGCCAGGGCTCAAACCAGGATCCTTACTCCGGTCCTTGTGCATTGCACCACTCCCTCTCTCCCCCTTTCTGTCTTCCCCTCCTCTCTCGATTTCTGTCCTATCCAACAACAATAACAATAATAATAATAAACAACAAGGACAACAAAAGGGGGGGGGGAGCCTCCAGGAGCAGTGAATTGGTAGTACAGGCACTGAGCCCCAGCAGTAACCCTGGAGATAAAGAAAATACTGGGGAAAAAACAAAACAAAACAAAACTTGCAGCTCAGCAAGGAACACAGTG
Organism: Erinaceus europaeus; assembly: GCF_950295315.1. NCBI lineage: Eukaryota > Metazoa > Chordata > Mammalia > Eulipotyphla > Erinaceidae > Erinaceus > Erinaceus europaeus. Next base: position 48,738,273 of record NC_080174.1, on the reverse strand, counting down.
GTAGGGAATGAAGGTCTGCCAGAGGCAAGATTCTGTGACCTTTGGAAGTGACTGTTAAGATTTATACTTGCTTCGAGAGTACTGTATAGCCACTGGAGAATATACAGGAGAGGTAACAGGGTCTGCTTTGCCGTACAAAGCTCCTACCTGTTGAGGGCAGTATCCTTGAGAGGGTGTGACAGAGGTAGACAGGACAGGAGGAAAAGAGAGTTAAGAATATCAACATCTGTCCTGTAAGCAAGTATTTCCCCAATAAAATGATTTGAGGGGGTGGGGAGGAGTTGAGAGTCTGCTCTCTTGATCTGGGTCTTAGTGAAGTGTAAGAAACAGATTGGTACAATGGGAAAAAAAAAAAAAGTAGCACGGGGGCCAGGCGGTAGCACAGTGGGTTAAGCACATATGGCGCAAATCACAAGGACCAATGTATAGATCCTAGTTCAAGCCCCTGGGCCTTCTCCTCAGAACATACGTTCCTCTATGCTCTCTGCTGTTAAGTAATCCTAGTCGTGGAATGAACAATTAAGCATTGTTTCTGAGCCCAGACTCCTCAAGTCACTTAAGTTCTCCATGTGTCTGTCTGTGAAGGACGGGGATTAAGAATGGGACCAGGGTGGTCTGGGGGCAGGGGGTAGTGGTATACCGAACTGACTTTCATCCCTCTATCTCTCCATAGTCCTCTGAAGCCTTGGAGTTTATGAAGCGGGACCTGACAGAATTTACCCAAGTGGTACAGCATGACACAGCCTGCACCATTGCAGCCACTGCCAGTGTGGTCAAGGAGAAACTGGCCGTGAGTAATACCCTGACCCTCTGAGTGATTGTTCCTACAGCCTGAACCTGCCCAAGGACCTTGGTGGGGTCTCCCAAACATTCTACTATTGGATTATTTGTGAAAGGAAAGGGTTTAGGTTTTTTGTTTTGTTTGTTTTTTGTTTTTTAACCAGAGCACTGCTCAGTTTGGTTTATGGTGGTGTGGGGAGTTAAATCTGGGATTTTGGAGCCTCAGGCATGAGAGTCTTTTTTTTTATCACTATTATTATTATCTTCATTTATTTATTGGATAGAGACTGCCAGAAATTGAGAGGAAGAGGGGAGATAGAGAGGGAGAGAGACAAAGAGACCACTGCAGCACTGTTTCACCACTCGTAAAGCTTTCCCCCTGCAGGTGGGGACCAGGGTCTCGAACCCGGATCCTTGTGCACTGTAGTATGTGCGCTCAACTAGGTGCATTACCACCTGGCCCCGAGAGTGTTTGCATAGCCATTAAGCTATTTATCCCTATCCCTACGTGTGTAATTTTTTTTGAGAGAGAGGCAGAGGGAGAGAGTGAAAGAAACCACAGCATGAAAGCTTCCTTCACTGTGGTGGGGACGCAGCTGGAGCCTGGCTTGTGCACATGGCTAAGCAGCACATTATACAAGTCAAACTATTCTGTCAGCCTAGCAACTTATGTTCCCACTGACCCTGGTTCTTTTTTGTTGTTGTTGTTTTTAGATTAAAGGGGTTTTTTTGTTTGTTTTATTATTTTTTTAAATATTTGTTGGATAGAGACAGTCAGAAATTGAGAGGGAAGGGGGTGATAGAGAGGGAGAGAGACAGAGAGATACCTGTAGCACTGCTTCACCACTTGTGAAACTTTCCCCCTGTGGGTGGAGACCAGGGACTCGAACCTGGGTCTTTGCACACTGTAATGTGTGCTCAACCAGGTGCACCACCACCTGGCCCCCTTAGATTAAAGTTATTTAATTTAATTTAAAGTTATTATTTATTTATTTATTTATTCCCTTTTATTGCCATTGTAGTTATTGTTGTTGTTATTGGTGTCGTTGTTGTTGGGACAGGACAGAGAGAAATGTAGAGAGGAGGGGGAGAGAAACATTCACATCCATGTCTGACTTCACAGTCAGTAGCATTCTTTTTTTAAAAAATATTTATTTATTCTCTTTTGTTGCCCTTGTTGTTTTATTGTTGTAGTTATTATTGTTGTCATCTGTTGTTGGATAGGACAGAGAGAAATGGAAAGAGGAAGGGAAGACAGAGAGGGGGAGAGAAAGATAGACACCTGCAGACCTGCTTCACTGCTTGCGAAGCGATTCCTCTGCAGGTAGGGAGCCAGGGGCTTGAACCAGGATCCTCACGCCGGTACTTGCTCTTTGTGCCACCTGCGCTTAACCCACTGCACTACTGCCCAGCTCCCTAGTCAGTAGCATTCTATCCAGAGGTTCCCAACAATAGATCCTCCTTGTCATTTTTTAAACATTTATTTATTACTTAACATGAATAAGAGAAAGAACCAGAGCCTCACTCTGGTATATGGGATTCCAAGATCAAACTCAGGACCTCATGCTTCCAAGTCCAAGGTTTTACCCACTGCACCACTTCCTAAGCCAAGCCACCCTAGCAGTAAAATTTGGATCAAACAGCCAGTTAAAGAGTTTTGCCCCAACCGATGGCACCCTGCTCTACACGCCCACCTTGGAGATGGTACACCTGATTATGCCTCTCTCCTTCAGCCCCAGAGATGTTCATGAATATTTTCCTGACCCTCACATGCCTTACTGCCCCAATGTTTTACCCTTCAGTACCCCACTCCTCAGATTACAGCCCTTTTCTGGGCCACTTGCTTCCTCTGCTGGCTTCTTTCTGCAGACTGAAGGCTCCTCGGGAGCAACGGAGAAAATGAAGAAGGGGTTGTCTGACTTCCTAGGGGTGATCTCTGACACCTTTGCTCCCTCGCCAGACAAAACCATTGACTGCGATGTCATCACCTTGATGGGCACACCCTCTGGCACAGCTGAGCCCTATGATGGCACCAAGGTACTCACTAGCATCCTCCCTTGCAAATACCTAGCCGCACTGGCTTTGGCTTCCAGTTTATATTCACAGCGCAGTGTGTCTGCAGGCTCAACTATCATATTTATCTGTGGGGTATATGTTCCAGGGTCCCTGGTGGGTATATGAGGCTACAAGTAGTACTGAAACCTATATACACTATGTTTTCTCCTATACATACTAAAGTTTGACTTACAAATTGAGTGCAGTAAAAGATAAATAAAACCAACAATAATTAAATAGAACAATTATGACAATATACTATAATAAAAGTTATGTGAATTTGGCCTCTCAAAATTGTCATCATGTATAATTTTTTTCCGATAGTGAGAACTGAAACTGCAGGAAGCAAAGCCGTAGCTAGGGGGAAACTACTGTATATACTTAGAGAATACCAGTAAATAAAATGAGCAAAATCCCATCAGCTGCAAGAGTACTGCCCAGCCTTTGCTGTCTGTAATCTTCTGTTTCTTCATAAACATTGTAAAGATAGTTTGGACTTTTTTTTCTTTATAACAAAAAAGACACATTATACGTTCAGTTTTATGACCTGCTCTAAGAAATTTTACAATAAACCATTAGCATCTTACTAATTGCTATAATTTCTTTTAAGAATCATTCTTTTTTAAAATACATTTTTATCTGTTTTATTTCAGTTACACACAAATACACACATGCACACCAGAACACTACTCAACTTTGGTTTATGATAGTGCTGGGGACTGAACCTAGGACTTTGGAGTCTCAAGCATGAAAATCTTTTACATAACCTTTATACTATCTCCTCTGCCCAATAATTATACTTAAGAGAAAGAGAGACACCAGAGCAGTATTCTGGCATGTGTATTGCCACTATTGGGGAGGTGGGGAGGAGCTTGAGCACTCAAGGAACTTATTTTTCTTGCTGAGCCACCTCGCTTGCTGCTCCTTTATTTTAATGTGCTAGAAATTAAACCCAGGGTGTTGTGCATACTCCTTACTGCTGAGACATACCTCCCTGGTGCCCCTCTCCCCTTTTAAAAAGAATTTTAGAGTGAAAGAAACAGCACAGCACCATTCCACCATCCATAGAATTCTCCAGTTGCCCTCGTGTGGTACCAAGGTTCAAACCCAGAGCCTCACACATGTGAGGCAGGCACTCAGCCACTGAGCCACCTGCCCTGCCCCTCTGATTACCATCATTAAAAAAAAATATTTATTCATATTTATTTATCAACAAGAGAGAGAACCAAAGCACCACTCCGGTATTCTCAATGTTGGGGATTGAAGTTGGGACTGCATGCATGCAAGTCTGATGCTCTATCTGCTTCACAAACTCTCAGGCCACAGGATTTAAATTTTAGCAGTGGGGAATCACCAAAAACCACTTAACTTAATTTCTGATGGAACAACCAGTCCATACTTCACATAGTACTAAGAAAGAAAATGGTATCTTGTGTTTATTAGCTAAAGATTGCCGCCCTGTGACTCTAGAGGGACACAGCTGAAAGTTTTCTTAGCAGACTAACTAGGGGATCAAGAAATTCTTGAACTTTTGATGAAATTTCACATAATTCAAAAGTATTTATATGTATAATTGTGTGGCCTGTTTAAATACAGTGTATTTCTTAGTCCTTAGGAATGTAATCTTGGGTAAAACATTTTTTTTTTTTAAGAGCCCCCATTTTGGACTCCTAACCCACTGTTTCACTCCCTCATCACAGTGTCAATTGACAAGTGCCCCATGGGCATAATAGAGACAAAGCTGGGTTATGGTTGAGTGCTATAACAGATAGGTAGTGCTTTCTGTGTCTAGCACTCCAGAATTTCTGTTCCTTTTTCTCTTTTATAGGCTCGCCTCTATAGCCTGCAGTCAGACCCAGCAACCTACTGCAATGAACCAGATGGTGAGAGGGTAGTGGTGAGGGGTGGGTTTTCAGGGTAGATAAATCAGGATACCTAGGCTGTATTCCTTGTTTGTCTTTGATTAACAGTGACCAGGTAGAGTCTATGTATAGGACCAGAGTGGAGATGGTGTGTACACCTGGTGAAATGGCTGATGATGCCTTTCCTCCCTGAACTCAGGTGGTATTCACCACTGTCCACAGAGGTTTTGTCACCCAACCTTGCTGCCCTATTAGCCTTCCCTTCCACACCTGTCTGCTAGAAGCAAATGAGTCAACCCTCCAACCCAGACCAGACTTCTAGGAACTTGCTGTTAAGGGAAATAAAGAAGAAAATAAGAAATGGTGAACAAAGTAGAGAGTAGAGGACTGATTTAAAAAAAAAAAAAAGACAGGTCAGTAAGAACCCAGAGGGATGGCTCTCAGCCTAGCTTGGGTGGGAAACCAAGGATGTGACACTTTGGAGTTTTTCTTTTTTCTTTTCTTCCTCTCCACTTCTCCCACCCCAAGCATTACTTGACAGGGATTGAACCTGAGACCTTGGAGCCTCGGGCATGAACGTCTTTCATATAACCTGGCCTTGAATGGAGGTTTATTTGTTTGTTAGTATTTATTTATTTAATGGATGGAGACAGAGAAATTGAGAGGGGGGAGGAGGTAGAGAGTAAGGGAGACACCTGCATCCCAGCTTCCCTTACACCTGCAGGTAAGAACCAGGGGCTTGAACCTGAGTCCTTGACCACAGTAATGTGAGTGCTTAGCCAGGTGTGCCACCACCTGACCCCTTGAATGGAATTTTTAAGGTTGAGTTAGAAGCAAGCTAATTTCACTTAATTTGGAAGCAGGGGAATTTTGTTCGGGCAAAGGCCATTTGGGGGGCAAGAAAGAACAGGGAGTACTAGGGCCAGTAAACCAGCTCACCTAGATGGAGCACTTGCTTTGCTGTGCACACTGTCCAGGTCTGAGCCCAGCTCTCACCGCACTGAGGAAACCTTCAGTGTTATAGGGCTTTCCCCTCTTGCTATCTGAAAAGTCATTTTGGAATGGTGAGGCCCTGGCAATAACAAAACAAAAGAAAACAAAAAACAGGTAAAAACCAGCGAGTACTTAGTCATTTGAAAAAAGATATTAGGGAGTCGGACATTAGCGCAGCGGGTTAAGCGCACGTGGTGCAAAGCGCAAGGACCGGCGTAACGATCCTCATTCAAGCCCCTAGCTCTCCACCTGCAGGGGAGTTGCTTCACAATTGGTGAAGCAGGTCTGCAGGTGTCTATCTTTCTCTCCCCCTCTGTCTTCCTCTTCTGTCTCAATTTCTTTCTGTCCTATCCAACAACAACAACATCAATAATGACTACAATAATAAAATAACAAGGGCAACAAAAGGGAATAAATGAATAAATAAATATAAAAAAAAAAAAAAGAACAGAGAAGTAGCCATTGGATCTGGCAATGTGGAATCGCTGGTGCAGAGAGGAAGGGATTCAGTAGCCAGATGTGTGGATTGTAAAGTAAGTAGACACTTGAGAACCTGGAGATAACCAGCATCTTGCTACTAATGGCACATAACCCTTTACCTTGCTTAACTCTCATTGGTTCAAATGGCTTTGAAACAAATATGTAAGCTTTCCTTAATGTCCATGCTGGGACTTGATGTATGTTATCTATGGGTCCAGTGTTCTTTCCCCGAGCTCAGGAAAATGACCATCAGTGTCTGTCCTCTGCAGGACCCCCAGAAGTGTTTGACACATGGCTTTCCCAGTTCTGCTTGGAGGAGAAGAAAGGGGAAATCTCTGAGCTCCTTGTAGGCAGCCCCTCTATCCGGGCACTCTACACAAAGATGGTAAGGGCCCAGCTGGCAGCACTTCAGCCAGCTCCAGACTCAAGGTGCAGGGAAGTGGGAAGGACATGTTCAGAGCCATGGAGTTATCTGACCCAGAGAGCAGTGATCCTATAGACCCAGACCCAGACCAGCTGTGTCCTGGGTCAAGAGTCTACATGAGGGAGACTGATTGACCAGGCTTCTGCCAGTCAGGGTGAGATATGAATAGGCCAACAAAACCTGATGGGAATTTTTTTTTTCTCCTTCCTTGACCAAGTGGGGCCAGAAGAGTGGTCCAAGGGTGGTAGAAATGCTTTGAATCACTGCTCAGCCATTTGTCTGGAATCTGGAGCTGCTAGGAACAGGCTGATAAGACTGGGGATGCAAACCCCACACAGCCACTCCCAGAGTCTCACCTCTGCCGTCTCCTTCCTCTAGGTCCCAGCAGCTGTTTCCCACTCAGAATTCTGGCAGCGATATTTCTATAAGGTCCATCAACTAGAACAGGTATGCTAATTTGTCCTGGGACAGTACTGCATTCAGCCAAAGGGAATTGGGTTGTGTTTTAGTGAAGTAAAATAGGTGCGGGTACCAGGAGTTCTGGGGGTCAGGACCAGGATTTGGGAAGAGTGTTATCTGACTGTTCTGGTCATCTGCTCCCCAACATAGGAGCAGGCCCGGAGGGATGCATTGAAACAGCGGGCAGAACAGAGCATCTCTGAAGAACCTGGCTGGGAGGAGGAAGAAGGTAAGAGGAATTGAGAGGTGAAAGCCAAGTAATAGTTCCTACTTGTGGGGAGCTGTTAGGGTCATTCTCCCTGAATCTAGAGACTTGGTGCTCGAGGTAAGAGTAAGAAATGAGTACAGTGTATCATTGTATATGCTGAAGACAAGCTGGGCTAACAGATGTTTTCTAAGCTGGTGGAATCAGAGGCTTAGGTACAAAATCACATGTGTCATTTACAGGATTCCCTGCACAAGGACCCAGGTTCAAGCCTCTGGTTCCCCACCTGCAGGGAGAAAGCTTCCCAAGTGGTGAAGCAGGGCTACAGGTGTCTTTCTGTCTCTCTCCCTCTCTATCTGCTCCTCCCCTCTCAATTTCTCTTATGTCTCTATCCAATAATAAATAAAATAAAATAATAATATTTTAAAAATACAGTAGGATTCCCTTGCTAGCTGAGGGACCAGCTACTTTACCTAAATTAGGATGCTTATTGAAATTCTGGATTCTCTTGCCTATCTTGTAAATGAGACTCTGAGGATGTGGCCAGATGTGTATGCTTAACAGGCTTTCTTGGTAATGTTAAGATACCAGTAACATAATGAGATAGCATAATGGTTATGCAAAAAGACTTTCCTGCCTGAGGCTCAAGTCCCAGGTTCAGTACCCCACACCACCATAAACTAGAGCTGAGCAATGGTCTGGTAGCTTCTCTGTGTCTCTGTCATTAAAAATAAATAAAATATATTTTTAATTTTTTATGACTACAAATTAATAGTGTATGTAAACACCATTCCCACCACCAAAAGACTGTGTCCCATCCCTCTGCCTCTCTCCTCACCCTCAACCCATGAAGCTGAACATCCATCCTCACCCTCAACCCAGGGTTTTTACTTTGGTGCCCTACTCCAAATTTAGTCAAATCCTAAAAATAAAACATTTTTTAAAAACACCCAGCCTGGTTTGGAAATGGCTGCCTTCAGGAGAATGTCCGCTGTCTGGACTTTTCACTGTTTTAGCTCAGCTTTAAAACAGTGTGTTGGAGCCACCTGCATGAGACAATCTTGACTTTTTACTGTGTGCTTATATACTGAGAGCTTTACAAGTCCCATTCCATGTGCCACATACAGTTCTTACCCCAACTCTATTAACTTCTGTTTACACGTGAGGCAGGTAAGTTAAAGAAACATGTCTTATCTACGATCATACACGTAATATGTAGTAGAGCCAAGCCTAACCTTATTAACTAACTGACTTTCAAGTCTAAGCTTTCTTTTTTTTTTTTCTTTTTTTTTTTTCAAGTCTTAGCTTTCTAACCTACAGTATTACGTTGGGCTACAGTGCTAGAAGCTGAGTGGTCAACAGGCATGCTAGACCCCACAGAAAGGAGAAACTTAGATTAAGAGGGAATCTCTGCAGGAGAGCCACAATAGGGAAAGGGTGAGGAAGTCAGCAGCCACTCCTCTTCATCAGAGTAAATTTGGCAGGAACCTGACATCTTTCTCCAGAGGGCTCAGAGTTGGCTGGCCAAGGGTTTTTGTTTGTTTGTTTGTTTCCCACTTTCCCTGCCTCTTTCTCTCTACAGAAGAGTTTGTGGGCATTTCACCCACATCTCCAAAAGAGGCAAAATTTCCTATCACCAAAACATCCACATCCCTTGAAAAAGGACCTGATCCCCAGCAGAGCCTCTCAGAAGAGAATCTAGTGACTCCAGCTGAACTTCCAACAGAAGTGACTCCCTCAGAGAGCAGCGAGAGCATCTCCCTTGTGACACAGATTGCCAAGCCTGCCACTGCACTCGAGGCATCGCCGCTGCCTAAGGACCTGCCCCAGAAGCTTCTTGAGGCATCATTAGAGGAGCAAGGCCAGACCCTAGATGTGGGCGAGACTGGACCCACACCCTTAACTCAGTCCAAGCCTCACATCCCAACCAGCCGCTCCAGTGGTCCAGAACCCAGGCCTGCAGCAAGAGTAGAGACTCTGAGGGAAGAGGTGCTCACAGACTTACGGGTGTTTGAGCTGAACTCAGACAGTGGGAAATCTACACCTTCCAACAATGGAAAGAAAGGTAAGTCTGAAGGCCTGAGCAAGCCTGGGAAGCAGATAGAGTTGCCACCCCACCAGGCACAATTGTCTCCTGCGTAAATATCCTTGAAGCTGATGTCCTTCATTTGTAATACTGACAATAATGACAGCAGATGCTATATATTATTTATATTATTAGCATTTTTTCTTTTCTTTTTTTAAAAATTTTATATATATTTATTTTTCCCTTTCTGTTGCCCTTGCTTTTTATTGTTGTTGTAGTTGTTTGTTTTTTTTTAATTTTAATTTATTTCTTTATTGGGGAATTAATGTTTTACATTCAACAGTAAATACAATAGTTTGTACATGCATAACATTCCCCAGTTTCCCATTTAACAATACAACACCCACTATGTCATTTATCATCCTTCATGGACCTGTATTCTCCCCACCCATCCACCCCAGAGTCTTTTACTTTGGTGCAATATGCCAATTCCATTTCAGTTTCTACTTGTGTTTTCTTTTCTGATCTTGTTTTTCAACTTCTGCCTGAGAGTGAGATCATCGCATATTCATCATTCTATTTCTGACTTATTTCACTCAACATGATTTTTTCAAGGTCCATCCAAGATCGGCTGAAAACGGTGAAGTCACCATTTTTTTACAGCTGAATAGTATTCCATTGTGTATATATACCACAACTTGCTCAGCCACTCATCTGTTGTTGGACACCTGGGTTGCTTCCAGGTTTTGGCTATTACAAATTGTGCTGCCAAGAACATATGCGTACACAGGTCTTTTTGGATGGATGTGTTGGGTTCCTTAGGATATATGCCCAGGAGAGGAATTGCAAGGTCATAGGGTAGGTCCTTTTCTAGCCTTCTGACAGTTCTCCAGACTGTTCTCCACAGAGGTTGGACCAATTTGCATTCCCACCAGCAGTGTAGGAGGGTTCCTTTGACCCCACACCCTCTCCAGTATTTGCTGCTGTTACCTTTTCTGGTGTATGACATTCTCACAGGAGTGAAGTGGTATCTCGTTGTTGTCTTTATTTGCATTTCTCTGACAGTCAGAGACTTGGAGCATTTTTTCATGTGTTTCTCAGCCTTTTGGATCTCTTCTGTGGTGAATATTCTGTCCAAGTCCTCCCCCCATTTTTGGATGGGGTTATTTGTTGTCTTGTTGTTGAGTCTGGCAAGCTCTTTATATATGTCAGTTATTAAACTTTTATCTGATGTATGGCATGTAAAGATCTTCTCCCATTCTGTGAGGGGTCTCTTGGTTTGGGTAGTGGTTTCTTTTACTGTGAAGAAGCTTTTTAATTTGATGTAGTCCCATAGGTTTATACTTGCCTTAGCCTTCTTTGTAATTGGATTAGTTTCATTGAAAATGTCTTTAAAATTTATGTGGAAAAGAGTTCTGCCAATATTTTCCTCTAAGTATCTGATAGTTTGTGGTCTAACATCCAAGTCCTTGATCCAGTTGGAATTTACTTTTGTATTTGGTGAAATACAGTGATTCAGTTTCATTCTTCTGCATGTTTCAACCCATTGTTTCCAACACCATTTGTTGAAGAGACTCTGCTTTCCCCATTGAATAGTCTGGGCACCTTTGTCAAAGATTAGATGTCCATAGGTGTGGGGCCTCATTTCTGGGCTCTCAATTCTATTCTACTGGTCAGTGTGTCTATTCATGTTCCAGTACCAAGCAGTTTTGATGACAATGGCCCTATAATACAGTTTGAAATCTGGGAGTGTGATGCCTCCAGTTCTGTTCTTTTTTCTCAAGATTGTTTTTGCAATTCTAGGTCTTTTCTGGTTCCAGATAAACATTTGTAGCATTTTTTCTATTATCCTAAAAAATGTGCTTGGGATCTTGATGGGGATAGCATTAAATTTGTAGATGGCTCTGGGTAGTTTATTCATTTTGATGATGTTAATTCTTCCAACCCATGAACATGGAATATCTTTCCACTTCTTTGTGTCTTTTTCAGTTTCTTTGAGTAGTGACTCATAATTTTCAGTATACAAGTCTTTCACTTCTTTGGTTAGGTTTACTCCTAGATATTTTATTGTTTTTGTTGCTATAGTAAAAGGAATTGATTTCTGGATTTCAACTTCTTCTGACTTAGTGTTTGCATAGAGGAATGCCACTGACTTTTGAATGTTAATTTTATAGCCTGATACCTTACTGTATTGCCTGATGATTTCCAAAAGCTTCTTGCTGGATTCCTTAGGTTTTTCCATGTATACTATCATGTCATCTGCAAATAGGGAGAGTTTGACTTCTTCTCTTCCAATCTGTATCCCTTTAATTCCTTGGTCCTGCCTGATTGCTATGGCAAGAACTTCCAACACTATGTTGAATAGTAATGGTGATAGTGGGCATCCCTGTCTAGTACCTGAGTGGAAATGCTTCCAGTTTTTCACCATTGAGTATGATGTTGGCTGTAGGTTTTGGCTATTACAAATTGTGCTGCCAAGAACATATGTGTACACAGATCTTTTTGGATGGGTGTTTTGGGCTCCTTAGGATATATCCCCAGGAGAGGAATTGCAGGATCATAGGGTAGGTCCATTTCTAGCCTTCTGAGAGTTCTCCAGACTGTTCTCCACAGAGGTTTGACCAATTGACATTCCCACCAGCAGTGTAGGAGGGTTCCTTTGACCCCACACCCTCTCCAGCATTTGCTGCTGTTACCTTTTCTGGTGTATGACATTCTCACAGGAGTGAAGTGGTATCTTATTGTTGTCTTTATTTGCATTTCTCAGGGACTTGGAACATTTTTTCATATGTTTCTCGGACTTTTGGATCTCTTCTGTGGTGGATATTCTGTCCATGTCCTCCCCCCATTTTTGGATGGGGTTATTTGTTGTCTTGTTGTTGAGATTTGCAAGTTCTTTATATATTCTGGTTATTAGCCTCTTGTCTGATGTATGGCATGTAAAGGTCTTCTCCCATTCTGTGAGGGGTCTCTTGGTTTGGGTAGTAGTTTCTCCAGCCAGTTCTTGCGCTTTGAGCCACATGTGCTTAACCCGCTGTGCTACCATCTAACTCCCGGGTAGTAGTTTCTTTAGCTGTGCAAAAGCTTTTTAATTTGATTTAGTCCCATAGGTTTATGCTTGTCTCAGTCTTCTTTGTAATTGGTCTCCTTTCATTGAAGATGTCTTTAAAATTTATGCGGAAAAGAGTTCCGCTAATATTTTCCTCTAAGTATCTGATAGTTTGTGGTCTAACATCCAAGTCCTTGATCCACTTGGAATTTACTTTCGTATTTGGTGAAATATAGTGGTTCAGTTTCATTCTTCTGCATGTTTCAACCCATTGTTTCCAACACCATTTGTTGAAGAGACTCTGCTTTCCCCATTGAATAGTCTGGGCACCTTTGTCAAAGATTAGATGTCCATAGGTGTGGGGCCTTTCATCTATTTTTTTAAATATATATTTTTTTATTTATTAATGAGAAAGGAGGAGAGAGAGAAAGAACCAGACATCACTCTGGTACATGTGCTGCCAGGGATTGAACTCAGGGCCTCATGCTTGAGAGTCCAATGTTTTACCACTGTGCCACCTCCCAGACCACCCTTTCATCAATTTTAAGGTGTAAACATTACCTAAAATATGGATTTGTCTTACAATCACTGATATCTTAGATTCAACGAAGTAAGGTCAAATGTCAGGTCGTATGCTACTCGTACTGTAATGTATTTAATTCCTCACATCTCACAACCCAGTGAGGTCAGGATGCTGCCACTATTCTATACATGAAGACTATGCAGTATGGAAATGTTAAATGATTTACTCAGACTCATATGAACAGGAGGCACCAAGGCCATTTTCAGACCCAGGTGTGGTTGATTAAGCCCATGCCTTAACTAACACCATGTCAATTTCTTTTACTGTCTTTTTTTTTTTTAATTAGGATTAATGGTTTACAGTCAACAGTAAATACAGGTGTTGGTCCATGTGTAAAACTTGGTTTTTTGCAAAACATTCTAACCCCCAACTTAGGTCCTCCTCTACCATCATGCCAGGGCCTTAAATCCCCCCACACACACTCACACCCCTAATCTGTTTCAGCTTTTTTTTTTTAAGAAAAAATTTGTTATCTTTATTTATTGGATAGAGATTGCCAGAAATCTAGAAAAAGGGGGTGATAGAGAGGAAGAGAGACAGACACCTGCAGCCCTGTTTCACCACCTGCAAAGCTTTCCCCTGCAGTTGGGGACTGGGGTCTTGAACCCGGGCCCTTGTGCACTGTAACATGTGTGCTTAACCAGGTGTACCAACACCCAGCCCTTATTTATTATTATTTTTATTATTGATGAGAAAGATAGGAGAGAGGAAGTACCAGACATCACTCTGGTACATGTGCTGCCAGGGATCAAACTCAAAACCTCATGCTTGAGAATCCAATGCTTTATCCACTGCACCACCTCCTGGGCCACAACTCAGTTTTATCTTGGATTGGGAATCCCTATGACATTGATTGGTGTCACTCTCCCTGAGTGACCTTTCATTTAGCTCCCTAAACCTTAATTTTTTTTATGAAATAAACAAAGCATACACATGCATTTTGTTTTGTTTTTACTAGAGCACTGCTCAGCTCTGGTTTATGATGCTGCTGGGGATTGAAACTGGAAGTTTAGGCATGAAAGTCCTTTTACATAACCACTATGCTGATCTCCCCAGCCCCATACATGTACATTTTAAAGAAAAAATGAAAGTGAATATTAGTGAACTTGCTATGACCTAGCTTATGTAATAGAGCTTTAGTTTCTTATCTCTCTAATAGATTTTAAGCTGGAGACTCTGACTTTGCATCAAAGGGGAACTTCTCTAACTCCTTGAATTAAAAAGGACAGTAATAGTTCTAGCTTTCTGTTTATTTGTTCTTTGGTATTTGTTTGTTCAACTCTGGATGTGATGTTGCTGGCAACTAAACCCAGGACTTGGAGCCAAAGGCATAAAAGTCTTCTGCAGGACTGCTGTGCTATTTCCCTGGCTCCAGTGTTACCTTCTTTTCTTTTCCTTCCCTTCCTTCCTTCCTTCCTTCCTTCCTTCCTTCCTTCCTTCCTTCCTTCCTTTTTTTCTCTTTCTAAATCAGAGTGCTGCTTAGCTCTGATTTGGTGATATCAGGAATCAAACTTGAAACCTCTTTGCATGCAAGTCCTGTGCTTTAGTCCCTGACCCTCTGTTCATCTTTTTTTTTTTAATTATTTATTTCCCTTGTGTTGCCCTTGTTTTTATTGTTGTAGTTGTTGTTCTTATTGATGTTTGTTGTCATTGTTAGATAGGACAGAGAGAAATGGAGAGAGGCGGGGAAGACAGAGAAGGGGAGAGAAAGATAGACACCTGCAGACCTGCTTCACTGTCTGTGAAGGGACTCCTCTGCAGGTGGGGAGCCGAGGGCTTGAACCAGAATCCTCATGCTGGTCCTTGGTGCTTTGCTCCATGTGCACTTAACCCGCTGCCGCTACTGCCCAGCCTCCCCGCCCTTTTTTTTTTGCCATATTCAAAATTCCTCTCCAGGTAGAGCTTATTGTCAGGAAGACTGCTCTCAACTCCTCATGCACACATGCACCCTTGTCTTTGCTAGCACTTGCTACCAGTCAGTCACAAAGCTTGCCCAGCAAGGGTACCCTGATCTGCTGGCACAGTGAACAACTTGATTTGCTGTAGTGGATGAGAAATGGACCCTTCCCCACCCCTTCGCTGCTCCCAGATGGGAACTTTTGAATTTCCACTTTCTAAAACAGTGCTGTCTTCTCTGATTCAGTGAGGTCATCCATTGAGCCCTTACCTACTCTTTGTGAGACACTGAGGAGGGAGGGGCAAAAGCTTCAGTCTTTATGATGAAATATGAAGCGGGATGGGACAGACAAGGTACCAAAGGAGTTCAGAGAAAGAAGGAATTCCTGGGCATCAGCAGGTGTTTCACCGAGGAGACAGGCATTGTATTAGGAGAGTTGGAGGTAGATGCAGAGGGATGGTAGTCTAGCCTGAAGGGTGGTGCCAAGAGCAGGTAACAGAGGGCATGGGGTACATTTAAAAGCAGTGACCATAGTCCATTTTCTGTATTGTCTTCTAGGGGAGGGAGGAACAAGGTGAATGGGTTGGTTCAGAAATAGAAATTGGGGGCCGGGTGGTAGCACACCAGGTTAAGTGCACATAGTAAGAAATAGAAATTAAGAATTTTAAATCTTTCATAATGTTGCATGTGGTGTCATAAAGCAGCAGGGTGGGGTGGTTGGTGGCACACCTGGTTGAGTGCACACATTATAGTGTGCAAGGACATCCACCCCCCCCCCCCCGGGTTCAAGCACCCAGTCCCCACATGCAAGGGGAAGTTTCACAAGTGAAGTGCTACAGGTGTGTGACTGTTTCCCCCTCTTTACCTCCCCCTTTGCTTCTCAATTTCTCTCCGTCTCTATTCAAATTAAATGCATATTAGAAAATAAGCAGCAGGGCATGGAGACCAAGGGTTCAAGTTCTGGAGTCCGGACAGTTTGAGTTTATATGCCACATTTTGTTCATAAGCCATGTTGTTTCAGCAGTATTCCTGATCTCTGAGCTTCCATTACTCTGTAAGTTAAGAGTAATTATTTGGGGGGCCAGGTAGTGACGCACCTAGTTAAGCAGTCATGTTACAGTGTATAAGGGCCCAGGTTCAAGCTCCTGCAGAGGAAAAGCTTCACAAGTGGTGGGGGGGGGGGGCAATTATTTCATGATAGGTCTTTAAAAAGATACAAAAAATAGAGTAGTTGGAAAGTTGTCAGAGCTCTTTTTTAATTTTTTTAATTATCTTTCTTTATTGGATAGAGACAGCCAGAAATCGAGAGGGAAGAGGGAAATAGTGAGGGAAATGACAGAGAGACACCTGCAGCACTGCTTCACCACTTGCAAAGCTTTCAGCCTGCAGGTGAGGACTGGGGTTTTGAACCCAGGTTCTTGTGCATTATAACATGTGCGCTCAACCAGGTGCGTGTGCCACCACCCGGCCCCTCAGAGCACTTTCTATATGTGCTAATCACTCAATCCTCACAGGAGATGTGTAATTTTTGTTTGTTTTGTTTTGTTTTTGTTTTCTGGTAAGAAATTGATTACTCATTCACCCAGTAAATGTTTATGGAAGTGTAAGGAAGTTTTATGTGTGTGTATCTGTTTTTGTTGTTGTTGTTGTTGTTGTTGTAGCTGAGCGGGTAATGGCCTTGACAGATGGATGAGTGCTGGTTGGGTTGTCCTTGGAGGCTGGGCAGTGGCATTCTTTTTTTTTCCTGCCTCCAGGGTTATCACTGGTGCTCAGTGCCTGCACTACAAATCTACTGCTCCTGGAGGCCATTTTTCCCCTTTCTTTGTTGCTCTGTTGTTTATCGTTGTTGTTGTTCTTATTATTATTGTTGTTATTGCTGTCGTGGACAGAGAGAAACAGAGAGGAGGGGAAGACAGGGAGAGAAAGATAGATATCTGCAAACCTGCTTCACCGCTTGTGAAGCGACCCCCCTGCAGGTGGGGAGCCGAGGGCTCAAACTGGGAGTCGGGGTTCTTGCGCCCATTGCTTGCGCTTTAATAAATAAAATACATATATAAAAAAGTTTTTTAAAAAGAGTGACTGCCTCCCTTCTCCCTAATTATTTTTTTTTTCTGCCTCCAGGGTTATCATGGGGGCTCAGTGCCAGCACTACACTACAAGTCCACCTCTCCCAGGGGCCTTTTTTTTTTTTTCTTTTCCTGTATTCGATAGGACAGAGAGATATTGATAGGAGGGAGAGAAAGAGAGACACCTGCAGATCTGCTTCACCACTCATGAAGCATTCCCAGTGCAGGTAAGCTCGAACTTGGGTCCATGCACATAGTACTGTGTGTGCTTAGCCGAGTGCACCACCACCCAGCCCCCCAGCCTCCTTTTATGTCCACATGCTAGGATGGCATCATGGAGACTTGGTCCTTGAGTGTGGCAGTCTCTTGGAGTGTCCTCTCCACTAGGCCTCTCGGGGTTCCCAGATGATGCCTGTCATTGCAGAGCTGCTTCCCATCTGCATTTTGTCCCAAGATCCATTTGCTCTAAGAGAGTGAGCTCCACCAGCAGGGACAGGTGAGGAAAGACTGGGACAACCTGTGGTCTAGAAGGAGCCTTGGACTCCTGTCAGTGCCTTGCTTCACCACTGACTATTTGACCTGGAAGCAACTGTTAGGTCCATTTTTTCTCTTGGGAAGTGGGGATCTAATTAAACAGTAAGAATATCTGTGAGTGGGAGTAAAGTTAATAATTACCATCCTCCCAGCGGGATAGAGAATGGGAAAGCTATCAGGGGAGGGGGTGGGATATGGAGATTGGGCGGTGGGAAAAAATAATAATAATAATAATAATTACCATCCTTCATGAGTCCCTCATTATTGTACAAATCTTTTTTTTTTTTTTTTTTTGGAGAGAGGATGGGAAGACAGAGAGGGGGAGAGAAAGACACCTGCAGACTTGCTTCACCGCCTGTGAAGCGACTCCCCCTGAAGGTGGGGAGCTAAGGGCTTCTTGCGCCAGTTGCTTGCGCTTTGTGCCATGTGCGCTTAACCAGCTGTGCTACTGCTCAACTCCATCATTTCCTTTTTTTTATTTTAAATATATTTTATTCATTTTATTTTGTTTACCAGAGTACCACTTACCTCTGGCTTATGATGGTGCAAGGGATTGAACCTGGGACTTTAGAACCTCAGGCATAAAAGTCTTTTTTTTTATTTTTTATTTTTTATTTATTCCCTTTTGTTGCCCTTGTTTTATTGTTGTAGTTATTCTTGTTGTTGTCGTTGTTGGATAGGACAGAGAGAAATGGAGAGAGGAGGGGAAGACAGAGGGGGAGAGAAAGATAGACACCTGCTTCACTGCCTGTGAAGTGACTCCCCTGCAGGTGGGGAGCCAGGGTCTCGAACCAGGATCCTTGCGCTGTTCCTTGCGCTTTGTGCCATGTTCGCTTAGCCCACTGCGCCACCGCCAGACTCCCTACCAGACTCTTAAGATATGATATTCCAGGTACCAAATGGGGGCTTTAAGACCAGTGAGCCCCAGAAAAGGTCCAGAGGGTGGTTACTTGAACAAGTGCAATAGAACATAGTCAGTCCAAAGGCCTGGACTTACCTTCAACTGTGAGATGGACCTAATTATTCCTTCCTTTCTGAAGAGTGTTGGAAAGCCGGAAGACAATGAGAACTAGGAAAAGGCTTTGTCAGATGAGGAGGGCTCCATCTTTACCATGAGGCACTTTTCTTTTTCTTTTTCTTTTTAAAATATTTATTTATTTATTCCCTCTTGTTGCCCTTTGTTGTTTTATTGTTGTAGTTATTATTGTTGTTGTCGTTGTTGGATAGGACAGAGAGAAATGGAGAGAGGAGGGGAAGACAGAGAGGAGGAGAGAAAGATAGACACCTGCAGACCTGCTTCACCGTCTGTGAAGCGACTCCCCTGCAGGTGGGGAGCCGGGGTTCGAACGGGGATCCTTATGCCGGTCCTTGTGCTTTGCGCCACCTGCGCTTAACCCACTGCACTACAGCCCGACTCCCCATAAAAGTCTTTTGCATAACCATTATGCTATCTTCCCTGCCTTACATATACTTTTTTTTTTTAAGATTTTATTTATTTATTAATGAGAAAGATAGGAGAAGAGAGAGAAAGAACCTGACATCACTCTGGTACATGTGCTGCCGGGGATTGAACTTGGGACCTCATGCTTGAGAACCCAGTGCTTTATCTACTGCGCCACCTCCCAGACCACTTTACATATACTTTTTTTTAATTTTCCCTTTTGTTGCCCTTGTTGTCTTTTTATTGTTGTTGTAATTATTGTTGTTGTCGTTGTTGGATAGGACAGAGAGAAATGGAGAGAGATGGGGAAGACAGAGAGGGGGAGAGAATAATAGACACCTGCAGACCTGCTTCACTGCTTGTGAAGCGACTCCCCTGCAGGTGGGGAGCCGGGGGCTCGAACCCGGATCCTTACGCCGGTCCTTGCACTTTGCGCCACCTGCGCTTAACCTGCTGAACTACCGCCCAACTCCCTTTACATATACTTTTTTTAAAGGAACTAGTTTTTGTAGTGTTTTTTGTTTTACTGGTTGCAGTGCACCTCAGCTTATTTCTAAAAACCAAGAATTAAAAGCAAAACATTTTAACAAATGAAAACAAGATGAATCCAATCAAGTAGGAGGAAAATTCCGACTACTCTATAATCTCTACAGAGCTGTTTTTGTTGTTTGTTTCTCTTTATTTATGGGATAGAGAAAGCCATAAATTGAGAGGGAAGGGAATGATAGAAAAGGAGAAAGACAGAGAGACACCTACAGCACTGCTTTACCACCTGCAAAGCTTTCCCCCTGCAGGTGGGGACTGGGGGCTCAAACCCAGGTCTTTGTGAATTGTAGCATGTGCGCTCAACCAGGTGCACCACCACCCGGCCCCTGTTGTCTGTTTTTTATAGTTTTTTTTTCTTAGTTATAACTTTCTCTTGGTCTTCAATATTGCTGTAAGAATTTATGCTCAAAAGTAAATAAAAGAATTAATACTCAAATGCAAATATCTAGAGTGTTTGTCAAATGTAGACAGATGTCAGAACCACAGGATTAGGGACTGGCCAGATCACAAATATTTTAGACTTCTGAGGTGTGCCATGTCTATTCCAGTTACTCAGCTCTGCTGTTGTAGCATGAAAACAATGGCCATGACTATGTCCAAAACTTTACTTCCCAAAAATGTCAGCAGGCTGAATTTGCCAACCTCAGTTTAGAGAAAGGGACCAAGGTTATTGCTGATTATAAACTATGTGTTCTAGGCATTGAGAACACATAATAAATAAATAAATAAATAAATAAATAAATAAATAAAACCAAGGCTGGTTGAGCACACACATTACAGTGCACAAGGACCAAGGTTCAAGCCCCTAGTCCTCACCTGCAGGGGGAAAGCTTTGCAAGTGGTGAAGTAGTGCTGCAGGTGTCTCTCTTCCCTAGCCCTCTCAATTTCTGTCTCTATCCAATAAATAAAACATTTAAAAATAGAGAAAAAAGAAAACAAACATGTTAATTCCTATTATTGGACAATAAGTGTATTACATTTGATTATGTAGTATTTTAAGCAGCAGTTAAGAAAATACGATAGACAAAAGAACAACTAGGGCAGGGACAGACAGCATAATGGTTATGCAAAGAGACTCTTACACCTGAGGCTCCAAAGTCCCTGGTTCAATCCCTGTATCACCAAAATCCAGAGCTGAACAGTGCTCTGGTTTAAAAAACAACAACAATTAGAGCAGAGTAAGGGAAGTGGGCTACAATTTCAAGTAGTAAGGTTAGAGTAGACCACATTTAGATGAAGAGATCCAAGCGACAGTATGAAGGAGATGAGGAAGGTGGTCTGTGAATTTCTAAGGAAGAGTTTCAGGGACAAAGAACAGCCTGTAAAGGACCTAAATTGGTAATGTGCATGGCATGTTCTGAGGAGATAAGGCTCATGTTTTATTTCTCCTAGAAGGCTCCTACAGCTTCTTGGGAACTTCTGAGCCAATGGATATCTCTACTATTCATTAACTTGTTTCTTCTCAATTAATAATTTGTATAGTTTGCTACTGTATATAAATGTTCTACAGTGCAGTAGGGATAGATAGCATAATGCTTATGCAAAGAGACTCATGCCTGAGGCTCCAGGTTCAATTCCCCACACCATCAAAAGCCAGAGTTGAGCAGTATTCTGGTAAATAAATAAGTATTCTATAGTGTAACCTGGAAAAGTCACATCATGTTCCATCATGTGACCTCACTTTTTTTTCTTTAAATTTTCATCACTATAGGAGCACTGTGAGATTCACTGTAGTGAATGTCCTTTTGGCTAAAATTTTTTTTACTGAAATCACTATTTTTCCTTAGACTCTATTTCTAAAAATGGGATCACTGACCATTTTTAGTGACTGAAAGAAGACTGTAAAAACCCTTTGGGGCTGGGGAGATAATATAATGATTTTGCAGAAACACTTCCATGCCTGTGGCACCAAAGGTCCCAAGTTCAATCCCCAGCACCACCATAAGCCAGAGCTGACCAGGTTCTGGTTAAAATGTGTGTATGTGGGAGTCGGACGGTAGCACAGTGGGTTAAGTGCAGGTGGCACAAAGTGCAAGGACTGGCGTAAAGATCCTGGTTTGAGCCCCCCAGCTCCCCACCTGCAGGGGAATCCCTTCACAGGCGGTGAAGCAGGTCTGCAGGTGTCTGTCTTTCTCTCCCCCTCTGTCTTCCCCTCCTCTCTATTTCTCTCTGTCCTATCCAACAACAACAACATTAATGACAACAATAATAATAACTATAGCAATAAAATAACAAGGGCAACAAAAAGGAATAAATAAATATTAACTAAGTAAAAAAAATAATAATGGTTAAAAAATGTGTGTGTGTTTAAAAAAAAAAAACGTTGATGTATATTTATCAGACACCTTTTAAAGAATGACATAGGGAGCCAGGTGATGATGTACCAGTTAAGCTCACATTACAGTGTACAAGGACCCAGGTTTAATACCCTGGTTCCCACCTGCAGGGGGAAAGCTTCACAAGTGGTGATGTAGGGCTGCAGGTGTCTCTCTGTCTCTTCCCCTCTGTATCTCCCCCCTCCTCAATTTGTCTCTATCTAAAAATAAATGAAATTAAAAAAGAATGTTAGGGCTGCCGGGCAGTAGCTCACCGGGTCAGGCACACATGACATGAAGTGCAAGGAGATCCATACAAGGACTTGCAAGCTCCCGGGTTCCTGCCTGCAGAAGACACACGACACAGGCAATGAAGCAGGTGTCTGTCTTTCTTTTCCCCTATCTTTCCCTCCTCTCTGAATTTCTCTCTGTCCTGTCCAATAAAATGGAAAAAAAAAATGTCTTCCAGGAGCAGTGGATTCGTAGTGCCGACACTGAGCCCCAACAATAACCCTGGAGGCAAAATAATTAGAAAAAAAGAATGTTATAAACCTCAGCTACAACCTTTTCTTACAACCTTTCTCACCATTCACACTGTGAATCATGGTTCTAGGTTCAAGCACAGACATCAGTGAAGACTGGGAGAAGGATTTTGACTTGGACATGACTGAAGAAGAAGTACAGATGGCACTTTCCAAAGTGGATGCCTCTGGGGAGGTGAGTGTACCTGGTTGGCCACAGAGAAGTGAGCCCACTGATCTGGGGGTGTAAAGCCTTTACATTTTAAGTTGTCTCCATTTCTACCTGTGGTGGCAGGGTGCCTGAAAGGAGCCAGGACCTCCCACAAGGCCCTAAACAGTTGTCATCAGTAGGTTCTGCCTCCCCTTAATTCCAAGGTAGATAGATGGGAAAAGTTCCAGTCTATCAAAATCATCAGAGGAACTACTAAAAACTACAGATGCCAAACCCTGCCCCATATCTCCTGGTCCCCGTGTGTTGAACCTAAGCAAATTCCTGACCAAGCAAAAGATACTGTGATCTAGAGCAAGTTCATGGCCTGAACCTCTGTTAAGAATTATAAGCATAACGCTGGACATACTGCTCACCAGGCAGAGCATGTACCTTGTGGTGCACACAGCAGAGGTTGAAGCCCTGGCACCATCGCCAGTGCTGTGCTGTCTCTTCCTCTGTCTATATCTGTCTTTATCTGTTTCTCATGTATGGGATCAGAATGAAAAAGCAGCCAGGGAACTGTGAAATTGCACATATGCAGGGCCTTGACTCTGGCGGGGGGAAGCTTACTAGCTGTGATAGGAAAATGGAAGCACTGATAGATGTTACTAAAACCACCACAAACCGTTAGTTCAGTTATAAACTGAGGCCTTGTTACTCTACTCTCATTATTCACTACCTCTCAAAATTAAGAATGGGATTCTCATTTTGAATAAGAGATGAGGTGGGGGGGAAGCTCTCACAGCTATTAAATGTGACAAGACTAAGGCTGCAATCCACATGTCTGATTCAAATCAATGTTAACTTCCACTTCATACAAGAACCATATGAGTGGTCCAGGAGATGGCACAGTAGATGATAAAGCATTGGACTCTCAAGCATGAGGTCCCAAGTTCAATCCCTGACAGTACATGTACCAGAGTGATGTCTGGTTCTTTCTCTGTCTCTCCTCCTATCTCTTATGAGTAAATAAAGTCTTTAAAAGCAAAAAAGGACCACATGATTCCTTCATCATGTTCATGAGCATGACATCAAGAAGTGAATGAATTAGACATTAAAGACCTGTTTTTTTTTCTTACTGGGAAACTTCCCCAAGACTAGTTTGGCCTGTGACTGACCTGACTATACCTAGGATAGAGAAAGCACATGGTACCCTATCAGGCCACGAGGGACTGTTTGCTTCTGTGTCTTTGCAGCCACACCCTTTGCCATGACACCCCCTTTATTTTTTTTTTTTTAATTCAGAGCATGACTCAATTCTGGGTTATGGTGGTGCTGGGAATAGAACCTGGGACCCTGCAGGCATACAGTTTGTTTTGTTTGTTTGTTTGTTTTGCCACCAGGGTTATCACTGGAGCTCAGTTCTGGCACTATGAATCCACTGCTCCTGGAGGCCTTTTTTTTTTTTCTCCCCATTTTATTCGATGGGACATAGAGTAATTGAGAAGGGAGGGGAAGATAGAGAGGAACAGAGAAAGATAGACAACTGCAGACCTGCTTCACTGCTTGCCTAGTGTCCCCACTGCAGGTGGGGAGTGTGGGCTCGAAGCCAGGTCCTTGCACATAGTACTATATGCACTTAACTGGGTGCGCCATGGCCCCTTTTTATACACAGCCATTAAGCTCTCTCCCTAACTTTTTTTTTTTTTTGAGAGAGAGACCAGAACACACCAGTTCTTACATATACATTGCCAAAAATTGCACCTGGGACCTCATATATACAAGTCTTGTGCTCTCTCTACTGCTATCTCCCTGACCCCGCAGCCTTCTGTAAGCGCTGACACATGATATACTTGAACATAGTCCTTCTATAATCTGTCATAGCAATAGGCCTAGAGAAAGTTGCCTGGGGAGGCTTCAGCTGGGCACTGGATGCCAGATGCCCTGGTGAAGACCCTGTGGGCTCCTGTAGCCCAGTGCCACCCTTGCTTCCAACTAGTATTATTCTCAAGTCCTCTGCCTCTTAGGGCTGTATTCTTATCTGCTTAGCAAGAGACAAGTTCTCCTTAAAGGATTGACTGCCTTGGTTTCCAATGACATGGCTTCCCTTTTATTGTCAAATGCTGGTTGGTAGAAGCATTTTCTTTGGGTCTGGAACTATCAGAGCAGCAGACACACCCCTTAAACTGAAGACAGCTTGGCTCCAGAAAGTCATTTTCATAAGGAGTGGAGTATGACCCAGGGAGGGAGGGAGGTGGGGGGATGGCTATCCTAGAATGGAGGCTGCAGGGGGAGGCTGGGTCTGGGCTAGACTCAGAGAAGTAATGGTGTTTGTGCTCTCCATTATCCCCTCCTGTTTGCAGCTGGAAGACGTAGAGTGGGAGGACTGGGAATGAGGGAAGCCAGAATGAGCACCTCCCCCACCCACAGCACCTCCCACCACCCTTGCTCGTCTCATCCCAGCCTCGGAAGACACTTGAGAATGTCCCCCAAATGACCTCTGTCAACAAGAACTTTGGGCACAGATTCTGAGTTATACCCTGTTGGACCTTTGGGCCTCCACTTACATCTGGGAAGAGGCTCACTAAATCCAAGTCAGGAACTCTGATCTGTGCCAACCTTACGATGACTTAAGGGGAAGGGAACCTACCCCCCTCACCAGAAGAGCCTACATTTCTCTGCTAAACACCCACTGTTCCTGGATACTCTTGATGGGGAGTCCCAAAGGGTAGCTCTCAGCCCTCTCCTGTATAGACAGAAGCTAACCCCCACCAGTCTCTTGAAGGCAACTAAGAAAACGCACTCTGTTCGTCATAGGCAGACAAGGAAGACCATGTCACCTGTCCTTGGCTAGACAGAGATAGTGAGTAAATTCTGATTCCTATCCCAATGGGTAAGAGGCATTTGCTTCTCTGGGGAATCTCCCCAACTCAGCTATTTTTCATTCCTGGAAACCTTCCTTATGGTTCAAAATCTAGAGACCAAACCCTGAGTTCCCACACCTCCTTCCTTTCATCCAGTCCAGGCTGGTATGCCCCCTTCTTACCCAGGGGCTTCTTCATGTCAGTGCACCCAAGTCCTTAGCCCGGCTGTGCCACCTGCAAGAGTCTTCTCTTGCATTTATTCCCCTCCCCCAAGAAGGGAGGAGACCACTTCAAGCCCTCCTGTGCATTGCCTGGTGTGGGATACCTTGTCCAAGCAGCAGCCCGCCCTGACTCCCCAGTTAGCTTAGAACACACGCCAGCTACCAGCGGTACAGAGCAGTGATGAAAGCCGAATACTTACAGCTCTGGTAAGCCCAGCCTCTCCACCTTGACCCTTCTGCTTCATGAAGGAAACCAGAAGGGCTGAACTTGTTGACTCTCGTCAGGCTTCTGCAAAAGCTCTCCTTTGTACAGACAGACCAGTCCTTGTGGCTCTTTCTCACCTTCCACTCTTGGGGAAATGAGGGGCTGCAGGAATCCCTGGAGGCCCTGGTGCTTCACAGTGCTGCTCTGGTGTTTCTTGGAGTCTGATGTGTTCGTGATTTAAAGGGATCGTGGTCAGGGATGCCAAGAGGGTGATGGTCACATCCACATCAAACCTTCAGTGAGGGTGGGATGTAAAGAGTGCTGAATCTTTTTTTGGTTTCGATGGGATGGGATTTTTTTTTTCTCTTTGTAATTATTTCTTTAGACTAATTAACCTTTTGGTTGTTTGTGCAATATTGTATATTTTAAATTATAATGCATCTCCCCAGAGTATTTTGTAGCCAGGAAAAGAAAAAAAAAAAAAAGATTCTAACAGCTGTTAGTTTTATAATTAAAAAAGAAAGAAAAAAAGAACTTTGTCCTGAACCTTTTCCAGACTTGCCATTAACAGCATTAAAGAGATTCAGCAGAAGCTGTAAGTTGTCTAGGGGTCTGTTCTTCTCCCCTGCAGCAACTATCTGGAAGCAGGGGCAGGACACAAACCACGTTTGGGGTTAACATCCTACTTGGAACCCGAAGGGGCCTGGGGGTGAATAGCAGGGACCCTGAGAAGTCCCCTACTTATCCCAGACTTAGTTTTACCTTTAGGATGAGAAAGGACCAGGGCCCCCAATAGGCCTCTTACCAAGAGAAGGAGTCAAGAGGCCTTTGTTTCTGTATTCCCAAAACTTCTGCTTTTATTTGGAAAGCAAGTTGCAAACAAGAGTGGTTCCAGTTGATTTCGGTCATTTCTCCTCTCCTCCCCCTGTGTGTTTATGATTTTGGGGTCTATTTTTAACTTTTAAACACCTTGCTTTGTATGAAAATCACTTGTCAGTCATAATAAAAGGGAAGCTTGAATGAGGCCCTCTGGTTCCATGAAGATCTTTAAAGAAAAAGGAAGGAAGACTGGGGAGGGTGTAGGTAAGTTCTAGGGTAAGTAAACCTAAAGTGTAAAATATATATCACCATTTTAGAAGCGGGTTTTTGAATTTGCTTTCTCCCCCTACTTTATTGGGGAGGACTTGCCATTGCTTTTATCAAGTGCTCGCTAGCCATGGATGCCAACTAACTTCTTCAATGGAAGGCCGGAGAATCATGTCTGGATCCAGGAGCCTCTTGAGCAGGTCCTGGCATTCAGCCGAGATGCCCAGATGAGTAGGGAAGGACACCCCCTTCTGCTGCTGCCACAGCATCTTGGGGATGTCGGTGTCATCAAAAGGTAGGCTGGCACAAAGCATGACATACAAGACCACGCCCATGCTCCAAACATCTCCCTTCCTGCTGTCATGGGGAATGCCCTGCAGCACTTCAGGGGCGGCATAAGCTGTGCTGCCGCAGAAGGTCTGGCTCAGCTCCCGGCGTGATTTGGGTAACACCTTGGCAAAGCCAAAGTCGGTCAGCTTCAGGTTGAAGCCCTGCAACAAGGCATTCTCACATTTGAGGTCCCGGTGGGCCACACCACAGCCGTGGCAGTAGCGGATGGCCTCAACCATCTGACGGAAGAGGGCCTTAGCCCGGCTCTCGGGTAGCGGCCCTCCATTCAGCACACAGTCAAAGACGTCACCTCCCTCAGCCAGTTCCATCACCAGGTAGATTTTCCCGTCAGCAGACTCCAGCATTTCATATACCTGGATGATGTTCTTGTGATCCAGGGTACGGACAATCTGGAGCTCTCGAGGCAGGAATCTCTGGATAAACTCTGAGGAAAAAGATATTACAAAGATGAGACACCAGTTCTGGGGTTTTTTTGTTTGTTTGTTTGTTTTTGTTTTGTTTTGTTTTGTTTTGGTTTGGTTGGTTGAACTAACAGGAAGAGGGAACCAGAATATCACTATATGGCACATGTGTTGTCAGGGATAAAACTCAAGACCTCATGCTTGGAACTTTTAACACTTGATCCACTCTCAGACCAGGTCCTGTCTGCTAGCAGTCTACCTAGCAAGCTTAGGTCTTGTTCTTTGGTTCCCTTTAACAGTCTTAAATGTCTAGCTACTGAGACATTACAAAGAATGTTCACCTCATTAACTTTTTTTTTTTTTGCTTTTTTATCATGAGATGGGTTTGTACATACATGACTTCACTGCAGGCAGAGCCCTTCAAATATGACAAAGGGGAAAGAACACGGCACTGGACCTCCCACCAGTGGTGTAGTATTCTATGGAGCATTCTGGGGGCTCAAACCCAGGCCAAGCACATAGCAAGGCAGTTCCCCCACCAGGTGAACTATCTCTCCACCCCCTTACTTCATAATGTCTACAATCTGCCCATGTCAGGAGCTGCTGTG
Source organism: Erinaceus europaeus (assembly GCF_950295315.1). Classification (NCBI taxonomy): domain Eukaryota; kingdom Metazoa; phylum Chordata; class Mammalia; order Eulipotyphla; family Erinaceidae; genus Erinaceus; species Erinaceus europaeus. The sequence continues at coordinate 48,710,150 of NC_080174.1, read as the reverse complement.
GTGGCCTAAAAGTGCTTTAAGCCATTGAACTCAAATTATGAGGCATAATTTGCCCACAGCATGGTGAACCAGGTCCCCTCACCCCCATCCATTCCATGTTCCATCTCAGTCTGCCTTGATAACCAGCTACTGCCCTATGTAACCCTGGCCATGACTGCTGGCACAGCAAAGACTTGTGCCTGGATTAGGAAAAGCCCTAGCAGGTCTGGGTTCTGCTTCTGAGAACCCTTCCCCTGACACTTTTAATCGAGTTTTTGGAAGAGTGGTGTTCCTGAACATCCCAGCACATAGTCTCTCTCTCTCTCTCTCCCTCCCCCCTTCCTCCCTCCCCTCCTCCTCCCGCTACCTCTACCTCTCTCTCCCTAGTTGGTTCCAAATTAAGGAGGATGGAATCATCCTTCTGAAAAGGACACACCCACCCACCTCATGCAGCCCTCCAAAGGGGCCCCGGCTCACCTTCTGGCCCTCCCATTTTGTCAATAATTTTAATTGCCACTTTTCTTTGGTGTTTTTTGGAAAATGCCTCTTTGACTTTTGAGTAGGTCCCTTCCCCAATGGTCTTGCCCAGCTGGTACCCATTGGAGAGCAGAAAGTCCTCCATGCTGTCTAGCGCCTCCTTCCTTCCTGTCACCCTCTCAGCTCATGCTGCCTCTGTGAGGCAGCTCTACTCCACCATCGCCCTTGGTCGGCTCCTATTCCCCCCAAGGACTTCATCCGCAGCCGCTCCCAGCGCTACCACATTCTCCGTCTGGACACAGCAGCCGCCGCGGTGGTGAAGAGGGAGAGGGCCAGACATTTTAAAATCTCCCGTCCAATTATGATGTAAAGACTGTGTGACCCTTGTCCAAAATGGGCAGTGCCCCTACCTGTCCTCACCACCACCAGCCCCAAACCAAGCCGGGTAGTCATCTCCGCGCCCCCGCGCCGCCCGGCCAGAGAAGGGGCCACTCGGCGCGGGAAGCCGGTGCGGGGCCCCGGGCTCCGCTCGCTAGACGTCGCCCCGCGGAAGGCCGGCTGGGGGTCCACGGCGTCCCGCGTCGATGCGCCATGGCCAGGGCCCTTCGGCCCCCGGCTCGCGGCCGCGCTAGGTGCGGGGGCGTCCCGAAGCGGCTGGGGCTTCCCCGGCGAGAGGAACGGGCTCTGTGAGGTCAGCGCGCCGGCCCCGGGTCACAATGCAGCAGCCCCCGACGCCCGGGCCCGGACGCGCCGCAGACACCAGCCCGGCTCCGCCCGGACCGGAGCGTCCTCGCGCGGCCAGGGCTCGGGCAGCTGCTTCCAGCCTTGGACCGGCCTCGGCCTCCGGCAGGTGAGCGGTGCGGGGCGGCGCGGGGGGCCCCGGAGCTGCCTGACCGCTTCTCCCCGCGCAGAGCGCCCCGGGGCCTGGACATGAGCGCCCAGGAGCCCCCGCAGGGTCGGAGATTCCCCATTGAGGCCGGAGACTCCCCTGGTCTTGCCGCCGCCCCTGAGTCCCAGGACAGCCCGGAGCCGGTAGCTACGGAGCATAACCCGGTCAGGTGAGGCCGGCGGCGGCCCGCCCCTGCCCCTGCCCCCCAGCTCCCGCCAAACCCGGGCGCCGCCCCATCCAACCTCCACCGCGGACTCGCCGCCCCGCCCCGCGACCGACAGCTTCCAGACGCTCGCCCCGATGTCCCCCCAGCTGGACCCTGTCCTCAGCGCCGTTTGTCTGTCTGTCGCGCCCCGCACCCCCAGGCCGCTTCGCCGCTGCCCGGGCTGCCACTGCCTGACGCTACTGCACGTGCCCATCGACGTCTACCTGGCCATGGGCGGGAGCCCCCGGGCCCGTGCCACCTGAAAGCCGGCAGACGGGGACGAGGCCCGTGGGGGCCACCACGCTGAGGTCGCGCTCGCCGAGCACGAGACAATGATGCACATTTTTAAATAAAAGAATGATGCACATTTTAATAAAGCACAGCATAAACTGTTCTTTCCACTCCCGGCTGGCCGTGTGAGTCTATCCCGTCCGATTGGCCCAGAGACTTTCCCACCACCACCTGCCCAGTCCAATAGCGTCTCCCTTTGCTCCGTTGCTTCCCTCGGAATCTCAGACCAGAGGCTTGCGCTTTGTGTGTGGGTGGGGGGTGGGGGGTAGCCTTTATTTCACCTCGGTCCGGCCCTCATCACTTTGCCAGCCGTCTTCCTGATTCTTGAGCAAAAATCACTTAACTGTGCCTGCCTGGAGACTCTCAACTGGAGGGCAGGGGTAAATAGCATAATGGTTATGCAAAGAGCCTCTATGCCTGAGACTCCAAAGTCCCAGGTTTAGTCCCCTGCACCACCATAAACCAGAGCTGAACAATGCTCTGGTGAAAGAAAGAGAAAGAAAAAGAAAGGAAGAAAGAGTTTCAACTGAAGGGAGTGAACAGTTTATAGCAGACCCAATTCACTCAGCCAAGACGGACTTGGGCCTCGTTTGTGTAATCTTTGTGACCCTCCCCTCTGGCTTTGTCGGAGGTGAGGTAGTTAGGGAATGGCCATCCACCTTGAACTTTGGTGTTTTTTTTTTTAAGATTTTATTTATTAATGAGAACGATAGGAAAAGAGAAAGAAAGAACTAGACATCACTCTGGTACATGTGCTGCCAGGGATCAAACTCGGGACCTCATGCTTGAGAGTCCAGTGCTATATCCACTGCACCATCTCCCAGACCATAAACTCTGGTTTCTTCTAGGATTAGTGGGACCAGAAAAAGACTGGGGAGAAAGTCGTTTAGAATACATTTGGGGAAAAAAAAAAAAAGTGGTCTGGGAGGTGGTGCAGTGGATAAAGCATTGGACTCTCATGTATGAGGTCCTGATTTCAATCCCCAGCAGCACATGTACCAGAGTGATTTCTGGTTCTTTAACTCTCTCCTATCTTTCTAATAAATAAAATCTTTAAAAAGAAAAAAGGGGAGCAGAAGTAGATAGCATAATGGTTATGCAAACAGTCTCATGCCTGAAGCTCCAAAGTCCCAGGTTCAATCCTCTGCACCACCATAAGCCAGAGCTGAGCAGTGCTCTGGTAAAAAAAAAAAAAAAAAAAAAAATTTTTTTTTGATTGGGTGAGGGTAGATAGCATAATGGTTATGCATAGAAATTCTCATGCCAGAAGTCCCAGGTTCAATCCCCACACCACCAACATAAGCCAGAGCTGAGTACTGCTCTGGTAAAGAAAAGAAAAAAAAAAAAAAAAAAACCTTTGAGACTTACTCCACTCCATCATCTATTAAGTTTTGTTGTTGCTGTTCATAGTGTTCCCATGATAGTACCAGGGGTCAAGGCATGTGGTGTGTCCACTAAGCCACTTGCTGTGCCCCTGATTAGCCCATCTTCGGTCCCATTACACACTCTGGGTCAATTATCACTGTCCAGGAGATGGGAGGCTATAATTGCCCAGACAGAGCCATAGGTAAGCCCATATTGAGGAACAAGCATGGCAAGTGACTGGCAGAATCAGCATCATCATAAAAGTATGGATAGAGATGGAGAGAAAGCAGAGGCCAAGTGGTGGTGCACCTGGTTAATTAAGTGCACACCTTACAGTGCACAAGGATCCAGGTTCAAGCCCCTGGTCCTGCAGGGGGAAAGCTTTACAAGTGGTGAAGCAGGGCTGCAGGTGTCTCTCTGTCTCTATAATAAATTTAAAAATATATTTAAAGAAGAGAGAGATGGAGAGAAAGTATTCCAGGAGTACAGACAGCTTGTGCAGACAGCTTTTCCCCTCAGTACCTGAGGGGAAAAGAAGCCTAAGAGGGTGAATAGATGTGTTGGGAGCAAGTATATCATCTCTGTTCCACGGCAATGAGGATCCCTGGGCGGTATGACCAGGAGTTAGGCGCTAGGTTCAAGTTCAGGCTTTGTCCCAGGAGTCTAACCAGACAGGCCTAAGAAGGGCACTGAGGATTCAGCAGTGAACTTGACAGATACAGTCCTTGGCCCTCATGGAACTCACATGAATTAGCAATAGCAACCAAGAAGCCTCAAGCAGGCAGGCATTCTCTTCTCTGGACCCATTTCTTCACTGGTGAAAAAAGGTATCAGATGATCTCTATGAACCCTACAAGTCCCAAAATACCAAATCCCTTCCCATTCTTCCTTTTTCTCTTACCTCCCTCACTTCCTTTATTTTTTTAAAACTTTTTTATTATCTTTATTTATTGGATAGAGACTATTAAAAATTCAGAAGGAAGGGGGAGACAGGAAGAGGCAGACATGTGCAGCACTGCTTCACCACTCACAAATCTTTTCGCCCGCAAGTGAGGACAGGGGGCTCAAACCTGAGTCCTTGTACACTGTAACACTGTGTACTCAACCAGGTGTGCCACCACCCAGCCCCCTGTTTATCTGTGTTTTATAAAGGTTCTTTTTGCGGGATGTGGGGCAGAGCATTGCTTAGCTCTAGCTTATGGTGGTTGTGGGGTTTGAACTCAGGACCTGGGAGCCTCAGACATAAGAGTTTGTTTGCATAACCATTATGCTATATCCCCCATCCCCTATTTTTATTTTATTTTATTGCCACCAGGGTTATCATTGGAGCTTGGTGTCTACATCATTAACCCACTGCGCCCGGTGGCCATTTTTCCTTTTTTTTTTAATATTTATTTTTTTATTCCATTTTGTTTCCCTTGTTTTATTGTCGTGGTTATTTTTTTTTTTTTTTGTTCCTCCTCCAGGGTTATTGCTGGGCTCGGTGCCTGCACCATGAATCCACTGCTCCTGGAGGCCATTTTTTTTCCCCCTTTTGTTGCCCTTGTTGTAGCTTTGTTGTGGTTATTATTATTGCCCTTGTTGACGCAATTCGTTGTTGGATAGGACAGAGAGAAACGGAGAGAGGAGGGGAAGACAGAGAAGGGGAGAGAAAGATAGACACCTGCAGACCTGCTTCACCGCCTGTGAAGTGACTCCCCTGCAGGTGGGGAGCCGGGGGCTCGAACCGGGATCCTTATGCCGGTTCCTGCGCTTTGCGCCACATGCGCTTAACCCACTGCGCCACCGCCCGACCCCCAATTGTCGTGGTTATTACTGTTGTTGTTACTGATGTCGTTGCTGTTGGATAGGACAGAGAGACATGGAGAGAGAAGGGGAAGACAGAGGGGGAGAGAAAGATAGACACCTGCAGACCTGCTTCACTGCTTGTGAAGAGACCTCCCCTGCAGGTTGGGAGCTGGGGCTTGAACCATCTTTTTTTTTTAAGTTTTATTTAACTATTTGACAGGACAGATAAATTAAGAGGGGGGGTGGCAGTAGGTGACATCTGAGGGTGAGATTCAGTGGCTAAAGCCAGTGGGACCTCAACTCACCACCCACCTGCAAATGAAACTCAGCCCCACCCCAGACACACCCCTGCTCCCCTGTGGGACAGTCCCTACCTTCTAACCCAGCCTTTGCCTGAAGAAAATTTGAGAGATAAAAGAGGGAAAGCAGGGGATGGAGGGTAGGAAAGGGGAAGGCAAGGAAATAGACAGACAGAATCTGCAACTCTGTTTCACCACTCATGAAGCTTTTCTCCTGCAGCTTGGAAGCAGGGGTTTGAACACTTGCAGAAGAATAAATAGAGGGAGTCAGGTGGTAGCACAGCGGGTTAAGCGCACGTGGCACAAAGCGTAAGGACCATAAGAATCATAAGAATCCCAGTTCAAGCCTCTGGCTCCCCACCTGCAGGGGAGTGGCTTCATAGGCGGTGAAGCAGGTCTGCAGGTGTCTTTCTCTCCACTTCTGTCTCCCCCTCCTCTCTCCATTTCTCTCTGTCCTATCTAACAATGACGACATCAATCACAACAATAATAATAACTACAACAACAATTAAAAAACAAAGGGGAGAATAAACAGAAAAGAGGCAGAGTGAGGAAGGCTGGAGCTTGAACCTGTCTTGTAGGTGACAGAAAGCATGACTGGCTCCAAACTGAGTTGTTTCACTCTCCATTTGCAGCTTCAGCTTCTTCTTGCTCTTTCCTTTTAGACACTGGCCTAAATCCAGGTCCTAGGTTTGAATCCTGACTCTGCCTTTTACTATCTGTGTAGTCTTGGGCTCGTTACTTACCTTCTCTGTGTCTCCATTTCCAATCTATAAAGTGGAGTTAACAACACCTGCTGGGAGATTGCCGAAAAGTCACGTGTCTACAGCAGCAGGCAGGGCTCTCTGGCACAGCTAGCACTTCATGATTAAGAGAGGTGGCTGCTGCTCCTGCTTTTGGCTTCAAGGGGCAGTAGAGAGCCAGCCGGCTCTGTCCCCATGGGCTGGGTGATGTCCCACTGTGGAAAGGGATTGGGGAATCCCACTTGCCTCTCTCTGGCCCAGCTTCCCAGGGGGTTCTGCTCAGGAGCCTAGAAGCTAAGGGTGGGGGTGGGGAGTATTGTCAGGGATATTCCCAGGTGAGAAAAGCAAAGCTGCCTCCCTCACCCTAGAGGGTAAAGCTATCCCTCGGCCCCAAAGCACGACCCCCCCCCCCCCAGGTCCCAGCTTCCTTCTCCTGGCCCTGAGGAGTGGAGAGGGGCCCAAAAGAAGGAGGATGCTTGAATCACTGACTTTCTCCACTTCTCTCTCAGACATCTTATTAGCCAGCCCCTCCCTAAGGGACCCCCTTTTAGAAGGAGGGGGCGAAGTACAGATGGACCCCCCAGGTTACCAAGGAGACAGCAGGGAAAGGGTTGCTGCATCACCATGGCAACAATTGACGTCAGCACTACCCTTTCCCATTGCTTGATATGAGAGGGGGGCAGCCTCCCCAACTGTGAGCAAATCCCCCACAAAGCCTCCTCCCCTCACTAAGCCAATCAGCCAGGGGGTCGGCAGGCTTAATATAGCACAGAAGTGAAAAGCACTGGCTCTGATGTCAGTCAAGCCTTGGTTCAAATCCTTCTTCTGCCTTCTTGTAACTGAATGTGAGCGAGTTCCTTAACCCCTGAAGTCTCAAGTGTACAACGTGGCAGAGTGGGTCACTTCACTGCCTGTGAAGCGACTACCCTGCAGGTGGGGAGCCGGGGTCTCAAACCGGGATCCTTATGCTGGTCCTTGCGTGCTGCGCTACCACCCGACTCCCAATAAAATTTTGTTAAGATTCAAAACCATAGAGTCGGGCGGTAGCACAGCAGGTTAAGTGCACGTGGCACAAAGCAAAAGGACCGGCATAAGGATCCCAGTTCGAGCCCCCAGATCCCCACCTACGGGGGTCACTTCACAAGTGGTGAAGCAGGTCTGCAAGTGTCTATCTTTCTCTCCCTCCCTCTGTCTTCCCCTCTTCTCTCCATTTCTCTCTGTCCTATCCAACAACAAAATCAATAACTACAACAATAAAGCAACAAGGGCAACAAAAGGGAATAAAAAAAATTTAAAAGATTCAAAACTCTTAGAGTCCCCTCCAGGATTTCCAGGATCTCAGGGAGTAGGCAGAGACAGTGGAATTTCCAGAGCCTGAAGAAACCCCAGATACCACTTTCTCTGAAACCCCATCACACCCAGACTCTGATCCAACTTCCCTTTTCTTCTCTCTGCCTACTCTCGGCTTCTCTAGGCAGCCTTCTGCCTCTTGGACCTTCACCTGCTCCTCTGGGAAAAGGGTTGGATGAGGTCCCAGTGAGCACACCAGGTAGGCAGTAGGCAGCGTGAACGCTGTAGTGGTCTGGGCGTGGCAACTCCCACTGACTTCTCCCCTTGGAGGTACAGGCACCTGGATCATTCTCACTCCCTCCCTCTTTTCCAGCAGCCAGTCCTGGTGACCTGCCCCAGGTCCTGCCAAATCCCAAATAGGGCCCCTTCAGTACTCATCTACACCAGTAGGCTCTTGGCGTTGTCCTGCTTCCTTGCTCTTCTGATTCCTCTGGTCCATATTTTCTTTCTTTTTTGTTTTTAGATTTTATTTATTTGTTAATGAGAAAGATAGGAGAGAGAGGAGAGAGAAAGAACCTGATATCAATCACTCTGGTACATGTGCTGCCTGGGATTGAACTCAGAACCTCATGCTTGAGAATCTAATGCCACTTAGCCACTGTGCCACTTCCCAGACCACCAGAATTATTTTATAAAGACCACACACCAAGACCGGGTGGTGGCGCACCTGGTTGAGCGCATGTTACAGTGCTCAAGGACCGGGGTTTGAGCCCCTAGTCCCCACCCACAGGCAGAAAGTTTTGCAAGCGGTGAAGCAGTGTTGCAGGTGTCTCTCTGTCCCTCTGGATTTCTGGCTATCTCTGTCCAATAAAAAAAAATAAAGATAATAAAACAATTTTTAAACTGTTAAGTTCTTTAAAAAAAAAAAAGACACACCCAGCTCACATGATCAAGACCCATGTTTCAGCCTGGCCCCTGGCTCACTGAAGGAAGCTTCAGTCCTGTCATCTCTCTGTCTCTATCACACACACACACACACACACACAAACACTGCTTGCAACGTTTTCCCCCTGTAGGTAGGGGCTGGGAGCTTGAACTGAGGGTCTTGTGCCTTGTAACATGTGCACTCAACCAGGTGCGTCCCCGCCCCCCAACCCCAGTAGCTTCTTTACCACTTACTTTTCCAGTCACACTGCACACCCCCAAATCATTCTTCCATCCTTTAAGCATGTAGTTCCTTTTGCCAGGAAAGTTTCCCCACCCCACCCCCAGAAAAACAAAGAGGAGGTGGTGGGGGTGGTAAGGATAGCATGATGGTTATGCAAAGAGATGGTCATGCCTGAGGCTCTGCATTTCCAGGTTCAACCCCAGCACCACCATAATCCTGAGCAGTGCTCTGGATAAAACAAGAAGGGGGGGGGGAGAGGGTGAGGGAGAGAGGAAGAAAGAGAGAAAGAAAGAAAGGAAGGAAGGAAGAAAGGAAGGTGCTGGGCGGTAGCGCAGCGGGTTAAGCGCAGGTGGCACAAAGCGCGAGGACCGGCATAAGGGTCCTGGTTCGAGCCCCCGGCTCCCCACCTGCAGGGTAGTCGTTTCACAAGCAGTGAAGCAGGTCTGCAGGTGTCTATCTTTCTCTCCCCCTCTCTGTCTTCCCCTCCTCTCTCCATTTCTCTCTGCCCTATCCAACAATGATGACATCAATAACAATAATAATAACTACAACGATAAAAAACAAGGGCAAAAAAAGGGAAAATAAATAAATAAAATAATTTTTTTAAAAAGTTTTAAAAAAGAAAGAAAGGAAAGAAGGAAGGAAGGAAGGAAAAGGAAGGAGGAGAAGCTTCTTTCTCAGTCCCACTTATCCTTGCCACCAGTAGTCACTTCTGGAAGCAGGCACCCCTGACTATCTGTCCTTCCCCTCTTGTGGCACCTGTTTGTCACACCATCTTCTTGTCTCTTTTGAAAACCCCTGTTTCATGCCAGTCTTCCTCATGGCACTGTGAAGCCACTGAGGACAGAAATTGCATAGTATTCATCTTGACATCCCCAGGGCCTAGAATGGGAGGGCTCAGGAGTTTGTAGAATGTCTGCAGATTTGACTAGTTAGTGGATGTTTCCCTGCTAAATTCAGAGGAGAGGCCCCAGGACTGAGAGAAGGAAGAGCAGAGCCAGCCATGAGGTCAGAAGTGGCTTCCTTAAGGAACTGACATTGGAACCGAAGGGGAAGGGTGAGAAGTGTTTACCCAAGTGAAGACCTGGGGGGAGACATAGCCTCCTTGGCGTTGGGGTTGGTACATAGAGACACTGAGCAGAGGGACATATCCATGTTTTGGAAAGACAATGTTGGCTGCTCCCTGGGAACCAATTGCACGAGGGCTTGAGAAGGGTAGCAGGGAGACAAGTCAAAAGGTTGCTGCAACCTCCCAGTGAAAGACTGAGAGCCAGGCTGGCAAAACAGCTCACTTAAACAGTGCGTTCCTTTGCCATGTGTGGGACCCAGGTTCAAGCCAGACCCCCACCACACTGGAGGAAGCCCAGAGCAGTGAAGCTTCAGAGAGAGAAAGCACAAGAAGTAAAAACAAGAGAGCCTTGGAGCAGGTTTTTGTGAAAATAGAAAGCAGCAGCAGGTTTTTTGTTTGTTTGTTTTTAGATATGTCCTGAAAAGAATAGGATTACCTCACTGCTTGGATATGAAAAGGGAAGAAGTAGGTATAGAACTGGGACTGGATTTTCAGTGCAGGCAAATGAGGAAAACACAGAAAGAAAGCCAGATGTAGCACATGTTTCCTGTGAAGTAGGACCTTCAGGGGCCAAGGAAGAGAGACTGGGGCTGAAAGACACTGCAGGTATGGAAACCCATGAGATCCTCAGGGAGAGACCATAGAGGGTCCAAAGGACAGCCACAGTTAGGCAGTAAGCAATAGATGAGAAATTTCCCATGTGACAAGCAACCACTAAGATAGAAAAAAAAAGAAAGAAAGAAAGAAAAGAAAAAGTAGTGCACAGTGTCCAGAAAAACAAAGACACAAAAGGTAATTCAAACAGGAGGGAGTATTTGTGTCAAAGCCAGTCCAGCCCACAGAAGAGGTCAGATCAGATAAAAACTTACAGTGCATCCCTAGGATTTAGCTACAAGGTCAGCAGCAGCCTTCACGAGCTGTTCCTGAGGGATGGTGGGGGAGAAGCCAGGATTGAGGGAGCAAGTAGAAACAGCATACCGGCACAACTCCTTCAAGAATGTTGGCTGTGAGGGTGAGCTGGGCATGGGGTGGAGAGAGGACTTTCTTCTTTTTCAAAGATAGGAAAGATTAGAGCCTGTTTGTTTGCTGCTTTGAAAGGAGCCATCAGGGAGAGAGGCTGGAGACAGAGGAAAGAGGAAGAGATGAAAGGAGGGGGATCCCCCTAAGAGGGGGAAAGAGGAGAGTAAGACCACAAATGTGGCTGCATAAATTGGGGTGGGGTGGCAAGTCAGGGCCTGTACTGGGCTGTGGAAGCCCAGAACAGCTGCCCACTCTTTCCAGCAGCCAGTGTAAATCACTGGGGGGCGGGGGAGTAGCCCAAACTGGCAAGGTGGGAAAGGGACCTGGGCCAGTCAGTGTTCTTAAGGATGCCCCTTGGGATTGGAAAGCAGGACCTAACCTGGGATAGGAGCCCTGAACCTCATGTTCTGAGCAGGACAAGTGTGCAAAGGGCCTATCACCCCCCATGTAGGGGCAAGCACAATAGTAGAAAGCCTAGGTTTTATTTTTTTTCTTTGTTTCTTTCTGAACCTGTTTCACTTTCTGCAAGAGCAGATTAGACCAGATAAAGATTTTTAACATTTGTGTGTGTGTCAGGGACCCTCCTATGATAAAAAAAAAAAAAAAAACTATGTGTATTTGGAAATTTACAGAAGATCAGGTGGTCCTGAAAACCCAAAAACTCATTTCTAGCTCCCTGATAAGAACTCCCAAACAAGAATTAACAAAGGAGCTTTCTTTAAGAGCACCTTGGAAACAAGGGAAGAGGCTCTCTTAAAGAGTCAGAAGAGGTGGTTCAGGAAGTGGCGCAATGGACTCTCAAGCATGAAGTCCAGAGTTCAGTTCCTGGCAGTACATATACCAGAGTGATGTCTGGTTCTTCTCTTCTGTGTTCTTCATTAATAAAATAAAATAATAAAAATAAAATAAAAAGAGTCAGAGGAGCCAAAGGTGAAGGGCTCCTAAGCCGGGGAGCCGGGGGTCTCTAAACATACCCCGGGGTGTGTGAGCAGAAGCTACCAGGCCGCGTGGGTGGGGTAGAAAAGGCTAAATCCAGCAGCAGCTGACCTTCCTACCCCGCCCGCTCTGATGCCTGTGCCAGTCGCTGCGCCCACAGTTCTTGGATCTGGAGGTGAAGGGGGGCAGCCCCTTCCCAGTCAAGTGGCTGGTGAAGGACAAGACGCGGCTGGAAAGGATGGCGCTGCCTCCACCCGCCTTTGCCAGCTGACAGCTCGGCTAAAACAGTAGGGCCCGGGGGGACTATGGGCTTTTCGGCCGCCCTCCCCACCACCCCGGGCGGGTATTAAAGAGCCGGCGCGGACAGGCGGGCAGGACACCACGCTGCTCACCGAGACCGCCCACTTCGTGGTAAATTTCCTTCTGCCGCGGTGAGGGGCGAGGGTGCGGGCTGGGGGCTGGGGGCTGGGGGCGGGCGGCGAGTCGGGACCCGGCGACGGGGGGTGGCGCCCCATCCCTGCTAAGGCCCCGCCGCGGGCCTCTAAGCCGCGCGGCCCCGCCCGGCTCTCTCCGCCCCCGCCCTCCCGTGACTGCAGCTCGGTCTTCCCCGCCGGCGGCCCCGGGCCACGCCCCCACACCGCCTGTACCAGGAGTTGTGTTTCTGGGGCTGCCGGGGCCTTGCCCGGCCGGCGCCCGGCACCCGGCGCCCGTCGCCCGCCGCCTGGGCGACTACTGGCTGAGCCCGCAGCGCCACCTGGCGCAGGCCCGCGCGCAACCTGGTGCTGCTCCCCGGGACCAGCGGGCTGGCAGACGTGCCCTCGGTGCCCTGGCCCAGCTGCTACGGCGCGCGGCCGCGCCTCATGTGAGCGCGCGCGGGTCCCGGGGGCGGGGCCCGGTGCCGGCGGTGGGGGAGGGGCGGGCCTGGGGTCGCGGCGGCTCTCTCTCCAGGACCTGGATAGAGGCTCGGAGGCCCGATGCAGCCGAGGGGCGGTGCAGGAGGGGAACGGCCGGCCGGAGGTGACCAGAGCCCAGCAGTGGGCGGGGCTATGTGAGTGGGCGTGCCCCCGGCGGGGGCGGGGCCTCGTTTTATTAGGCTGCCCAATTTTCCCTCCTTCCAGGTGGAAGCACAGGAGGCAAGAAATTAACTACCATTTCCTAGGCAAGAGGAAGAGACATTTGGTTCCCCGGCGCCCCTGAGAGCCGGTGAGGGGCTGGATCAAGAGAGGGTGTGGTCGGTGGGCGTGTCCAGGGCGGGACCTATCTGTGGGGAAGGGCGAGGCCTGAGTCCCGAGCGGCCCACTGAAGCCACTGCCTTCCAGGCGCGCGACCCAGAGAGGTTGATCTGAGCTTGAGTCTCTCTAGAGCTATTCATCCCTGCCCTTTGGCGCGGGGCGGGGGGGGGGGCATATTTTTAAAGAGATTGACAGGGGAGTCAGGCGGTAGCACAGCGGGTTAAGCGCACGTGGCGTAAAGCGCAAGGACCGGGGTAAGGATCCCGGTTCTAGCCCCCGGCTCCCCACCTGCAGGGGAGTCGCTTCACAGGCGGTAAAGCAGGTCTGCAGGTGTCTATCTTTCTCTCCCCTTCTGTCTTCCTCTCCACTCTCCATTTCTCTCTGTCCTGTCCAACAGTGACGACAACAATAATAACTACAAGAATAAAACAACTAGGGCAGCAAAAGGGAATAAATAAATTAACAAAAAAAAAAGAGAGAGAGATTGACAGGTTTGGCTATAGTAAGCGATTCTAACAGGGCGCCTAACATATATATACAAAATGTGTGAAGCCCCCTAGGATCCTGATCGCTGCATTTGACTGAGTATGGTCTCTCCTCTCATAAAATTAGTAAAATAAAATAAAATAAAATAAAATCAGGGTCATCAAACCTAATGCCAACTTCGTGCCCAGCAAGGTGAGTGTGGAGACCAGAATAGGTTTTGCCCTTCGGCACCATTTGTTTGAGCCACTCCCCCACCAGTAGAAATGACCTGAAGGAGAAATGGTTCCAGCTGGAGTGAAGCACGCAGTCACGGTGATATCTTGTGTTTCCAAATTTTGTGTGTCTCTGAATGTCCACATACATCTTTGGGCATGGCTCCTTCTATGTGTCCATCTAGCCCCAGTCTCTGTTCATTTATTTCTGAAAAAATATCTGGGCTGGGCAGTGGTGCACCTGGTTAAGTGCAATTACTACAAAGCACAAATACCTGCACAAAGATCCGGTTTGAGCCCCCACTTCCCACCTGCAAGCAGTGAAACAGGTCTGCAGGTATCTATCTTTTTTTCTCCCTCTCTATCTCCCCCTCCTCTCTCAATTTCTCTGTCCTATCCAATAAAATGGGGAAAGAAAAAAAAATGGCCGCCAGGAGCAGTGGATTTGTAGTGCAGGCACCCAGCCACAACAATAACCCCGGAGAAAATTTAAAAAAAAAAAATATATATATATATATATATATATATGTATATATGGTTCATGCTCAGTTTATAGTCTGAATTAGTCACTGAGTTCACATTGTGACACAAACTGTTTCAGTCTCTGTCCTCAGGAAACGTAAATTCTGGTTGAGTAGACAATACAAAGAGGAAAGCCCACGTGGGGAAGGGAAGTAGCAGAGCTGGTAGAGAGTAGGCCTTGTATGCTGCAAGTCCTGAGTTGCATTCTTGGCTCTGCATATGCTGGAGCAGTGCTCTGCTGTACCATCCATTGTAATTCCCAATAAATCTTTAAGAATGAAAGAGGACAGAGATAATAACCAGAGATGATTAAGAACAGGTGGGCTGTGGGCCCGGAGGTGGCGCAGTGGATAAAGCACTGGACTCTCAAGCATGAGATCCTGAGTTCAATCCCCAGCAGCACATGTGCCAGAGTGATGTCTGGTTCTTTCTCTCTCTCCTCCTATCTTTCTCATTAATAAATAAATAAAACCTTAAAAATAAAACACAGGTGGGCCAGGCTTTATTTTATATGGATCATGAAGGAACTTAGTCTTATTCCAGGCCTAGTGTGGCACATAACTCATATTTGGGACTCGGTAAATACGGAATTAATGTTTGGGTTGGCAGAAGGCCCTGTTGAGGATGTAGCTCTCAAATCAAGGCTTGAAGGATGAGGGGTCAGTCACTCCAGACCCTGAGAAGAATCTTCTGAGGAGAGGTGGTAGCATCTATCTAGTGGGTGGCTTCTTGCTGATGTCTCTGGAGTATACTTGTCACTGTGTTCCTGTCCTTTGTCTTTCTGATCCTCAGAGCAGAACTCAGGGGCAGGTTTAAAGAGGGCCCCTCCAGGGTCTCTGGAAATGAGGTCACTGCCAAGTTGATTCACCCCACTGGCCAGCTCTAGCCTGACCAGTCAGGTCCAGCCACTCCCGTGGAAGCAACCCCTCCTCCTGGGAGCTTAGTCCCAGGACCTCCGGCTCCTTCCCAGGATAGCACCCTGCAGCCTGGAAGGAAGTCCTTCGTCCTGTCTAACCACAGTCCCTGCTGTGGCAGCCCCACCCCTTTCCTCTCATTCTGCCTTGTGGGCTGAGGGGAGGAGGTGAATAGGTCTTGACATAGCAGCAGAGGACCCTATAAAGACTGACAAAGTTAAGAGCAACAGCCTCCCTGCCTGCAGCCCCAGGGAAGTGAGCCTCAAGGGAGTAGAGCTAATCACTCATCTTAGAAATCACTGCCACGGGAGTCAGGCGGTAGCACAGTGGGTTAAGCGCAGGTGGCGCAAAGCACAAGGACCAGCATAAGGATCCCGGTTCAAGCCCCTGTCTCCCCACCTGTAGGGGACTCACTTCACAAGTGGTGAAGCAGGTCTGCAGGTGTCTATCTTTCTCTCCCCCTCTCTGTCTTCCCCTCCTCTCTCCATTTCTCTCTGTCCTATCCAACAACAACGACATCAATAACAACTACAACAATAAAACAAGGGCAACAAAAGGGAATAAATAAATTAAATTAAAAAAAAAAAAGAAATCACTGCCACTACATTACTTCATGACTCCAACACCCCAATTTGCAGACAGGAACTCAGGCAGTTCCAGAGAGGAGAATATGGCAAAACTGAGACTAGAACTCAAGTCCTTTGATAAAACAGTAATACCATAGTAGCTAATATGTATTAAATACTTACTCTCTGCCTAGTATTCTCAAGTATTTTGCTAAAAAATGCATACACTTATTTTATTTTATTATTTTATTTTTTTGCCTCCGGGGTTATTGCTGGGGTTTGGTGCCTGCACGATGAATCCACTGCTCCTGGGGGCCTTCCCCCCCATTTGTGTTGCCCTTGTTGTTCTTATTATTGCTATTGTTGTTGGATATGAGTTGTTGAACAAGAGAAATTGAGAAAGAATGGGAAGACAGAGGGGAGAGAAAGACACCTGCAGACCTGCTTCACCGCCCATGTAACAACCCCCCTACAGGTGGGGAGCCAGGGGTTCGAACAACAATCCTTGCACCGGTCCTTGCGCTTCATGCCATGTGTGGTTATCCTGCTGCACTACCACCCAGCCCCCACACTTTTTCTTTTTAATAACATCTTATTTATTTTCTTTATTTATTATATATATATATACATATATATATATATTTGCCTCCAGGGTTATTGCTGGGGCTTGGTGCCTGCACCACGAATCCACTGTTCCTGGAGACCATTTTTTCCCCTTTTGTTGCCTTTGTTGTTTTATCATTGTTGTGGTTATTATTATTGTTGTTGTTGTTGCTGTCATTGGATAGGACAGAGAGAAATCAAGAGAGGAGGGGAAGACAGAGAGGAGGAGAGAAAGATAACACCTGCAGACCTGCTTCACCCCCTGTAAAGCAACTCACCTGCAGGTGGGGAGCCGGGGGCTCAAACCGGGATCCTTACACTGGTCGTTGCCCTTTGCACCACATGTGCTTAACCCGCTGCGCTACCACCCAACTCCATATGTATATATTTGCTTTTGCCTCCAGGGTTATTGCTGGGGCTCAGTGCTTGCACTACGTATCCACTGCTCCTGGAGGCCATTTTTTTCCCTTTTGTTGCCCTTATTATCATTGTTGTTGTTGCTATTATTGTTGTTATTGCTGTCATTGGATAGGACAGAGAGAAATTGAGAGAGGAGGGGAAGACAGGGGGGAGAGAAAGACAGACACCTGCAGACCTGCTTCACCGCTTGTGAAGCAACCCCTCTGCAGGTAGGGAGCCAGGGGGCTCAAACTGGGATCCTTACTTGGGTCCCTGCGCTTCCAGCTATGTGTACTTAACCCACTGCGCTATAGGCTGGCCCCTCATTTATTTATTTATTCATTTATTTATTTATTGCCTCCAGGGTTATTGCTGGGGCTCGGTGCCTGCACCACAATCCCCTGAAGGCTATTTTCCCCCTTTTGTTGCCCTTGTTTATTTTTTTTATCATTGTTGTGGCTATTATTGTTTTTATTGATATTGTTGTTGGATAGGACAGAGAGAAATGGAGAGAGGAGGAGAAGACAGAGAGGGGGAGAGAAAGACAGACACCTGCAGACCTGCTTCACCACTTGTAAACCAACCCCATGCAGGTGGGGAGCCAGGGGCTTGAACCGGGATCCTTACTGGTCCTTGTGCTTTGTGCCATGTGTGCTTAACCCCCTGCACTATCGCCCAACCCCCTATTTACTTTATTTTAATGAAAGATACAGAGAAAAAGACCAGAACATCGACTTATAGTATTCTTGGGACTAAACTCCATGACGTCAGAGCTTCAGGCATGAGTCTTGAATGACAGTTATGTTCTCTTCCCAGCCCACGTGTTTTCTTTTTTCTTTCTTTCTTCCTTCCTTCCTCCCTTACTTTCCTTCTTTTTATTTTATTTTATTTATTTTGGATAGAGATAGAAGAGAAATCAAGAGGGAACAGGGAGATCGAGAGGGAGAGAGAGGCACACCTTCAAAACTGCTAATTAAACTTCCCTAAGCAGGTGGAGATCGGGTGCTTGAACCCGGGTCTTTGTGCACTGTAATGTGTGTACTCAACTAGATGTGCCACCACAGGCCCCATGTTTTATTCTCTAAGCCTCCTCTCAGCCCTTGGAGGAGGGCATCATCTCAATTCTCATCATCCTCAGGAGACTGAGGCTCAGGGTCATTAAAGGATTTGCACAAGGACATTAGCTTGTTAATGGCAGGACTGCCTGTGAGCCCAGCAATACACTCTGTGCTATGGGGGTTCCATAAAAGTCATGGATGGTGGGGAGTCGGGTGGTAGCGCAGCAGGTTAAGCACAGTTGGCGCCAAGCACAAGGACCGGCATAAGGATCCCGGTTCGAGCCCCCGGCTCCCCACCTGCAGGGGAGACGCTTCACAGACAGTGAAGCAGGTCTGCAGGTGTCTGCCTTTCCCTCCCCCTCTGTCTTCCCCTCCTCTCTCCATTTCTCTCTGTCCTATCTAACAACAACAACAATAATAACTACAACAACAGTAACACAACAAGGGCAACAAAAGGGAAAATAAATAAATAATAAAAAACATTTAAAAAAAAGTCATAGATGCTTTTTTCCCCAGGGATCTGGGGAGACAGGCTTCAAGTTCATCCTCTGATGGTCCTAAGGCCAACCTATGCCAGGTGAGGATGAGCAGGAAGATGGCTTGGGAGCGCTGCACGGTCCCAAAGTCCCTCTCTGCTGGTAAAGATACTCTCCATGTGCCCTCTGTCTTGGAGTTTTCTTGTTCCCACCCTTCATTGCCCTAATAAAGTAGCTTTCTCTCTTGCCTGGTTCCCTCTGCATTGGGAAGTGATGGTTTCAATTATTCCTATTCACACACTCTTAGACCAAATCCATAGGACTGGAAGAGCATCCGCTGGCACCCTCTCATCCTCCGACTGCACCCATGTCCCCAGAGTACCCCCACACACACACACATTGGAGTGAGCAGACTGGATGGACAGACCTGACTCTTGCCACCCAGATTTTCTCAGTACCATAGAAAAAAAAAAAAAAGAGGCATGCACTAGCTTATAAAGTGCCAAAGGAAGCTGGCATTGGTTTGTTTGGAGGGCACTTGGGGTCCTCTGGTGGGCCTGGAAGGAATCCCTTTACCCAAGTAGGCTGGGTGGGCATACATGTCAGATAGCACTCCAGCATAAACAGCAGAAGGCATGGATTTGCAAGCTGAAATGGCCAACCCACTGAGGGAGCCCCTGAGACCAGCATTTAGGTAGGCTCTGCCTTGAAGAGACTTGCTGGGTCTAGAGTTTCAAGATCATGAAGACTAGAACAAGGGGTTGGATATTGTTCAGGAGGAAGTAGGGAGCCATTGGCTGGTTTAAAGTAGAAGAGGATTGTGGACATAAAACCCTCCTGCAGACTTATGGACAGCTAGTAGTCTCTGACCCTTGACTAGGTCCAAGGTCTTGGCTCACCAGCCCTTATGCCCCTCACTTACTCTGGACTGAGGCCAGGGTGGCTCCAGCCCAAGCCTTCCCACCAGTCTCTGGTAGGGGTGCTGATAGTTGGAAGAAGTCTTCAGGCTGCTACCATGACTCATCCACATGGTGGTCTACAGCATTACCTCTCCGGCCCCACTTCATAAGATTCCCTTATGACCCAGCCCCCGCCCCTTGTGAAGGTTTTAACCACAGAAACTGGTAACAGTAACCCTACTCCAGTAGATTCCTCTGGCTCCCTCTTCTTTCCTATGGAACCCAGTCCCTGTCTCTGGTGCTCCCCACTTCCCTGAATATCTCTGAGTTATCTCTTCCTATGTCCTCTGGAGTCTCCTGGTTCAAGTCAATATCTCCTTTCTTTGGACCAGTCCAATTGGACTCTTTATTTTCCTCATTCATGTGCCTCCACCTCTATCTCCTCTAACGTATGTCCATGTGGGCCCATTTTTCTGTCTTACAGATTCCTGTGTAGCATTCATGGTTATCTCCAAAAACAGTTGAAGCTCTAGAGAGATCTGAATTGGATCTGAAGTGGTCCAGGAGATAGTGCAGTGGATAAAGCATTGGACTCTAAAGCATCAGGTCCCAAGTTCAATCCCAGGCAGCACATGTACCAGAGTGATGTCTGATTCTTTTTCTTTCTCATCCTATCTTTCTCATAAAAAAATAAATAAAATTTTTAAAAAGAGAGAGATAGGTGTGGTCCAGGAGGTAACACAGTGGATAAAACATTGGACCCTCAAGCCTGAGGTCCAGAGTTCAGTCCCCGGCAGCACATGTACCAGAGTGGTGTCTGATTCTTGCTCTCCTACCTTCCTCATGAATAAATAAAATCTTTTAAAAAAATATTTATTTATTCCCTTTTGTTGCCCTTGTTTTATTATTGTAGTTTTTATTATTGTTGGGTAGGACAGAGAGAAGAGGGGAAGACAGAGAGGGGGAGAGAAAGATAGACACCTGCAGACCTGCTTCACCGCTTGTGAAGTGGCTCCCCTGCAGGTGGGGAGCCGGGGCCTCGAACCAGGATCCTTACACCAGTCCTTGAGCTTTGCGCCACTTGTACTTAACCCACTGCACTACCACCCGACTCCCATAAAATCTTTTTTTAAAGATATTTTAAAAAATATTTATTTATTTATTCCCTTTTGTTGCCCTTGTTGTTTTATTGTTATAGTTATTATTGATGTCACTGTTGTTGGATAGGACAGAGAGAAATTAAGAGAGGAGGGGAAGACAAAGAGGGGGAGAGATAGATAGACACCTGAAGACCTGCTTCACTGCCTGTGAAGGAACTTCCCTGCAGGTGGGGAGCCAGGGGCTCGAACCAAGATCCTTAAGCCAGTCCTTGTGCTTTATGCCACCTGCGCTTAACTCACTGTGCTACCGCCTGACTCCCAATAAAATCTTTTTAAAAAGAGAGGAAAAAAGAGAGAGAGATCTGGATTGGAGACAGAGATCTCAAAGTTATCAGTATAAAGATTTTAAAAATATTTTCCCTTTTGTTGCCCTTGTTTTTCATTGTTGTTGTAGTTATTATTATTGTTATTGATGTCATCATTGTTAGATAGGACTGAGAGAAATGGAGAGAGGAGGGGAAGACAGAGAGGGAGAGAGAAAGATAGACACCTGCAGACCTGCTTCACCACCTGTGAAGCAACTCCCCTGAAGTTGGGAAGCACGGGGCTCAAACCGGGATCCTTGCACCAGTCCTGGCACTTTGTGCACCAAGCGTTTAACCCGCTGCGCTATCGCCCAACTCCCCAGTATAAAGATTTTTATAGCTATGTGACTGGGGAGGAATGCTGTGCATGTGTGCTCAAGGTCCTGAGTTTGATTTCTAGCACTACATGTGACAGAGTGGCGCTTTGGTTCTTATCTCTTTCCCACTCTTACACACATATTAAAATAAATAAATCAAAATAAAAACAACAAGGACAACAAAAGGGAATAAATAAAATAAAATAAACCTTCCAGCCTTGCCATAGTGGATAATGTATTGGACTATAATACGTGAAATCATAAGTTCAATCCCTGGCATCGCGTGTGCCAGAACCATGCTCGGCCTCTCACTCTTCCCTTCCCCTCCTCCTCCTCTCTCACTTTGTCATAAACTTTAAAACCCTATGGTGTGCTGATCTCAGCCGAATCAATGCAACCTCACATGTTTCACTTCAGACTGTGTCCAGAGATGTTAGGTGTGGAATGTCAACCCTCCAGCTTCATTATTCTGCCACCAGGTCCCAGATGCTACCATGATGCCAACCTGACTTCCCTGGGCAGATGACCTCACCAGTGTATCCTGGAACCCCGCTTCCCTAGTTCCCTATCCCACTAGGAAAGAGAGAGATAGGCTGGGAGTATGGATCAACCTGCTAATGCCCATGTTCAGCGGAGAAGCAATACAGAAGCCAGACCTTCCATCTTCTGCACCTCATAATGATCCTGGGTCCATATTCTCAGAGGGATAAAGAATAGGGAAGCAATTAAAAAGGGGGGGGGGCTGGGTGGTGGCACATCGGGTTAAGCGCACATGGCGCTAAGCACAAGGACTGGCATAAGGATCCTGGTTTGAGCCCCTGGGTCCCCACCTGCAGGGGGTCGCTTCACAGGCAGTAAAGCAGGTCTGCAAGTGTCCGTCTTTCTCTCCCCCTCTGTCTTCCCCTCCTCTCTCGATTTCTCCCTATCCTATCTAACAATGACAGCAATAACAACAACAATAACAACAATGATAAACAAGGGCAACAAAAAGGAAAATAATAGCCTACAGGAGCAGTGGATTTGTAGTGCAGGTACTGAATCCCAGCAATAACACTGGACGCAAAAAAAAAAAAAAAGAATAGGGAAGCTATCAAGGGAGGGGATGGGATATGGAGTTCTGGTGGTAGGAAATATGTGGAATTGTACCCCTCTTATTCTGTGTTCTTGTCAATATTTCCATTTTATAAGTTAAAAGAAAAAGAAAACACTATGGTGAGTGATCTGGGAGGCGGCACAGTGGATAAAGCACTGGACTCTGAAGCATGAGGTCTCAAGTTCAATCCCTGGCAGCAGATGTACCAGAACGATGTGGTTCTTTCTCTCTTTCATGAATAAATAAATTAAATATTCAAACAAACAAACAAAAACACCATGTTGATAACTCAGTAGACAAAAACCAAGTCTTACCATGTGTGAAGTCTTGGGTTGAATCTCTAGAGTGTGAAAGCACCATGGAGGGAATGGAAGGAACCCTGTGGATGGTGGAATGGCTCACTGGTGTCCCTCCCCCAGCCCCAAGGGTATAGAATTTAAAAATTAGGGCTGAGGAGATAGCGTAATGATTATAAAAATCAAAAACAACTCTCATTCCTTAGGCAACAAAGTTCCCATGTTCAATCTTCAGTAACACCATAAGTCACTATAAGTCAGAACTGAGCAGTGTATTGCTCTGGTAAAAGGGGGAAAAAAAAAGTTAAAATTGGGCCTAGGTGACGTGGGAGGTGGTTCAATATTTGTATGATTTGCAAGCCGGAAGTCTCAAATCCAATCTCCAGCACTGTATATGCCAGAGTGGTACTCTGGTTCTCCCCATCTGTCTGTCTATCTAATATCTACCTCTGCATCTCACTGATAAATAAATCTTTAAAAACGCAGTTGAAGTGGTGGTGCACTTGGTTAAGTACACACATTACAGTGCACGAGGACCCGGGTTCAAGCCCCTGGTCCCCACCTGTAGGGGAAAAACTTCACGAGTGGTGAAGCAGTGCTGCAGGTGTCTCTCTGTCTCTCTCCCTCTCTATCTCAATTTCTTTCTCTCTCTCTCTCTATATATATATATATGTAAAATAAAATAAATAAAAATATTAAAGTCTTTTTAAATATTTATTTATTTTCCCTTTTGTTGCCCTTGTTTAGCATTGTTGTGGTTATTGATGTTGTTGTTGGATAGGACAGAGAGAAATGGAGAGAGGAGGGGAAGACAGAGAGGGGGAGAGAAAGACACCTGCAGACCTGCTTCACCGCTTGTGAATCGATTCCCCTGCAGGTGGGGAGCCGGGGGCTCGAACTGGGATCTTTACGCTGGTCCTTGCGCTTTATGCCACGTGCACTTTACCTGCTGTGCCACCGCCTGGCTCCCAAATAAAAATTTTTTAAAAATAAAATCTTTTAAATTTTTATATTATTATTATTATTATTATGCCTCTAAGGTTATTGCTGGGACTCGGTGCCTGCACTACAAATCCACTGCTCCTGGAGGATTTTTTTCCTCCTTTGTTGTCCTTGTTGTTGTTATTATTATTGCTGTTGTTACTGCTGTTAGATAGGACAGAGAGAAATCGAGAGATGAGAAGACAGAGGGGGAGAGAAAGATAGAAGCCTGCAGACCTGCTTCACCGATTGTGAAGTGACCCCTCCCCACCCCGGCAGATGGGGATCCTTATGCTGGTCCTTGTGCTTTGCATCATGTGCACTTAACCGACTGCACTACTGCCTGGCCCCCAAATTTTGTATTATCTTTATTTATGTTTTGAATAGAGACAGCCAGAGTTAAGAGGTAAGGGAGAGAGAGAGAGAGAGAGAGAGAGAGAGAGAGAGACCTGCAATACTGCTTTACCCCTTGCAAAGCTTTTCCCCTGCAGGTAGGCTAGAACTGTCGTCCTGTGCATTGTAACATGTGCAGTTAACCAGGTGCGCCACCACTCAGCCCCAAATCTTTTTAATAAATGAAATTAAAATAAATCTTTAAAATGCAGCTGGGGGGAGTTGGACAGTAGCCAGCGGGTTAAGCGCAAGTGGCGCAAAGCGCAAGGATCCGCATGAGGATCCCAGTTCTAGCCCCCGGCTCCCCACCTGCAGCGGAGTCGCTTCACAAGCAGTGAAGCAAGTCTGCAGGTGTCTATCTTTCTCTCCCCCTCTCTGTCTTCCCCTCCTCTCTCCATTTCTCTCTGTCCTATCCAATAATGATGACATCAATAACAACAATAATAACTACAACAATAAAACAATAAGGGCAACAAAAGGAAATAAAGATTTAAAATTTTTTTTGATTTATTTTTTCTTTATTGGGGAATTAATGTTTTACATTCAACAGTAAATACAATAGTTTGTACATGCATAACATTCCCCAGTTTCCCATATAACAATACAACCCACACTGGGTCCTCTATCATCCTTCATGGACCTGTATTCTCCCCACCCACACACCCCAGAGTCTTTTACTTTGGTGTGATATGCCAATTCCATTTCAGGTTCTATTTGTGTTTTCTTTTCTGATCTTGTTTTTCAGCTTCTGCCTGAGAGTGAGATCATCCCATATTCATCCTTCTGTTTCTGACTTATTTCACTTAATATGAATTTTTTTTTTTATTTATTTATTCACTTTTGTTGCCATTGTTGTTTTATTGTTGTAGTCATTGTTGTTATTGATGTTGTTGTTGTTGGATAGGACTGAGAGAAATGGAGAGAGGAGGGGAAGACAGAGAGGGGGAGAGACAGAAAGACACCTGCAGCCCTGCTTCACCATTCACAAAGCTTTCCCCCGGCAGGTGGGGACCGGGGGCTTGAACTCGGATCTTTGCGCATTGTAACGTGTGCGCTCCACCAGGTGCACCACCACCTGGCCCCCCTGATCCAGCTTTCTAGCCCTTTTTCCAGCCATGACATCATCTTCTCAGACAGTACTTGGTCCACCTGCTTATCAGAGGTCAGGCTCTGGAAAAAACTAATTTAAACTAAGTCTTGGGCCCTTTGGAATATAACTAAAATAGGCCTACTTCAAAACGGAGACCCCAAATCTTCATCTGCAATATTCCAGCCTTTAGGTTCATGTTTAGTCAATAATTTGTTTGGTTTTATATGTCAACTCTTTTTTTTATTGTTGTAGTTATTATTGATGTCGTCATTGTTAGATAGGACAGAGAGAAATGGAGAGAGGAGGGGAAGACAGAGAGCAGGAGAGAAAGATAGACACCTGCAGACCTGCTTCACCACCTGTGAAGCAACTTCCATGCAGGTGGGGAGCAGGGGCTCGAACCCAAATCCTAAGCCAGCCCTTGAGTTTTTGCGCCACATGCGCTTAACCTGCTGCACTACCGTCCGACTCCCATGTCAACTCTTTTTTCAGCCACCAGGTTATAGATGCTACCATGATCCCAACTGGACTTCCCTAGGCAGAGGACCCCACCAATGCATAATAATCTCTACTTCCCTAGATCCCTGCCCCACTAGGGAAAGAGAGGTTGGGAGTATAGATGGACCTGTCAACATCCAAGTTCAGCAGGGAAGCAATTACAGAAGACAGACCTTCCACCTTCTGTACCTCAATAATGACCCTGGGTCCACACTCCCAGAGGGTTAGAGAAGAGGAAAGCTGGGAGTTGGGTGGTGGTAGCGCAGCGGGTTAAGCACAGGTGGTGCAAAGAGCAAGGACCGGCGTAAGGATCCGGGTTCAAGCCCCCAGCTCCCCACCTGCAGGGGAGTTCCTTCACAGGCCGTGAAGATGGTCTGAAGGTGTCTATCTTTCTCTCACCATGTTTGTCTTCCCCTCCTCTCTCCATTTCTCTCTGTCCTATCCAACAATAATAACTACAACAATTAAACAAGGGCAACAAAAGGGAACAAATAAATAAATATTTTTAAAAAATAGGAAAGCTGTCAGGGGAGAGGATGGGATACGGAGTTCTGGTGGTGGTGGGAACTGTGCGGAGTTGTACCCCTCTTATCCTATGGTTTTTGCCAGTGTTTCCTTTTTTATTTTATTTTTTTAATAGTTTATTTTCCTTTTTTGTTGTCTTTATCATTGTTGTGGTTATTATTATTGTTGTTGGTGATGTTGTTGTTGCTGGATAGGACAGAAAAATGTAGATGGGGGGAAGACAGAGATGGGGAGAGAAAGACAGACACCTGCAGACCTGCTGCACCACTTGTAATATGTGAGCTCAACCAGTTGTGGCACCCCGCGGCCCTACTGCTGCACCACTTGTAAAGTGACTCCTCTGCAGGTGGGAAGTCGGGGCTGGAACCGGGATCCTTACTCTGGTCCTTGGGCTTTGTGGCATGTGCGCTTAACCCGTTGCGCTACTGCCCGACCTCCGTGTGTTTCCTTTTCATACATAAAAATTAAAAAAAAAAAAAAAGAAAAGAAAGTCAGTCCTAATGCACAAGACCCTGACACTGAAAATCAAAAAAAAAAAAAAAAAAAAAAGGAGGGGTCGGGCGGGCGGTAGTGCAGCCGGTTAAGCGCACGTGGAGAAAAGCGCAGGGACGGGCATAAGGATCCCAGTTGGAGCCCCCAGCTCCCCACCTGCAGGGGAGTCGCTTCACAGGCGGTGAAACAGGTCTGCAGGTGTCTGTCTTTCTCTCCCCCTCTCTGTCTTCCCCTCCTCTCTCCATTTCTCTCTGTCCTATCCAACAACGAATGACATCAACAATAACAATAATAGATACAACAAGGCTACAACAACAAGGGCAACAAAAGGGGAAAAAATGGCCTCCAGGAGCAGTGGATTCATGGTGCAGGCACTGAATCCCAGCAATAACCCTGGAGGCAAAAAAAAAAAAAAAAAAAAAAGTAACAGAAAATGAGAGGCAGCCAGGGGGGAGGGTTAAAAGGAAGAACAATCTTCCTCCTCCAGTGGGGACCAGGCTCAAACCTGGGTTGTGCATATGGCAAAGCAGTGTTTTGTTTTATTTTTGTGAAAGAGAGGGAGAGGCACCAAAGCACTGCTCCACCACCTATGGAGATTCCTTTGTGCTGTCCATAGTATTCACATGTGGTCTCAGATCAAATCCAAGACCAAACATGGCATGGTGTGCACTGTACCCGCTGAGCCATACTCCTTGTCCTGGCTCTGCCTGTTGAGTCACTTCTCTTTAATGGCTCCTATCCAAGCCTGTGGGTTAAAAGTTGCCATAACCCCCTACATTTGTCTCTGAAGTCCAGACTCATAGATCCATTAAGTACCAAACTTAGTACTCCACAGGGACTCTAGCAAGCATCTTTTAAAAAAATGTTTTGTATTATCTTTATTTATTGTATAGAGACAGCCAGAAATTAAGAGAGAAGGGAGTGGTAGAGAGGGAGACAGAGAGATACCTGCAAAACTGCTTCACCACTCACAATTATTTCCCTTGCAGGTGGGGACTAGAGGCTGGAACTCAGATCCTTGCACATTGTAACATGTGCACTCAACCAGGTGCGCCACTGCCCGTCTCTCTAGCAAGCATCTTAAACAGTCTCCAAGGCTAAGCTTGTAACCCCCACCACTGAGGACAGTGTCTTCTTTGACTCTCCCCTCTGTCTTCTAGACTTGGGCCCCATCCTCTCTTGCCTGGATTACTTCAACAGCTATGTTCCCCTGCAGCATAGCAGGGAAGGAGGAGGATCAGGGCAGAGCGATGGCTGCCTGAGCAAAGCCCAGGAGAGTGAGGTTATGACTTGGCTGGAAGCCCAGAGTGTGCTATGGGGATCAAATGGGGAAGACCTTAATGTAAGGCACAGATTTGTCCTTGGGGCAGTAGGAGGCCACAGAGAGGTTTACAGCCAAGCAGGATACATTTGGTTTTGTTTAAGATTTGTTTTATTTATTACATATGAGAGAGTGTATTTCATATGAGACAAAGAGAAAGAAAGAAGCCACAGTACCACTCTGGCACATGCAGTACTGGAGATTGAACTAGATACAAGTCTAGTGCTCTACCAGCTGAGCTATTTCACTAGATACGTTTGATTTTTTCTTTTTTTAAACAAAGACCATGTTGCCTTGCCCCCTTTTGTCAACATCAGTTGATTCAATGTTATAAAGGAGCAGGATTTTCTTTTTTTTTTTAATATTTATTTATTCCCTTTTGTTGCCCATTTTTTTATTGTTGCTGTTATTGATGTCATCGTTGCTGGATAGGACAGAGAGAAATGGAGAGAGGAGGGGAAGACAAAGAGGGGGAGAGAAAGATAGACACCTGCAGACCTGCTTCACCGCCTGTGAAATGACTCCCCTGCAGGTGGGGAGCCGGGGGCTCGAACCGGGATCCTTAGGCTGGTCCTTGCACTTTGTGCCACCTGCACTTAACCCGCTGCGCTACCACCAGACTCCCAGGATTGTCTTTTTTTTTTTAAAAAAAAAAATGTATTTATTCCCTTTTGTTGCCCTTGTTGTTTTATTGTAGTTATTGTTGTTGTTATTAACGCCGTCATTGTTGGATAGGACAGAGAGAAATGGAGAGAGGAGGGAAAGACAGAGAGGGGGAGAGAAAGATAGACACCTGCAGACCTGCTTCACCGCCTTTGAATCAACTCCATTGCAGGTGGGGAGCCAGGGGCTCGAGTCGGGATCCTTAAGCCAGTCCTTGTGCTTTGTGCCACATGTGCTTAACCTGCTGCGCTACTGCTCGACTCCCATATTTGACATTTTTACAAAAATATTTTAGGGACTGGGTGGTGGTACACCTGGTTGAGTACACATGTTACAATGCACAAGGGCCTGGGTTCAAGCTCCCAGTCCCCACCTGCAGGAGGAAAGCTTCACGATTGGTGAAGTAGGTCTGCGGGTATCTCTCTGTCTCTCATCCTCTCTGTCTCCCCCTTCCCTCTTGATATCTGGCTGTCTCTATCAAATAAATAAAAATAATGAAAATGTTCATTTTATTTTATAAATTGTATTTATTTTGGATTAGAATTTTTTTAAATTTTATTTATATTTTTTGGATAGAGACAAAATGAAATTGAGAGAGAAGAGGAAGACAGAGAGGGAAAGAGACAGAGAGACAACTGCAACAATTCATTATCACTCATGAAGCTTCCTCACTGCAGGTAGGGACTATGGATTTGAACGCAAGTCCCTGCACATGATAATGTGTGTGCTGTACAGGGTACACCACCACTCAGACTGCACATTTGACTTTTAAAACAGATTTACTTATGGCTAGGCAGTGATGCCTGGTTGAAGTGTGCAAGGATCCAGGTTCAAGCCCCTGGTCACCTACCTGCAGAGGAAGCTCCCCAGCAACAGTGCTACAGATGTCTCTCTCTCTCTCTCTCTCCTCACAATCTCTCTCTCTCCTCTCAACTTCTCACCATCTTTATACAAAATAAGTGAATAAATTTTTTTCAGGAATTTTCAATTTTATTTGGGAAAATTGAGAACATTCAGGTGTTAAGACATGGGAGGGAAGGTGAGGGGAGGAAGAGCAGAGCTAGTACTCACATGATGCCCTGGACAGACAGAGAATGAATAAAATATTTTTAAGAAAAAAAGGTTTACTTATTAGGACTGGAAAGGTAGCATATGCAAAAACTTTCATGCTTGATGCTCCAAAGCCCCAGGTTCAATCCTTAGCACCACCATGAGCCAGAGCTGAGCAGTACTCTGGTGAAAGAAAAGCAAAAAAGGCTAGAAGATGGGTCTCTCAGTAGACCACACTTTTAAAAAAAATTCTTTACTGAGGGATTAATATTTTATAGTCGACAGTAAATAGTTTGTACATGCATAAAATTTCTCAGTTTCCCACATAGCAATAAAATACCCACTAGGTCCTGCCATCCTTTTCCAGAACCTGTACTCCCCCCCGCCCCCAGTGTCTTTTACTTTGGTGCAATGCACCAACTCCAGCTCAGGCTCGACTTGTGTTTTCTCTTCTTACCTTGTTTTTCAACTTCTGCCTGTGAGTGAGATCATCCCATATTCAACCTTCTGTTTCTGACTTATTTCACTTAACATTTCTTCAAGCTCCATCTAAGATGGGCTGAAAACAGTGAAATCACCATTTTTAATAGTTGAGTAGTATTCCATTGTGTATATAGACCTCAACTTGCTCAGCCACTCATCTGTTGTTGGACACCTGGGTTACTTCCAGGTTTTGGCTATTACAAATTGTGCTGCTATGAACATAGGTGTACACAGATCTTTTTGGATGGGTATGTTGGCTTCCTTAGGATATATCTCCAGGAGAAGAATTGCAGCATCATAGGGTAGGTCCATTTCTAGCCTTCTGAGAGTTCTCCAGACTGTTCTCCATAGAGGCTGGACCAACTGACATTCCCACAAGCAGTGCAGGAGGGTTCCTTTGACCCCACAATCTCTCTACCATTTGTTGCTGCTACCTTTTCTGATGCATGACATTCTCACAGGAGTGGGGGCAAAATAATACAGTGGTTATTATGCAAAGAAACCCTCATACCCCAAGGATCCAAAGCTCTGTGCTCAATTCAGGTTCTCTGCCAAGCCAGGCAGCACTACTGGAGTCTGTGAGTTTCTTTTTTTTTTTTAATTTTTAAAAAATATTTATTTATTTTCCCTTTTTGTTGCCTTTTTATTGTAGTTATTGTTGTTGCTATTGATGTCATTTGGATAGGACAGAGAGAAATGGAGAGAGGAAGGGAAGACAGAGAGGGGGAGAGAAAGTTAGACACCTGTAGACCTGCTTCACTGCTTGTGAAGCGACTCCCCTGAAGGCAGGGAGCCAGGGGCTTGAACCATGATCCTTACAATGGTCCTTGTGCTTTGTGCCACGTTCGCTTAACCCACTGCACTGCCGCCCAACTCCCCGCCCTGTGAGTTTCTAGGTAAGTTCTATTTATAGCCTGTAGATTCTGAGGAAATTATTCACCATGCTCTCATCAGGAGAACAATGTGAAAAGGTTCCCATTATACAGCCCCACTGCTAGGCCACCGAGGTGTAGCTCTTCTCCTGAGTTTCCAGGTCAGTTCTCTGTCCTCCAATGTCAGCACAGGGCCTCCTCTCTGCTGCTCCAGCCTCTGAGGGCAGTAGCAATGGAGACTCACAGTTGCATTTAGTGAGTCTTAGGGGAGTCCTCTTCTCCCTTCAGCCTTCCTTTTGTTGGTAAAACAGACTGGAGATAGTGCCTCAAGTGGTAAACTGCTGGACTGTTACCAGCTGCTCAGTCTCTCCTTAGGCTCCTTGCTGTCCACGAGCCACACGTGTTTGCACTCACCGGTGATTTGGTGGCTTCCTAAAGTTGTTATAGTCCTACCTTGTTGTGGTCCCAGGTGATCTCCTTTGGTATTCCTAGTTGACCTGGGATAGGAGAGGAGAGAAATGCAGCTGCTGCTGCTTCGTAGCCCCACCTCCTGAAGTCTCCTATTGTGTATTTAAAAAAAATATTTAATTATTTATTTTTCCTTTTGTTGCCCTTGGTCTTTTTTGTAGTCATTATTGTTATTGATGCTGTCATTGTTAGGACAGAGAGAAATGGAGAGAGGAGGGGGAGACAGAGAAGGGGAGAGAAAGACACCTGCAAACCTGCTTCACCGTGACTCCCCTGCAGGTGGGGAGCCGGGGCTCTAACTGGGATCCTTACTCAGGTCTTTGTGCTTCGTGCCAGCGTGTGCTTAACGTGTGCTGTGCTACCTCCAGACTCTCCCCTAGCTTGTAATTTAAAAAAATATTTATTTATTTATTCCCTTTTGTTGCCTTGTTGTTTTATTGTTGTACTTATTACTGTTGTTATTGATGTCGTCGTTGTTGGATAGGACAGAGAAATGGAGAGAGGAGGGGAAGACAGAGAGGGGGAGAGAAAGACACCTACAGACCTGCTTCACCGCCTGTGAAGCGACTCCCTTACAGGTGGAGAGTGGGGGGGCTCGAACCAGGATCCTTGTGCCGTCCTTGTGCTTTGTGCCACCTGCGCTTAACCCACTGCGCTACCACTTGACTCCCCCTAACTTGTAACTTTTTAATGACATTTATCTCTTATTTTTTAGCTTTTTTATTATCTTTATTTACTTATTGGTTAGAGATAGTCAGAAATGGAGAGAGAAGGGGAAGGTAGAGAGGGAGAGAAACAGGGAGACACCTGCAGTACTGCTTTGCCATTCACAAAGCTTTTCCCATGCAGGTGGGGACTAACTTGTAATTTTTAAGTGTCCTCAGACCTCAGACCGCACACTTTAACATGCTCAAGGACCCGGGTTCCAGCCCTCAGCACCCAATGTAAGTGCCACACAAATGGGAAAGTTCATAAGCTGTGGAGCTTGTTAGGTGGACCCTCGCTGTAGTGTCTCTCTTCTTTTTCCCTCTCAATCTCTTTTTTTCTGTTATCAAAAGAAAAAACAGTGGTCTGGGAGGTGGCACAGTGGATAAAGCATTGGACTCTCAAGCATAAGGTCCTGAGTTTGATACCTGGTAGTGCATGTACCAGAGTGATATCTGGTTCTCTCTCTCTCTCTTCCTATCCCACTCATTGATAAATAGTAAAAGGCGAAAGATTTATGCGATCCGAAGAGAAACCAGACTGTGCACTCACTGATAAATAAATAAAATATTGAAGAAGAAAAAAAAGCCTCCCAGGAGCAGCAGAAACATATATTGGAAATGCACTCCTTCTGGGAAAAGTCACTAAAAGCCTGGCTAGTGGCCAGAAAAGACAGAAAGATTTTTTTGTTTGTTTGTTTGTTTGTTTTTAATATTATTGTAATGAGAGAGAGATACAGATGGGAGAGAAAGAGGTAGAGAGAGAAGCTAAAACACTGCTTAGTTCTGGTTTATAGTGCTGGGGATTGAACCTGGGAGCCTTAGGCTTGAAAGTATTTTACATAAGAATTAATGCTATCTCCCTAGGCCCAGGCAGTAAGTCCCTGGGAGAAACTTCTAGGGTACAGGAAGTGAAGGACAGAATCCTCAGGGGTCTAGAGAAGGTAGATTCCTTTACCATTTAAGGAAATTCAGGGCTGGCCTCACAACTCACTTGGATTGTGCTCCTCTTTGTCATGCAGGCACAGCCCTTTGTACTTAAGGAAGCTTTTGTGCTATGGTCCCTCTCTCTCTCTCTCTCTCTCTCTCTCTCTCTCTCTCCTCTCCTCCCCCCACCACTCTGCCTCTGTCTCTTATCAAAAAAAAAAAAAGGGAGGGTGTGGGGAAGCTAACTGAGAAGATAGCATACTGGCTATGCAGAAAGACTGTTATGCATAACTTTTTGATGCATTTGAGGCATCAACAATACCAGGTTCAATGCATCATAAGCCAAGCTGTGCAGTAGCTTAGTTCAAAATAAGAATCATGTATTATTATAAATTCATTGAGCCAAATGGAATGCATGGAATAATTCTGCTTTTTTTCTTTATATATATTAATAAGGAAGATAGGAGGAGAAAGAAACAGACATCACTCTGGCACATGTGCTGCCGGGGATTGAACTCAGGACCCCATGCTTCAGAGTCCTGCGCCACCTCCTGGACCACGTCTTTTTTTTTTTTAATTATCTTTATTTATTTATTGGAGAGAGACAGCCTGAAACTGAGGGGGGAAGAGGGTGATAGGGAGAGAGACAGACACCTACAGCACTGCTTCACCACTTGCAAAGCTTTCCCGCTGCAAGTGGGGATCAGAGGCTCAAACCTGGGTCCTTACTCATTATAATATGTATGTGTGCTCAACCAGGCGTGCCACCACCTGGCCCCATAATTTAGCATTCTAAGTAGTCGATTCCTCTGCCTCCTGCCCCAGAAGAAAGCTGCTGGAGGGGCTGCAATGTTACCTCAGGGTGATCCTGAACTCCCACCTCCTCTCCCCAGGACCACAGGAGAAGGAAAGGAGGAGGGGAGAGAGAGTATGTATGGTCTTGGGGTGCACTTCTGAATATCAAGTTTGTGTTGGGTCCTGACCCTTCAGGTCATCTTACCAATAAACATTGTTGAATGTTTCTAAAGTGCTCTTCAACTCAGAGGTGAGACTCTATGGCTTCACTTGGTGGTCCAGGGTAATTTATCTCACAGTAGCACCAGTAAGTGAATACTATGGTGGTGGGGCAGGTGGTTTAGTGGGTAAGGCACAGACTAGCATGAGTTAGGTGTGAAGAACAGCTTATGCTGAAGTAGAATGGTACTGTGGCCTCTCTCTGCCTTTTATTTTTTATTTTTATTTTATTTTATTTTATATTTATTTATTCCCTTTTGTTGCCCTTGCTGTTTCATTGTTGTAATTATTGATGTCATCATTGTTGGATATGACAGAGAGAAATGGAGACAGGAGGGGAAGACAGAGGGGGGAGAGAAAGACAGACACCTGCAGACCTGCTTCACCGCCTGTGAAGCGACTCCCCTGCAGGTGGGGAGCCGGGGGCTCGAACTGGGATCCTTATGCCGGAGTCCTTATGCTTTGTGCCACCTGCACTTAACCCGCTGAGCTACAGCCCGACTCCCCTCTCTCTGCCTTTTAATCTCTCTCATGAAATACATAAATCTTGTAGTCTGGGCAATGGTGCAGTGGATGAAGCACTGGCCTCTCAAGCATGACGTCCTGAGTTCGGTCCCCAGCAGCACATGTACCAGAGTGATGTCTGGTTCTTCCTCTCTCCTCCTCCTTTCTCATTAATAAATAAAATATTTTTTAAAAAGAAATACATAAATCTTTTAATATATTTATTTTTAAATGACAGAGGAGAGAGAGAGAGAGAGAGAGATAGAACCAGAGCATCAGGGGCCGGGCAGTAACGCAGTGGGTTGAGTGCAAGGACGGGTGCAAGGATCCCACCCGGTTCAAGCCCCCAGTCTGCAGGTGTCTATTTTTCTCCCCTCTCTGTCTTCCCCATCTCTCTTCATTTCTCTCTGTCCTATCCAAGAACAACAACAGCAATAACAACAACAATGATAAGCAACAAGGGCAACAAAAGGGAAAAAATGGCCTCCGGGAGCAACGGATTCATAGTGCAGTAGTGCAGGCACAGAGCCCCAGTGATAACCCTGGAGGCAAAAAGCAAAACAAAACAAAACAAACAGAGCATCACTCTGGCACATGTGAAGCTGGGGATTGATCTGGGACCTCATTTTTGAGAATATGACACTTTGTCCACAGCACCACCTCCCAGGGGCTATGAAATAAATAAGAAAGAAAAGGGGGGGGGTGAAGAAGGAGAGATGGCTCACTAGGTAAGTTATCTGCACTGGCACATGCACAACCCAGATTTGAACCCCAGCACTGCATTGGAGACACTGAGGCACTAGACCTTCTTCCAGTGCTACGGTGTCTCTCACTCTATCTGGATGAGAAAGTAGTCGAGAATGGTAACATATGTGCTAAGACCCAGTTATTCAGAGAGAGGAGTGGGAGATGTGTGTACTATTACCATTACTATTATAGTATTATACTATTACTACTCTGAGGCTCCAGAGCCTAGAGAACCTAAAGGCACATATCTAGGACAAGATAGACGAAACCTGCTCAACCCAGCACTACCTCACTGAAACTGTTGCTACAATGTGAAGTGGCACCCAATGTCTTTTTTTTTTTTCCTCCCAGAGCACTGCTCATCTCTGGCTTATGGTGGTACTGACGATCAAACATGGGACCTCGGAGCCTAGCATGAAAGTCTTTTGCGGGCAGAGGGTAAGTAGCATAATGGTTATGCAAAGAGGCTGTCGTGCCTGAGGGTCCAAAGTCTCAGGTTCAATCCCCTGCACCACCATAAACCAGAGCTGAGTAGTGCTCTGGTAAAAAAAAAAAAAAAAAAAAGGGAAAGGGAGTTGGGTGGTAGCGCAGTGGGTTAAGCACAGGTGGTGCAAAGCACAAGAACTGCCAGTAATGATCCCAGTTCGAGCCCCCAGCTCCCCACCTGCAGAGGGGGTCCCTTCACAGGTGGTGAAGCAGGTTTGCAGGTGTTTCTCTCCCCTTCTCTGTCTTCCCCTCCTCTCTCCATTTCTCTCTGTCCCATCCAACAACAATGACATCAATAACAACAATAGTAACTACAACAATAAAACAACAAGGGCAACAAAAGGGAATAAATAGATAAAAATATAAAAAAAGAAAAAACTTTGAAAAAAAGAAAAAAAAGTCTTTTGCATAACCACTGTCTCTCCAACCTACATATTTATTATTATTTTTTTTATTTTTTGTTTTTTTGCCTCCTGGGTTATTGCTGGGGCTCGGTGCTGGCACTGTGAATCCACTGCTCCTGGAGGCCATTTTCCCCCCATTTTTGTTGCCCTTGTTGCTGTTGTTATTATTGTTGTTGGATAGGACAGAGAGAAATTGAGAGAGGAGGGGAAGACAGAGAGGGAGAGAGAAAGATAGACACCTGCAGACCTGCTTCACCGCTTGTGAATCAACCTCTCTGCAGGTAAGGAACCGGGGGCTCGAACCGGCATCCTTACAACTGGTCTTTGCACTTCGCGCTCTATGTGCTTAACCCGTTGTGCTACTGCCGGGTCCCCACCCCCTTTTTTTTCAGGTAAAGACAGGGAGAGGGAGAGAGAGAGACCACAGCACCAAAATTTCCTTTAGTGGAGGCTGGGGTGGAACCTGGGTGTTGTGTGTGACAAAGCAGCACACTATCCAATTGAGCTATTTTGCCAGCCTACAGCACTTTCACTTTATAGAGTGGGTGGTGAGGCTTGGCAATGGAGAAGAGTTTGCCCATCATTACAAAGCTGGAAGTTAACAGCAGATTGGGCCCAGATCATGTGGGGGAAGGAAGCTGAGCGGGGCAAGAGTAAAGTAGAGAGGAAGAGTGGGACTAGTTGTGATCCAGGTGACACAGTGGATAGTGTTGGACCCTCAAGCATGAGGCCCTGAGTCTGACCCTCAGTATTGTGTGTACCAGAGTAACACTCTGGTTCTTTTTTTATTTCATTTTATTTATTTATTCCCTTTTGTTGCCCTTATTTTATTATTGCAGTTATTATTGTTGATATTGATGGCATTGGATAGGACAAAGATAAATGGAGAGAGGAGGGGAAGACAGAGGGGGAAAGAAAGATAGCTGTAGACCTGCTTCTCCGCTTGTGAAATGACTCCCTTGCAGGTGGGGAGCTGGGGACTTGAACCGGGATCCTTAACGCCAGTCCTTGCGCTTTGTCCCATGTGTGCTTAACCTGCTGTGCTACCGCCCAACTCCAGGTTCTCTGGTTCTTACCTCTCTAAAAAAAAAAAAAAAAAAAATCCTTTAGAAAAACAGACTACTGGGATAGGAACTGAACTAGGAAAAAGCTTCAGTTTCCTTTTTAGAGGGACTTTCCCTAAGTGGGGGATTTCAGTTGGAAAGTTGTCAGCAATCCACCTTCTACTGATTTGGCCTCCTCTCCCCCAGGATCTGAAAAGAAACTGAGGGCTGGAAGCTAGTTTACACAGTAGAACAAGTGCCTTGCTGTGTGTGAAACCTAGAGTTCAAATCCCAGCACTACAAGGGAGCAACAGAGACAGCCTTGGGGGACCTCCATGAATGTAGGACCTGTGGTGTCTCTCTTTTTTCTTTTTTAAAATTTTGTTTGTTTATTTATTTATTTATTTATTTATTCATGAAGAAGACAGACAGAGAGAGAAGGAACCAGACATCACTCTGGTACATATGCTGCCAGGGATTGAGCTGGAGAGCCCAATGCTATCTATATTTAATGCACCTCCTTCTGGGACAGTCTCTCAGACCACTCTCCTTTCTCTATGTCTCTTTCTCAAAAAAAAAAAAAAAAAGAGAGAATGAATGAATGAAAAATTGGACCAGGGTATCCTAGGAAATGACAGAGTGGTTACGTGTTGGAATTAAAAGCATTAAGTTCAATCCCTAGCATCACATGTGCCAGAATGATGGTGCTCTGGTTCTTTCTCACATAAATAAATCCTTCTATTATTTTTTTTTAAATCAGGCTAGAGAGGCCATTCAACAGCAGTTGTAATACCCTTGATTCATTTCTGGCACAGCATTTTAAAAAGAGAGAAGAAAAGAAAAGAAACTGAAAGTTGGGAAGAGGGGAGGGGAAGGGAGAGTTTCAAGAGAGCTTAGAATGGTTGGGTTGAATTTCTGATGACCTGATCAAGCTTGGGGGAGATAGGCAGAGAGCTGGGATTACACACTTCTTTGCTATTAGGACAATCTAGCCCCAGAGAGACAACTAACTCTATTAGATAGTGGCTGGGCTGTGTCCAGTTTACTCAACCACCACACACACACACACACACACACACACACACACACACACACACACACGTCACGCTCAGGAAACTAAAACTCTGAAAACGGACTTTTAGAATCCCTGTCCTTGGATGATGTGAGATAATCTATGCTATGGTTATGCCAAAGACTTTCATGTCTGTAGTTCTGAAGTCTCAAGTTTAAATCTCTGGACTACCACAAATCAGAGCTGAGCAATGCTCTGATAAAAATAAATAAATAAATAAATAAGTCCCTGTCCCCTTATGATTTGAGGCCTGGTTGGATAGTGGTCCCAGTGAAGATTCCCTAAAGTGGGGTCCACCGGTGGCATACCTGGTTGAGCATAAACATTACAGTGCACAAGGACCCAGGTTCAAGCCCTGGGCCCCACCTGCAGGAGGAAAGCTTCACAAGTGGTAAAGCAGGGCTGCAGGTGTCTGTCTCCATCTCCCCCTTCCTCTAAACGTCTGGCTGTCTCTATTCAATAAATAAATAAAATATATATATATATATATATATATATATAAAAAGGTTCCTAAGGTGTCCCAGTAACCAGACCTTGGTTCAAGGTATAAGGAGGCTGCGTGTCTGACTAACATGAAGCCAAAACCTAGCATGTCTATGGCTTTTGGGGTGCCAGGCCCCTGGTGTCCTGACTCTGATTGCTTGGCTTCTTCTGACCAACATCCTGACCTGCTCCTCCTTGACCACAAACACCAGATCCTTCTGTGGATGGTTCCAGGTGATCCCAGCTTCAGCATGTTCCTCAGGCTCTTGAAGACCACTTTTCTCTCTCCTGATCTCCCCCTCTCCTACTCACACCAATGCCTTGCCTCACTGGCTCTGCTTCCTCCTCTGTAAATGAGAACAATACTGGTACACATCTCACTAGGGTGTGAGAGAATGTAGGGAAAACAGCTGGCACAGAGCTTGACATACAGTTGGCATGGAATCGACGTCAGCGGCAATGATGACTACTATGATGGTTGGGCATTCTTGCTGTTTAAAAACACTCCCTTGTGGTCAAGGATCTCCATGGTTCTCTCCCCTAGGGTGTTTCCTCTTTATTACCTCCCTGCCGGGCTCCTTCCTGGGCCTCTCTTGCTGCCTGCCCCTCCAATGGCAGTGTTCCACACTGCCCTCATACTTCCCGGGTGACCCCATGAACTGCCTGGTTCCAGTTACCCTCACACTAGCAATCACAGATTTCCTGGGGTCAGTACAGACTTAAAGCCTTCTGTCTGTTGTCCCTGTAAGGTCACTAGCCAGACTCAGGGCCCTGGCCTTTGGCTCAGGAAACATGATCGCATGCCTACGTGCTGAAGCCTCTTGGATGCCCCCTCCCCCCTTCAGGGCTCCTTGCGTACCTCAAATTCAACATGGCTAGTTTCAGCAACTTCCTCTCAAGTTCTTTTTTTCCCACTGATGTCCTGTTTCTGTCACTGGATCCACTTTGCCAGTTTTCACCCCCAAAACAGAAACAATACGATCACCTTTTCATCCCACCCTACTCCCAGACGTTGCTCTGGACTAGGCCTCTCCTTCCGTCATCACCCTCACAGGTCATTTGCTGTCTTCATTTTGTCCTGCCTGCCTTTAGTTTTCCCTTCATCCTCTGGCCAACTCAGAGGTCTCTCTCCTGCCTGAGGCCTGGCTCTTTCTTCTTCATTAGGGCAAAGAAATGGGAAACCCCTGAAAGCAGGGACCCAGCTTGACTCACCTTTTGTCTCTGTGAGCAGAAGAAACTCTAGTTTGAGTATGAATCATGGAGACCAACTTGTGACTGTATAGATGAACAAACTGAGGCCTGGGGAGGAGAGAGGACTGATTCATAGTTACAGAATAGGTGGAGGCAGACGGGGCTAGCTAAGGTCAGGGTCCTGAGAAAGATGGATACCCTAGGGCCGTGCCAAGACACTGTTCCTGAGGTCTCTACTGCTCTCTGTGGTCCCCTCCTGCCTCACAGCCTTCACATATGCAGGTCTCTCTACTAGTGCTCACCTCTAACCACTTCCACCACATGTGGCATCTACCCCAATCTGCACCCCCCTCCATTATGGGGGGTCGTGTTCTCTGCTGCCATGCTTCTAACTCTAGCCTTGTTCTGTCTCTCTCTGGAGGTTCCAGGTTAAAGAAATCAAGTCTCTTTTCTCCAGGGGAGTCCTGAAGTATCTCTGGCCAGAACCAGGGTCTGAGCCTTCACCTCTGAACTGAGATGGTGGAAATGTATGAAAAACACTGGGTATCTAGTCTCTGCGGCTCCCATTCCCTATTCATTCCAGAGTCACCCTATTCTATTTCCTGCCACTGTGGTCCTGGCTCAAATCTTGTAACTCAAAAGTTTTGACCACCACAGCCACCCACTCAAACATGGAGTTGCCCCTCTTTTTACACACACACACACACACACACACACACACACACACACACACACCCCTCAGTCACACTCAGATACAGTCACCAACACACAATCTTGCTTGGAACATACCCAGAAAGTCTCAGAGTCTCTGGAAATCACCAAGCCTCTCTCACCCTAAGTACACATACCCAAACCAAGGTGCAGACTCACATAACCAGGAACATACACAACTGGACACACACAGTCACCAAGTCTCATACAGAGCTACAGAGCAGTAGTCACACAGAGAAACAGACACACACAGTTGCACACAGGCCCCTGGAGACACAGAACAATGGACACATTGTCTGGGCTGGCAGCAGCTGGGGAGGAAGGAGCACTATGTGGATGGAGGAGGACATGGGGGCTGCTCTCTCCACCCCCCAAGGCCCCCACCCCACCCCCAGCAATCCAAGCCTCTTTCCTTTTCCAAAAGGGGACCTGATTTGACTGAGAGATTGGGTTCCCATGCACCTCGTTCCCTGCCTCTGTCTAGTGGGTAGGGGGTAGTGGGGGTCATCTTGGGGGCCAGGCTTCCTCTGGGACTCTGGGTCCTGATGATTCTCCCTTCCCCGAAGATCACCTAGGCATGTTTGCTTCCTGTTACTATGGGGCAACTTCTCTAAATCAAAGCTGTGGGATCAACACTGAATTGACCCCAATTTCTTCAGGGTTCACACACCCTCTGTCTGAACCCTGTCAGCCAGTGCAGGCAGTGCCTGGCAGCATTATGAGTGCTCTGCTGTAGCTGAGCAGAGGTGAGAGCTGTCCCAGAGTGGCAGAGGGTAGAGAAGTCACTGTCCTGTCAGTGAGCTGCAGGGGTGAGCGCACCTTCCAGTCCTCAGACTAGCTCTCCTCCTGCTTCCCACTGTGAAGAGGCAATCTTAGATCTCGGGGGGAGAGTTCTCCCACAGTTTTGTTTATCTGTTTACTTATTTTTAATTTCATTTATAAAATGGAAATATTGACAACACTATAGGATAATAGGGGTACATTCCCACACAGTGCCCACCCCCAGAGCTCCATATCCAATCCCCTCCCTTACTCTTATTTATTTTTTCCCCCACCAAGACTATTGCTGGAGCTAGGTGCCTGTATAATGATTTCTGCACTCTCCACGGCCTTTCTCCCTTTCCTTCTCCTCCTCTT
The DNA here is from genome assembly GCF_950295315.1 of Erinaceus europaeus. Classification (NCBI taxonomy): domain Eukaryota; kingdom Metazoa; phylum Chordata; class Mammalia; order Eulipotyphla; family Erinaceidae; genus Erinaceus; species Erinaceus europaeus. Next base: position 48,668,834 of record NC_080174.1, on the reverse strand, counting down.
CCTCCTTTTCTTTCTTTTTTTCTTTTCTTTTTTTAAGAGACAGACAGAGGGCAGGGGTAGATAGCTTAATGGTTATGCAAACAGACTCTCATGCCTGAGGCTCCTAAGTCCCAGGTTCAGTCTCCAGCACTACCATAAACCAGAACTGAGCAGTGCTCTGGTTGAAAAAAAAGAGAGAGGGACAGAAATAGGGAGGAAGACAGAGACACCTGCAGCACCTCTCCTCTTGTGAAGCTTCCCCCCTTCAGGTGGGGGTGGGGATTTGAACCCATGTCCTCACACATAAGCACATGTGTACTGGGAGTTGGGCGGTAGTGCAGCGGGTTAAGCGCATGTGGTGCTAAGCGCAAAGACTGGTGTAAGGATCCTGGTTTGAGCCCCCGGTGAAGCAGGTCTGCAGGTGTCTGTCTTTCTCTCCCCCTCTCTGTCTTCCCCTCCCCTCTCCTTTTCTCTGTCCCATCCAACAACGATGACATTAATAACAACAATAAAAAACAAGGGCAACAAAAGGAATTTTTTTTTAAAAAAGGGCAACAAAAGGGAAAATTAAAAAATATATATATATATAGCCCGGATGGTGGCGCACCTGGTTGAGTGCACGTTACAGTGCACAAGGAACCAGGTTTGAGCCCCTGGTCCCCTCCTGCAGGGGGAAAGCTTTATAAGTGGTGAAGCAGGGCTGCGGGTGTCTGTCTTTCTCCCTATCTCCCCCTTTCTCTCGACTTCTGGCTGTCTCTATCCAATAAGTAAAGATAAAAAAATATATATGTGTACTTTACCAGGTACACCACCACTTGACCCCCCTCAAGGAGTTGTTTTTTTTTTTTTATTTTCCCTTTTTTTGCCCTTGTTTTATTGTTGTTGTAGTTATTGTTGTTGTTGTTGTTATTGATGTCGTCGTTGTTGGATAGAACAGAGAGAAATGAAGAGAGGAGGGGAGACAGAGGGGGGAGAGAAAGATAAGACACTTGCTTCACCGCCTTTGAAGTGACTCCTCTGCAGGTGGGGAGCTGGGGGTTCGGACCAGCATCCTTAAGCCAGGTGTGCTTAAAGCGCTGCTCTACCGCCTGACTCCCCCTCCAGGGGTTTCTTACAGACCACAGCAGGTCTTTCTTAACTCTTTCTCACTCTCAGTTATTGGTATCTGTCATATGCTCTTGACACTTCCTTTCTGAACTTCATGTCCCAGACTATAAAATTGGAGGGGGGGGTACTAATGAAGCTGAGAGGTCTCTGTAGGGGCATGGAGGATACAGGAGCAGGTGTTGATTATAGTAGCTACCTCAGTCCCTCCCTCTTTGGTCAGATCTGTGGGGAATTCCCGATTTCTCAGGCCCTGGGGGTATCTCTACACCTCATAGCCTCTGACATCCCAGGAGGCCTTACTCATAGGAGGGGGAGGGAGGGAGCAATGTGCTGAGCTCTGCAGGACCCTGGCTTGCTTTTGCAACACTCTGCTTCCTCCAGTCTCTTTCCCCTTCCTCCTGGGGGTGGAGAGCTGCAGCTGGAAACACGTATCTGGGGCCAGCCAAGATTCTGAGGTTCCCACAAGCTGAACTAGGGGAAAGGGAACTATCAGGGGATAAGAACTACCCTACCCTACCCCACCCGCATCCAGGCTCCCTCACCAGCATCTAGGCTCCAAACTCTTGGGCAGGGTGAGAGGCTCGGACACTGTGTGGACTCTCCTCAAGGGACCATCTAAAGTGTAGAGGGAGCTTCATCAATACTTTTCAGGAAATGAAGGGTTTTGAAGTTGGTTGAGTCCTGTCTTTGGGGTTCCTCCATCTTTGGGGTTCCTCTGCCTGTTTGTGGAGCCCTTATGCAGAGGAGCAGTGGGGAGGTATTAGGAAAAGTCAAGCAGATTATATTTCTGAGCTTTAGGCTCCTCAGTTTTCAAATGGGGACACAGATGACCTTCAAGGTCACAAGAACAACCCAGGTGGGGCTTTGAAATGGGTGCAGGCTGAAGGCAGGAGGGAGGAGGGTGAGCTTGTCTGAGAGGTCACTGATCTTGGTCACCAAGGAATGAGAGGAGAGTTGATGGACGAGCCTCACGTTTTACCAGACAGACCCCACGGCGGGTCAGAAATGCCAGGCTGGCATGGGGCATGTAGGTAGGTGGACCTCTGTGAGATGTCCTGGCCAGAGGGAGCACAGAAACCCAGAGGGCCCTGCGGCTTCTATGACCATAGTTTCTGGAACGCAGTTCAGGAGAAGCCGTCTGACGAGTCTGGGCATGTGGACCCTTCAAAGAGTTCATAGGGGCTGCCAGGCTATGGGGTCACTCAAGGTGTTGGGGCGTCCAGCCTGAGAAATGGGCGGTGAGGAGGAAACCACTGCTCTCTCCTTTTTCTTCTAGGAAGCCCCCTCTGCTCAAGTCGATGGGAGGACCCGCCTCTCTCCTTCCCACACCGGGCCTCATCTGCCCCGAGTAGTCTGTGGGTTGGGGGGTCCAGACCGCCAGCATCGCCCACCATCATGCAAGTGGGACCCGCGACTGATCCCGCCTCCGCCCCTCGATTGGGCGCTCATTTAAATGCCCGGCCCCGCCCCCAATTCTGGGCGCATATATATAGGCAGCTTGGCGGGCGGCAGGCGGCATTCTGGCGCGGAGCGGAGCGGCGGCGGGTGCAGGTAGCGGGTCGGGTGCGGAGCTGGGGTGCAGCTCGGTTTCCCCCCGACACCCCTCCCCCTAGGGCGCGAGCCCCACCCCTCTGCGGGCCAGGCGACTCGACCGAACTCTCCCCTGTGGCGCGAGCCCTGGGCGGCTCCGGGCGCCCCCCAGCAGACCCCCATCATGGGCAGCCAGAGCTCCAAGGCTCCCCGGGGCGACGTGACCGCCGAAGAGGGAGCAGGCGCATCTCCCGCTAAGACCAACGGACAGGTGGGTGCGCTCGGCACGGCCCGCCCTGGCCCCGCCGCTCGCGCCTCGCCCCCTCTGGGACCCTGGGCCGGGGCCGCGCGCTTTGTCCGGCCCGGGACACGCGGCGCCCCCTCCCCCGCCCGGTCCCTTTGTTCTCGGCGCCGCAGCCCCCGCGTGCGAAGCGAGGGGAGGGGCCGGAGGGGGCGCCGGCCGAGCCCCGCCGCCTTCTTTGTTCGCGGCCCCGGCCCCCGGCACTGCCCCCCGGCCGCCCCGAGCGCCGAGCGGGGAACAAAGGCGCTGCTGGGCCGCGCCAAGGGGGCGCTCCGGGGCCGTGGGGCGGGCGCCGGGAGGGGATGGCACTGCCCCGCACACCCGGCCTCGGGGGCCCACGGCCTTATTTTTGGGGGGTTGGAGGGAGAAGGGACTGGAAATGTGGAGGGAACCGGAGGTGGGTGGGGGCCGTTCACACAAAGCGGGAGGCTGGGAAAATAGGCCGTCCAGGTACGGAGAACAGCGCCCCGAGGCGGCTTCCCGCCCAATATCGGTTGGCACGGCTCCCCGCCTGCCGGGCATCCGCGGCTGCAAGCGGTTCTGCGCGCAACAGTGAGCGCGCCCTGGGCGATGCGGGTGGGGGGCCCCGGGACCCCAGCGCCTCCTGCTGGCCGCGGCCTGCGCGCCCGGAGGGCGATGTTAGACGGGGTCCGTGTGGGGTGAGGCCACAATCCCTGGATCCCGTTGAGAGAAGGGTCAGGACGTGGGCTGGGGGAGGGGAACAGAGCCCCAGCCCCAGCCCTCATCGCCGTCTCTTCTGCCCTGCAGGAGAACGGCCACGTGAAAAGCAATGGAGACTTATCCCCCAAAGGTGAAGGGGAGTCGCCCCCTGTGAACGGAGCAGAGGCAGCCGGGGCCACTGGTGATGCCATCGAACCCGCACCCCCTAGCCAGGGCGCTGAGGCCAAAGGGGACACCGCCCCCAAGGAGACCCCCAAGAAGAAGAAAAAATTCTCTTTCAAGAAGCCTTTCAAATTGAGTGGCCTGTCCTTCAAGAAAAATCGGAAGGAGGGAGGGGGTGACTCCTCAGCCTCCTCACCCACAGAGGAAGAGCAGGAGCAGGGGGAGATCGGTGCCTGCAGTGAGGAAGGCACTGTCCAGGAAGGGAAAGCTGCTGCCACCCTTGAGAGCCAGGAGCCCCAGGCCAAGGGGGCCGAGGCTGGCTCCACATCCAAGGGAGGAGACACAGAAGAGGAGGCAGGGCCCCAAGCTGCAGAGCCATCTACTCTCTCGGGGCCTGAGAGTGGCCCTACACCAGCCAGCGAGCAGAATGAGTAGCTGGGTGGGGGCAGGTGGGTGATCTCTAAGCTACAAAAACTGTGCTGTCCTTGTGAGGTCACTGCCTGGACCTGGTGCCCTGGCTGCCTTCCTGTGCCCAGAAGGGAAGGGGCTGTTGCCCCCTCCCAGCCACGTTCCCTTATCTTCCTCTCCTCCCTGTGGATTCTCCCATCATCCATTTATTTGGCTTTTCTCCTAAGGCCAGTTGAAGATGGTCCCTTGCAGTTTCCCAAGTTAGGTTAGTGATGTGAAATGCTCCTGCCCCGCCCTCCTCCCGCCCCGCCCTGCCCTTGCAGAAGGCAATTGCTGGTTTCCTCCCCAATTCTTTTCCAAGTAGGTTTTGTTGACTCCACTCCCCAGACCCCTGAGCCACATGTGGGGTGCCTACACTCCCAAACCCTGATTGTCCAGCTTTCCTCCCCCTGTTGAGTTTTTAGTCTCTTGTGCTGTGCCTAGTGGCACCTGGGCTGGGGAGGACACTACCCCGTCTAGGTTTTTATAAATGTCTTACTCAAATTTCCAACCTCCAGCTTGTGAATCAATTGTGTCTTTTTTGACTTGGTGAGCAAGTATTAGGCTTTGGGGTGGGGAGGTATGTAATGTGAAACAACTTGTTGTTGTCTTTTTTTCCCCCCCTCCCATTGTTGTAAATAACTTTTAATGGCCAAACTTCAGATTTGTACTTTTTTCTTTCTAACTGCTAAAACCATTCTCTTCCACCTGGTTTTACTGTAACATTTGGAAAAGGAATAAATGTTGTCCCTTTTGTGGTGCTTTTAATGACTGGTCTTCCAGGGATGAGGTGCGAAGATGCGTTACCCTCAAACCTTGAGGGGAGGAATTACAACGCCTGGTAAGTGGGACTCAGTAGTTGTTAAGGAGGGTTCGTCCTTGTGGACCCTCGAAGGTTAGGAAAGTGGAGCTGTGAAATCAACCCATGGATAGTGCTAGGAGACAGCTCAGGAAGGTCTAAAAATGTACCATTTTTATTACAAAGATTCTCAAAAAAATGAAAATAGTATCTCAAAAGAGGAAAACAACCTACCAATCTCCACCTGTAGAAATGGGGGAGGACAGAGGGAGTTCCTTAGCGGAGAAAGCTAAGAGAATAGAACTAACCTAAACACGGTTTATTGCCTTAAGGAGCCAGCCTGCATAGGATAAGGGATTCCCTGAAGATCCAAACATCCCTTCTAGAATGCTCATAAGGGCACTCACTCCCCCAAAGCTACTAGGCAGGCACTTGGCATTTCAGAATTTGGTTCTATGGCTGCTTAAGAATATCCCTTCCACCCAGATCCAACAACCGTGGCTAGATCAAAATTCACAAGTGGGGGAGGTGTGGCAAGGCAGCTACTAGATGAGCTCACCCAGCGTGTACACCCTGGGCTCAGCTCAAGCCCTGTTTCCTGTCTAGTCCCTGGGGGGTTGTTTATATTTAATATAGTTTTATATAAATACACAGAAATAGAAAATATAAAACTTTTGAGGGGTTGTGGGAGAAAGGTGGGGAGTTTGGCAACATGCCAGCACTGAAGGTCAGCTCAGGCCAACTTGACCTCCTCCTTCACCCTGTGGAGAGAGCAGAGACTGGTATGAGGTGAGTCGCCCAAGACATCCTGAATGTGGGTCCAGTGACTTCCACAGGACCCTGGCTACCCAGGTGACTACGAAGGGGGTTTCCCAACTCTGCAGACATCTATAGACTGGCCCCTGAAAGGAGCCTTTGTAAGCTGCTCCAGCTGTCCTGTGCCTTTCCTCTCAGTGTGGCAGGGCAAAGGGGACATGGCTGACAGCTCCTTCCTCACCCTTTGGCTTCTTGCTTCTCCTCGGTTTTCTCCTCTTCCACGACTTCTAGAACATAAGAATGCAGAGATAGCCAAAAGCCGCCCCTCTGGAAAGGTCCTGGTGATGTTCACTTATCCTAAAGCTCATTCCTCAACTCTACAGCTCATCTGGCATAAGCGAGAAAAGCCCATCCCTACCTAGTCTTCCTTCCCAAGAGACCAGTAGAGAATAAACGGGTCAGACCGGTTTCCCAGCCTGCTACAGCTTGAAGCAGGTGGGTGGAGGCAGCCCCCTGGGAAACTGGGGTGAAGTGGGGGTGTGTGTGTGTGGGGGGCTTGGGTGGTATGTGAGAGCCATGCTCCTGGCTGCAGGGAGCCTAGGCATGTTTGGCTCCTCTGGAGGCTGGCAGGGCTCAATCAGCCAATGGAGATGACTCAAGTTTCATTCTTTTGTGGGCCCTGCCATTTCTGGGAGCCACTGAAAAGCCCAAGGAGCTCAGAAAGAGCTCCACAAAAGCTGTTGGCAGGGTCTGAATCGGCTCCCTCCTCCCAGTGCCCTACATAGACTCATCACCCTTTAGGGCTTGGGGTTCAAGACCCAAGTCCAGCCACAACCCAAACCCACCTTTCTTTTCTTCTGGCTCTTTCTCTCTTTCATCTTCTGTTTTGACTCTCTTGGCTTTCTTGAAGTTGGAAGCATTCTTGCGGCCCCCCTCTCCCTCCTCATCAGAGTCAGAGAACTCTTCCTCGCAGGCAATACGTTTGTCAGAGGAACAGACTGGGGGCAATGGAAAACATGGATGAGAGCAGGAGATTCTTTATCTCAGGGGTGTCCCCTCTTGTTCTCCAAGACCGAGAGAGAGAGAGAGATCTTGGGAGAGAATGCTTTAAACTGTTGCCAGAGGCACTGGGACTTGGTTAATCTCGGAAAACTTGAGGGGAATGTGGCACCAGGAAGGGTAGAGGGAAGTACAGCCCCCCAAGATCTGTCTTACTAGAGATGCGCTTGTCGGGATCCTCTTCATCCTCATCCCCGCTCTCCTCGGGGATGGCATCCTCAGGAATGGCCTGCATCTGGACCCCAGGTGCATGGGGCAGCATTCTCAGGTTCTCAAACAGTCGTTGTCTGTGACCAGTGGTAGAGGGTAACTGGGTTCTTGTCAAGGTCAAGCCACAGCTTAGAATGTTCAACTAATGTGTGTCTAAGGATATACTCACTTGATCTTTTCCAGGTACTCATTCGTGTTCTGGTTAGTCATATTGGAAGGACTGATGTGAAGTTTGAAATCCGGGCCAAAGTATTCAAAGTAGTCATTGTATGGAAGTTCTGATTGGGACAGGGAACAAGAAAGTCAAAAGACTTGTCTGTGATGAGACCCCTGAGAAAACATAATGGTTATCTAGGATCAATTTGTCTATCTGACAAAGAAGAATGCCTCCAAGATACGGTAAAACCTGGATGTCTACAGGATTTCTCTCTCTCTCTCTCTCTCTCACAAAGCACTACTCAGCTCTGGCTTATGGTGGTGTGGGGGACTGAACCTGAGACTTTGGAGGCTCAAGCATGAGTTTCGTTGCATAACCATTATGCTATCTACCCCTACTGTTTAAAGGATTTCAACCTTTATTTTGGTGTAAAAATAGATAACTGTGTGGTCCAGAAGGTGGCACAGTGGATGAAGCACTGGACTCTTTCTTAAGCATGAGGTTCCGAGTTCAATCCCTAGCAGCACATGTACCAGAGTGACAGCTGGTTCTTTCTCTTTCCTCCTTTTTCATGAATAAATAAATAAGATCTTAAAAAAAAAAGAAAGAAGAAAAAATTGGACAGTGAGCACTGAAAGCAGTACTCCTTAACTCACTAGTCCAGTTAGACTATAGAGTACAAATTCCTGCTGATAATTTTGCCCAGACGAGAAACAGGACAGAGGGGTAAGCGTCAAAAAGGACTCAGGAAAAAACTGGTGGTGATATTCTGTCAATCATAAGGGTATGCAAGAAAATTAGTGCCTAGTATCAGAAGAGGTCACTCATCAATGGGGAAGAGGCTATAAACTTGAGAATACACCAACTCCCAACTCTGCCCAGCCCAACCAGGCCCAGCAGCTATTACCATTGGGGATCTCTGTATCCAGGGCCACAGCAGTTTCGTAAGTCCAGCACCGAGCAACATTACGGATAGTGTAGCCGCCTCCCCCCAGCATCAGCATAGGTAGGTTGAAGCTCTTGACAAATTCCACACACTTGGCGTGCCCTTTGGTGGGAGATGGGGGGCTGGGTTAGAGCAGCATCCAGCAAGACTTACCCCCCCATACCCGCCACACCCCACCTTCTCTCACCTTTGATAGTCAGATTGAAGCAACCTAACCGATCTCCGGACAAGGAGTCAGAGCCACACTGTAAGACGACCGCACTAGGTTGGAACATCTCCATTACTTTGGACATGACCTAGAAGAACACCCACTGGTCACTAAGCAAAATCAAGGAGATTTATTCGAGATTTAGGGCTAGAAAGTAGATTGATGACATTCTTCGTCATCAATCTACTCTGCTCCTCCTCAGCTGGGTGGTAGAGAGAAGGGAGTCTCACTGGGGGTTCTCATCTTTTCCCGCTTTGGGTTTCAATCTGCCAATTTGAAAAGGTCACCAAGAGCCTTTCTACCCCCTAATAACCCTGAACCTAGAATCATCTTACCAGCTTCCTGATCTTTCCCTTTCTTTCACTGCCCAAATTCCAGCAGCACCTCCTCTAGAAAGTCTTTCTCACCTTTGGCTGCATCTGTTATACTCATTAGCTCTTGGAAGCTGTGAGTCTTACGCTGCTGAGAACAGAGACCACAACTAAGGTGGCTCTTGCCCTTAGTGCAAGGTGCTTAGTATAGATTTTTGATGTTTGCTCAGTGACTACCTGACCTGGTTGGGTTAACATTCTAGTTATCGATTCTTGGCTGCTTTCAGGTGGAGATATTTAACTACTTAGCATTGCAAGCGAGGCCCCTTTTGAAATACTAACCCCTGCATATGTTTCCTGCCACATCCTTAAACAACCGTCTCTTACATCTTAATGGCCCCTCAGTATCTCCATACTGTTCCCTCTGCTGAATGTCAGGCCTTCCTTTCAGTTCCTACCTCCTTCATATAAGTAACTCCTCATATTTCAAGGTCTACTTCAAATGTCACCACCACTGTAAAATTATCTCTGACCACTCTATCACCCTTCCCCTAGCCCAGGTGTGTGTCCCATTCTTCTGTTCGGCCAGTGCTTGTCACCCGTGCCACAGCCTGAGAACTTCAGGGGCACCGATCATATATGACATATTCTGGTATCTAATAGATGGTCCGGCCCATAGATAACATCACTGGGTATTTGGATGGATTTTGTTCTTCTAAATGACAACACTGCATGCAACCCAGGGCTGAAACACATCTCAGCCAAAGATCCTTGAGATAAAATGGAGCTGCCTTGCTATTTAATTCATCCTCCTTAGACCACCCCCATCTGTATTCCAGGTGGTTAGAGAAGTTACTTACCGGCTTAAAAATGGCTTCATAGGACTCATCATCAATCCCATCTCGGAGAGGGTAATTAACAGCATAATACTTTCCTTTGCCAGCACCAATATCCTAATCAAGAAGGACATTAAAACAGGGAGTCGGGTGGTAGTGAAGCAGGTTAAGTGCACACAGTGCAAAGCACAAGGACCGGAGTAAGGATCTTGGCTCGAGCCCCCAGCTCCCCACCTGCAGGGGAGTCGCTTCACAGGTGGTGAAGCAGGTCTACAGGTGTCTATCTTTCTCTCTCCCCCTCTCTCTTCCCCTCCTCTCTCCATTTCTCTCTGTCCTATCCAACAACAACAACATCAATAACAACAATAATAACTACAAGCAAAAGGGAAATAAATATATACATATATATATGTGACATTAAAATAAATAGATGAAGCTATAAGGAAGTTCAAGGATAGGAGCTGGGAAGCAGCAGTTCTAAGAAGCACTGGTACTGCAAGAGACCATCTGAGTCGATGAGGTAGACCAGGGACAGGGCAGGATACCTTGGTTAGTACCACTCTCCTGTCTGGCAAGTCCAGCTCACACCCTGAACACACCACTGAGCTTGCACTCAGACCAAGACATTGAATAATCTGCCTTATAATTCAAGATCTCTACTTTTGGGTTGGGTTAGAAATGACTGGGTAGGGGGCCAGGTGGTGGCGCACCTGGTTAAGTGCTCACATTACAGTGTGCAAGGACCCAGGTTCAAGTCCCTGGTCCCCACCTGCAGGGGGAAAGCTTCACAAGTGGTGAAGCAGGGCTGCAAGTGTCTGTCTCTCTTCCTCTCTATCTCCCTTTCCTCTCTCAATTTCTCTTTGTCTTTATACAATAATAAAGAAAGAAATGACTGGGTCACAGGAATAACCACCACCGCCATTAACAAGAGAGCTTTACTGCTCATTCCTCCATCATCTACTTTCCTTTAGAGAGGTATGGATGCGTGGTCCGGGAAGTGCCACAGTAGATAAAGCACTGGATACATAAGCAATCCCCAGCAGCACATGTACCAGAGTGATGGCTGGTTCTTTCTCTCTCTCTCTCTTCCTTTTTTTCATGAATAAATAAAATCTTTTTTGAGGGGGAGTAGGGCAATAGTGCAGTAGGTTAAGTGCAGGTGGCGCAAAGCACAAGGACAAGCATAAGGATCCCGGTTCGAGCCCCTGGCTTCCCATCTGCAGGGGATGCTTCACAAGTGGTGAAGCAGGTCGGCAGGTGTCTTTCTCTTCCCCTCTCTGTCTTCCCCTCTCTCCATTTATTTCTCTCTGTCCTATCTATCAACGACAAAATCAGTAATAACTACAACAATAAAAAACAAGGGCAACAAAAGAAGAAAATAAATAGTAAGTAAAAAAAAAAGAGTGGTCCCGGAGGTGGCGCAGTGGATAAAGCATCGGACTCTCAAGCATGAGGTCCTCAGTTCAATCCCCGGCAGCACATGTACTAGAGTGATGTCTGGCTCTTTCTCATCCTATGTTTCTCATTAATAAATAAATAAATAATTTTTCTTTAAAAAAAGAGAAGTATGGATAAGAAGCAGAAAGGGAAAAGTTCTTCAAAATTATAAACACTATTACTTTTTTTTTTCTTTAAAGAATTTATTTATTCATGAGAAAGACAGGAGGAGAGAAAGAACCAGCCACCGCTCTGGTACATGTGCTGCCGGGGATCAAACTCAGGACCTCATGCTTGAGAGTCTAGTGCCTTAGCCACCGTGCCACCTCTCGGACCACTACTTTTTTTTCTTAATCTTTATTTATTATTGGTAGAGACAGAAATTGAGAGGGAAGAGGGAGATAGAGGGAAAGAGACACCTGTAGCCCTACTTCACTAGTGAAGCTTTCCCACTTCAGGTGGTGACCAGAGTCTTAAACCTGAGTCTGTGCACACTGTAAGGTGTGCGCTTAACCAGGTATACCATCGCCTGAATCCTTATAAACACTATTACTGTTTGCCATAGCAAACAACTGATTTAATTGTCACTTTTTCATGTATGGGGTTAATGGCATGACCAAGTGGCTATTTTCATTGTATTTATGCTAATTAAACAGACTGGTTCAAAAAAAATAGCTTTGAAGGGTTTTTATCCTGAGGTCCATGAATGGGATTAAATAAAGGAGGTATCTACTAACGGTACTATCGGGTCCAGAATTTCAAGTACTTTTCTGGAAGGGTCTGTCAGATGATCAAAAGGGGAAGGTGGGGGCTGGGGAGACAGCACAGTGATTATGCAAAAGACTGTCCTGCCAGGGGCTCCAAAGTCCTAGGTTTAATTCCCAGCACCACCATAAGCCAGAGCTGAGCAGTGCTCTGGAAGCTCTCTGTGTGTATCTTTCTGTCATTAAAAATAAATACGTAGGGAGATGGGCGGTAGCACAGTGGGTTAAGTGCATGTGCCACAAAGCGCAAGGACCAGCATAAGGATCCTGGTTCGAGTCCCAGCTCCCCACCTGCAGGGGCGTTGCTTCACAGGCGGTGAAGTAGGCCTGCAGGTGTCTTTCTCTCCCCCGTCTTCCCCTCCTCTCTCCATTTCTCTCTGTCCTATCTAGCAACGATGACATCCATAACAACAACTCTACAATAAAACAACAAGGGTGACAAAAGGGGATAAATATAAAAAATATGTAATATATTTATAAATAATACATATATACAGGGGAGGGGCATAACAAAAAAATGTTAGAACTCTTGAGATGGACCATAAAGATCCCAATTCCTAGCTCATGGGAGATAACCTAACTTATCTAGCCTAGAACTCAAGCCAGATGGGACATCTAAATGGTACAATGCAACCTAACCATGGCTAAGAAGGACAAGCAATGAGCTAAGAGACCCCCCCTCCCCATGTCTCCATCCTTAAGTGTCTTCTTCCAGAAGAAGGTTGAGAAATTGAGCACAGCAGTTTCCCAGGATGGGATATGGTATTCTGAGTATCAGAATAGACAGAAAATGGGTTTTTGTAACATGAAACCTGAAAGTTAGAGCTGACAACTGAGTGGGAGCTAAAGGGAGTCCTCACCCGTAGGTCCCCAGTTCCTGGGAAGTACTCTCCGTATTTATGAAAGGACACGGTCATGACCCGGTCTGTGGTATAGAAGGCTTCCTCCACGCCATCGCCATGGTGAATATCAATGTCAATATACAGCACTCTCTGGTGATACCTAGGATCAGAAAGGGGTCAGGGTTCTGGGGGCTCTTTGGGAGCAGGACGCGCCAAGGGCGCCAGGTCCCAGCTTACCGGGCTGGCTGCCTCCCTCAGGTATCTCTAAGCACCAGAGACGTGGAAACTGGCTGAAGGAAGGTGGAAGAGCGGCAAGGTGTCTCCAGAGGCCTGGCCAAGCCGACCAAGTTCGATCTTCCTACTCTATAGCCAGGGTCAACTCCAACCACACATGGACACTCTGGAGGCAGGATCTGACAGCGCCTGCCCCTGAGCTTGCCATGGGCTCAGATCAAACCAAGACCCCATCAAGAGGATGGTCAGAGATGCTCACTGAACACATCCTAGCCAGCATACCGCAAGGAAAAGCAAACTAGGGGAGTAAGCCCAGGGGAAAAGGGAAAGTGGGAACCTGGCCTAAGGTGCTCCTCCAAGAGACAAGGCCAGGTAGGCATACTTTAGCAGTTCGAGGATGGCCAAGACGATATCATTGACGTAACAGAAGCCAGATGCCTCAGACTTCTTTGCATGGTGCAGGCCCCCAGCCCAATTCACAGCGATGTCCGTCTGCTGTTTGTTAAGTTTCACAGCACTTGCTGGGCATGAGAAAAGAGAACACAAGCCTGTTAACAAGTCACTCTTCCCCTTGCCCCAAAAGGTCAGAGAATGCAGTGAGAGGAATAATCTCCCTGTTCAATAGCTGTACTGTAAAATTTCCAAATCAACTGCAAGTATATTAGCGGTAGTGTAACTTTTGTGAAACTATCTAAATAATCCAACAAAAGGAGAAGCAACTATAGCAACTGAGGTAGGTCTATAAGCAGGGATTAATCATACAGCCACTAGAAATGTGTCATATCCCCACCTGAAGGGGGAAAGCTTTTTTAAAAAATGTTTTTATTTATTCCCTTTTGCTCTTTTTTTGGTTGTTGTTGTTGTAGTTATTATTTGATGTTGTTGGATATAGGACAGAGAGAAATGGAGAGAGGAGGGAAAGACAGGGGGAGAGAAAGATAGAAACCTGCAGACCTGCTTCACCGCCTGTGAAATGACTCCCCTGCAGGTGGGGAGCCGGGGGCTCAAACCAGGATCCTTATGCCGGTCCTTTCGTTTTGTGCCACCTGCACTTAACCCACTGCGCTACCGCCCAACTCCCAAGGGGGAAAGCTTTGCAAGTGGTGGAGCAGGGCTGTGGGGCTATCTGTTTCTTTCCCTCTCTATCTCCCCTCCCTCTCAATTTATCTCTTGTCTCTATCCAATAATAAATCAATTAATTAAACAAGAAAAAAAACTTGCTTAAAAAAAGAAATACTAAGTAAAATGTGTAGGCACAAAACCACACACAAAGTCCATTTTTGTAAAATAAAGACATTATATCCAGATATATGCCCATAGGAGCATAAACACCATGAGGTATATTTATACATACTATAATTGTGTGTGTGTGACCCCACACACTTTTTTGTTAGCTGAGATTATATCAGACCAGGGCAATAGTGGAGTGGAATTGGGAGTAAATAATGATCATATGACAATACATATATTTTTGCATCTAGGGTTATCGCTGGGGCTTGGTGCCTGCACTATAAATCCATGGCAACTGAAGGCCATTTCCCCCCATTTTTGTTGCCCCTGTTGTTATTATTGTTATTGCTGCTGTTGTTGGATAGGACAGAGAGAAATTGACAGAGGAGGGGAAGACAGAGGGAGAGAGAAAGATAGACACCTACAGACCTGCTTCACCGCCTGTGAAGCGACGCCCCTGCAGGTGGGGAGTCAGGGGCTTGAACTAGAATCCTTACTCTGTTCCTTGCGCTCCCAGCCATGTGCACTTAACCCACTGCGCTACCACCTGGCGGCCCCCTCATGCTTTTTTTTTTGTTTTTAACTAGAGCATCACACGTGCAATTTCTTTACTCCCAGGCCACTTTTTCATTCAGATAGATAGAAAATCAGAGACAGTGGGAGTCAGGTGGTAGTGCAGCGGGTTAAGCACACATGCTCAAAGAGCGGGGACCGGCGTAAGGATCCCAGTTTGAGCCCCCGGCTCCCCACCTGCGGGGGAGTGGCTTCACAGGCGGTGAAGCAGGTCTGCAGGTGTCTTATCTTCTCTCCCTCTCTCTGTCTTCCCCATCTCTCTCCATTTCTCTCTGTCCTATCCAACGACATCAATAATAACTACAGCAATAAAAAGCAAGGGAAAAAAATGAGAAGAGACACTATATAGCAATACAGATTCCCCCAATGCTATAGCAACTCCCATGTGGTGCGGGGACTTGAACCTGGGTCACACATAGAGCAAAGCACACACACTACCTAGTAAGTTATCTCTCTAGCCTAGAAAAACATTTGTTAAGAAAGGGTTCAGAGGAAGTCGGGTGGTAGCGCAGCAGGTTAACCAGCATGGCACAAAGCACAAGAAGTGGCATAAGGATCCTGGTTCGAGACCCCGTCTCCCCACCTGCAGGGGAATTGTTTCACAGGTGGTGGGGCAGGTCTGCAGGTGTCTGTCTTTCTCTCTCCCTCTCTGTCTTCCCCTCCTCTCTCCATTTCTCTCTGTCCTATCCAACAACAATAACTACAACAATAAAACACCAAGGGCGGATTCAACTTCCGGAGGCAAAGCTACGAGCAGGAGATCGCTTTCTCTCCTCTCCTTCCTCTCTTCTCCTCTCCCGGATCAACTAGGAATACCAAAGGAGACCACCCGGACCGAAACAAGACAGGACTAGAATGACCACAGGAACCCAGTAAATCACCCGTGAGTACAAACACGCGTGGCTGGTGACAGAGAGGAGAGAGGGGCCTAAGGAGAGATTAAGTGACTGCTAACAGTTCGATAGTTTGTCAGTGGAGACACCACCTCCAGTCTGCTCCACCAACAAGGGGACAGCTGAAGGGAGGAAAGGACTCCCCAGAGACTCACCAAGTTCAACTCTGAGTCTCCATTGCTACTACCCTCAGAATCTGGAGCAGCAACAGGGAGGGACACCAGAGGACAGAGATATAACCGGGAAACTCAGGAGAAGACCTATACCTCCATGGCATAGCTGAGGGGCCCTGAAAGTCTCTTTGCATAACCACTGGATTATCTCTGCCACACCCTGCTTTATCTCTTGGTCAGGAGTCAGTGATTAAGCTAAGAAGCCTATTGATAGTTTAAAAGCCCTCAGGCTCCCATAGCCTACAGGGAAGAAAAACAAAGAGGCTTTTACACCACTGAGCTCCAACTCAGGGATTGAAAAAACTGTTAACTTCCACCATGGTAAACCCATTAATTAAATTACTTAGACACAAGTCAATCCAGGCAATAGTGATCAATAATTTGAAAAGTACTGATAAAGGGAACTCATAACATAATATATAAAATGGTTAAAACAACAAGAAAAAATATTGGAGACTCGAACCAGGACAAGAGTCCAGCTAAAAGTCCTCCAGAGGGTGAAGCACAAAACAACGAGTTCAACATCCAAACATTAGCTAAGGAAATAATAACAGGAGTGAGTAAAGAATTTGAAAAAATTGTAATCAGAAATGCAGGAACAACAAATGAGAATATGGAAGAAAATTCTAATTATCTCATGGTTATTAGAGAGCTGAAAGCTGAAATCGCTGAGCTAAGAAGGCAACTAGCTGAACAAGCTAAAACAGTATCAGAGCAGGACAACAAAATAGATGAACTCCAGAAAGCAGTAGAGGGCAGAGAGAATAGAATCAATGAGGCTGAAGACAGAATTAGCAAGATTGAGGATGAATTAGAGACAACTAAAAAAGAAGTAAGAGATCTCAAAAAGAGATTAAGAGATGCTAAAAACAACAACAGAGTCCTATGGGATGACTTCAAAAGAAACAATATACGCATTATTGGCATACCAGAGGAAGAAAGAGAAGGAGAGGAAGAAAGCATTCTCCAGGCCATAATAGCTGAAAATTTCTCTAGTCTAGACAACACCAAAGACATTAAGATTCAAGAAGCCCAGAGGGTCCCAAACAGAATTAACCCAGATCTAAAGATACCAAGACATGTCATACTTAGAATGGAAAGGAATAAGGATAAAGAAAGGATCCTCAAGGATGCAAGAGAAAAACAAAGAGTCACCTACAAAGGAAAACCCAAAAGATTAGCAGCAGACTTCTCCATACAAACACTACAGGCCAGAAGAGAATGGCAAGATATCTATTGAGTGCTCAATGAGAAAGGCTTTCAGCCAAGAATACTATATCCTGCTAGACTGTCATTCAGACTAGATGGAAGCATCAAAACCTTCTCAGACAAGCAACAGTTGAAGGAAGCAACAATCACCAAGCCTGCCCTGAAAGAAGTTCTGAAAGGTCTCCTATAAACAATCAGACCACCACAAATAGGACACATATCAAAAAACTCTAAAACTCTACAAGAATGGCGTTAAAATATCTTCAATCTTTGATATCAATAAATGTCAATGGCCTGAATTCACCTATTAAAAGATACAGAGTAGGAAGATGGATCAGAAAACACAACCCAACAATATGCTGTCTACAGGAAACTCACCTAACGCAACAAGACAAACACAGACTTAAAGTGAAAGGATGGAAAACTATCATACAAACCAATGGCCCACAAAAAAGGGCAGGAACAGCTATTCTCATATCTGACAGGATAGACTTTAAAATAGATAAGATTAAAAAAGATAGGAATGGACACTACTTAATGCTCAGAGGATCAGTCAATCAAGAGGACTTAACAATTATTAATATCTATGCACCCAATGAGAAGCCATCTAAATACATCAAACTTCTACTGAAAGAGTTACAGCAATATATTAACAGTAACACAATCATAGTAGGGGACTTCAACACCCCACTATCTCAACTTGACAGATCATCCGGAAGAAAATCAGTAAAGACATAAGGGAGCTAAATGAAGAGATAGTTAAACTAGAACTATTGGACATTTTCAGAGTCATTCATCCCAAGAAACTGGAATACACATTTTATTCAAATCCACATGGATCATTCTCAAGGATAGACCATATGTTAGGCCACAAAGACAGCATCAGCCAATTCAAGAGCACCGAAATCATCCCAAGCATCTTCTCAGACCACAGTGGAATTAAACTAACACTTAACAATCAACAAAAGATTAGTAACAGTGCCAAAATGTGGAAGCTCAACAGTACACTTCTTAACAACTTCTGGGTCAAAGAGGAAATCAAGGAAGAAATCAAAATGTTTCGAGAGTTCAATGAAAATGAAGACACAAGCTATCAAAATATTTGGGACACAGCTAAAGCAGTCCTAAGAGGGAAGTTCATAGCTATACAAGCACACATTAGGAAACAAGAAAAGGTACAAATAAACAGCCTGACTGCACATCTTAAAGACCTAGAAGAAGAACAACAAAGGAATCCTAAAGCAACCAGAAGGACAGAAATCACTAAAGTTAGGGCAGAAATAAATAACATTGAGAATAGGAAAACCATACAAAAGATCAATGAAAGTAAATGTTGGTTCTTCGAAAGAGTAAACAAAATCGACAAACCTTTAGCCAGACTCACAAAACAAAAAAGGGAGAAGACCCAAATAAATCGGATAGTAAATGAAAGAGGAGATATCACAACAGACACTGCAGAAATTCAACATATCATGCAAGGCTTCTATGAACAACTATATGCCACCAAGCTAGAGAACCTGGAAGAAATGAATGATTTCCTAGATACCTACCAACTTCCAAAACTAAGTAAAGAGGAAGTGGATAACATGAACAGGCCCATCACAGCTAATGAAATTGAAACAGTTATCAAAAATCTTCCCAAAAATAAAAGTCCTGGACCAGATGGTTTTACAAATGAATTCTACAAAACTTTCAAAGAAGAACTAATACCTCTACTTTTAAAAGTCTTCCAGAAGATTGAAGACACTGGAACACTCCCTGCCAGCTTCTATGAAGCCAACATCACCCTGATACCAAAAGCAGACAGGGACACAACCAAAAAAGAAAACTACAGACCAATATCTCTGATGAACATAGATGCAAAAATATTGAACAAAATTCTAGCCAACCGGATACAGCAGTATATCAAAAAGATTGTCCATCATGACCAAGTGGGGTTTATCCCAGGCATGCAAGATTGGTTTAATATACGTAAATCAATCAATGTGATCCACCACATCAACAAAAGCAAGACCAAAAACCACATGGTCATATCAATAGATGCAGAGAAAGCCTTTGACAAAATACAACATCCCTTTATGATCAAAACACTACAAAAAATGGGAATAGATGGAAAATTCCTGAAGATAGTGGAGTCTATATATAGCAAACCTACAGCCAACATCATACTCAATGGTGAAAAACTGGAAGCATTTCCCCTCAGATCAGGTACCAGACAGGGCTGCCCACTATCACCATTACTATTCAACATAGTGTTGGAAGTTCTTGCCATAGCAATCAGGCAGGAGCAAGGAATTAAAGGCATACAGATTGGAAGAGAAGAAGTCAAACTCTCCTTATTTGCAGATGACATGATAGTATACATGGAAAAACCTAAGGAATCCAGCAAGAAGCTTTTGGAAATCATCAGGCAATACAGTAATATGTCAGGCTATAAAATTTACATTCAAAAGTCAGTGGCATTCCTCTATGCAAACACTAAGTTAGAAGAAATTGAAATCCAGAAATCAGTTCCTTTTTCTATAGCAACAAAAACAATAAAATATCTAGGAGTAAACCTAACTAAAGAAGTGAAAGACTTGTATACTGAAAATTATGAGTCACTACTCAAAGAAGTTGAAAAAGACACAAAGAAGTGGAAAGATATTCCATGTTCATGGGTTGGAAGAATTAACATCATCAAAATGAATATATTACCCAGAGCCATCTACAGATTTAATGCTATCCCCATCAAGATCCCAAGCACATTTTTTAGGAGAATAGAAAAAATGCTACAAATGTTTATCTGGAACCAGAAAAGACCCAGAATTGCCAAAACAATCTTGAGAAAAAAGAACAGAACCGGAGGCATCACACTCCCAGATCTCAAACTGTATTATAGGGTCATTGTCATCAAAACTGCTTGGTACTGGAACATGAACAGACACACTAACCAGTGGAATAGAACTGAGAGCCCAGAAATGAGGCCACACACCTATGGACATCTAATCTTTGACAAAGGGGCCCAGACTATTCAATGGGGAAAGCAGAGTCTCTTCAACAAATGGTGTTGGAAACAATGGGTTGAAACATGCAGAAGAATGAAACTGAATCACTGTATTTCACCAAATACAAAAGTAAATTCCAAGTGGATCAAGGACTTGGATGTTAGACCAGAAACTATCAGATACTTAGAGGAAAATATTGGCAGAACTCTTTTCCGTATAAATTTTAAAGACATTTTCAATGAAACGAATCCAATTACAAGGAAGACTAAGACAAGTATAAACCTATGGGACTACATCAAATTAAAAAGCTTCTTCACAGCAAAAGAAACCACTACCCAAACCAAGAGACCCCTCACAGAATGGGAGAAGATCTTTACATGCCATACATCAGATAAGAGTTTAATAACCAACATATATAAAGAGCTTGCCAGACTCAACAACAAGACAACAAATAACCCCATCCAAAAATGGGGGGAGGACTTGGACAGAATATTCACCACAGAAGAGATCCAAAAGACCGAGAAACACATGAAAAAATGCTCCAAGTCTCTGATTGTCAGAGAAATGCAAATCAAGACAACAATGAGATATCACTTCACTCCTGTAAGAATGTCATACATCAGAAAAGGTAACAGCAGCAAATGCTGGAGAGGGTGTGGGGTCAAAGGAACCCTCCTGCACTGCTGGTGGGAATGTAAATTGGTCCAACCTTTGTGGAGAACAGTCTGGAGAACTCTCAGAAGGCTAGAAATGGACCTACCCTATGACCCTGCAATTCCCCTCCTGGGAACCCAACACATCCATCCAAAAAGATCTGTGTACACATATGTTCTTGGCAGCACAATTTGTAATAGCCAAAACCTGGAAGCAACCCAGGTGTCCAACAACAGATGAGTGGCTGAGCAAGTTGTGGTCTATATACACAATGGAATACTACTCAGCTGTAAAAAATGGTGACTTCACCATTTTCAGCCGAACTTGGATGGACCTTGAAAAATCATGTTGAGTGAAATAAGTCAGAAACAGAAGGATGAATATGGGATGATCTCACTCTCAGGCTGAAGTTGAAAAACAAGACCAGAAAAGAAAATACAAGTCGAACCTGAAATGGAATTGGAGTATTACACCAAAGTAAAAGACTCTGGGGTGGGTGGGTGGGTGGGGTGAATACAGGTCCATGAAAGATGATGAATGACATAGTGGGGGTTGTATTGTTAAATGGGAATCTGGGGAATGTTATGCATGTACGAACTATTCTATTTACTGTTGAATGTAAAACATTAATTCCCCAATAAAGAAATAAATTATTAAAAAAAAAAAAAAAGAAAAAAGAAAAGAAATTCCCAGTGTTTCATGAACTCTATCAGAAATATGGCTGAATGCCAATGATCCAATTCTTAGATTCTCCTCACTAGGGTCCTGGCTTTCACAGAAAGGGCTGGTAAAAAAAAAAAAAAAAACCAAGAGCAACAAAAGGGAATAAATAAATATTAAAAAAATAAACAAAAATAAAAAGTCAACTTGGAGATGACCCCTCCAAAAATATATTAAAATAAATTAACAAAAATAAACAAACAAAAAACACAGGGGAGGAGGAGTGAGTGTGGGCAGTGGCACACCTAGTTGAGTGAGTATTCCCATGCACAAGAACCCAATCCCCACCTGTAGGAGGGAGTGAATCAGTGCTGCAGGTATCTCTTTCTCTTCTCCTCTATCTCCCCCTTCTTTCTGTCTCAATTTCTCTGGGAAGGGAAAGAAAAAAAATTGTGGCCAAGGAGGTAAAGTATTGGACTCTCATTAGCAGACAAATCTAAAGAGGAAGAGGAGGAAAGAGAAGAAGCAGCTCACCCAACAGAGTGCACACATTACCATGCCTGAGGACCAGACTCAAGCCTTCCTCCCAACATCATCTAAAGGGGGAGGGAGCTCATCATTTGGGAAGCAGCAGTGTTGTGATGTCTCTTCTGTCCTTTACCCACTGGGGGGGGGAGGGGGAGAAGAAGAGACCTGGTGGGAAAGAGAGAGAAACAAAGAAAGGAGGAGAAGAAGGAGGAAGAGGGGAAATAGAGGGGAAAGGAAAGAGAGAAACTGAGAAAGGGAGGGAGGGAGGCCAGGTGGTGGAGCACCTGGCTGAGCACACCCATCACAGTGCACGAGGACCCAGATTCAAGTTCCTCGTCCGCACCTACAGAAGGGAGCTTCATGAGAGGTAAAGGTTTCTTTCTCTCCTACCTCTCCATCTGCTCTCAATTTCACTCTCTCTATCCAAAGGAAGGGAGGAAGGAAGGAAGGAAGGAAGGGAGGGAGGGAGGGAGGGAGGGAGGGAGGGATAAAAGGGTTCACAGTGATCTTAGAAGATACCCAGAAGTCACAAATACAAGTGGGGTGTGTGTGTAGAGAATATTTCTGACCTCTAAAAGTAATCACCATGCTCTTTTGTAAGGCACAGATGATAACACTGCCCATTTTTAGAGCACTGTGCAGCGCACAAATTGCTTTTATGAATAGCATCTCAACAACCCCATGAGAAATGCGAGGAGTCACAGATCATTCTGTAGAAGAGGACAGCCAAGGACACCTGTTAGTATTGCTAGAACCCGGACTGGGACTAAACCAGAAGGACATTTTATAACCTAAGGCAAAGCCCCAGGCTGGGAGAGAGGCAGAGAAAGGCACAGATGTCACTAATTAATCCCAACACAACCCTTGGAGAGCTGATAAATATTCCTTACCCACAGAGCCACCAGTAGACAACTGGCAGAACTCAAACAGGCCATCAAATACTGGACAATCCTCACCGACGTTGACTTGAAAAACAAAATAAAAAGGTTACTTTCCTTTAATATTTGTTTACATATTCATGAGCACACCTACACACATTGGATTCTGAAGACCTGGGTTCGATCCCAGGGTCTACTACATGTTGCCTGTATTAGTGTGACAAACTAAAGTCATTTAACTCTTCCAAATCTTGGTTCATTACTGGTAACAAACAATAATGATAGTCACCTCACTAAAATGTAGAGAAAACAGAAATCTTATGTGGATAAGTATTTAACATCAAGTACTTTTAAAAAGTTCATTTTAGGAAGGAGAAAAACCTTCTGGCCAGGTGGCGGAGTGCCTGGCTGTGCACACGTATTATAATGCACAAGGACCTGGTTCAAGCTCCCAGTCCCCACTTGCAGGGGGAAAGCTTTGCAAGTGGTGAAGCAGTGCTGCAGGTGTCTCTCTCTCCCTCTCTATCATCCCCTTCCCTCTTGATTTCTGGCTGTCTCTATCCAATAAATAAAGATAATTTTTTTTTTTAATCTTCCAGCCCAACCAGGCGGTAGTGCACCTGGTTAAGCACTAACATTACAGTGCACAAGGACCCAGGTTCAAGCTCCTGGTCCCCACCTGTAGGGGGAAAGCTTCATGAGTGGTGAAGCAAGGCTGCAGGGTGTCTCTCTCCCTCTCTATCTTCCCCTTCCCCTTAATTTCTCTCTGTTCCCAGAATACTTAGCAAACCCAACAATCAGATATGGAAAAGTAAAAAGTGACATGCCCAGGGGAGGGGTGTGTGTGTGTGTGCACCAGGTCACACAGTACAAAGCGCAAGGACCCCACGCCAAGTATCCCAGTTTGAGCCCCTAGCTCCCCAACTATGGGGGGGTGTCACTTCACAAGTGGTGAAGCAGGTTAGCAGGTGTTTCTCTGTCTCTCCCTCTCTATCTCCCTTCCCCTCTCAATTTCTCTGTCCTATCCAATAAAAATGAAAAGTGGCCACCAGGAGCAGGAGATTCATAGTGCTGGCACCAAGCCCCAATGGTAACCCTGGAGGCAAAAAGAAAAAAAAAAGTGACACGGCCAAGATTATATAGTCAAGTAGTAGAAGAACCAGGTGCTCCCCAGTCCAGTACTTTCTACTACACCCACAAGTGACAACTGGAGTCAAATGGTTTCTGGCTTTAAGGGGGTAAAAGTACAGACTGTCACATAACGGGGAAACACATGCAAACAATAATGCAAATGAAAGGAAAAGGGAAGGAAGAGAAGCACACCTGAAGGCTGTCGACTTATAGAGCTAGAGAGGAAGTTTATGACTTCAAGTCTCCTTCCACAAAAAAAAAAAAAAAAAAAAAGAAACTAAGTGAGTGGCACACAGCAGAAGCATAGTAGTTAGATCCTTATTCTTTCACCGCAGTCTCTCCTCTGTATCCACTGTTATCAACAAGGGTTCCCAAAATAGAGCTGGGAGGAGTCCTAAGAGAGGAGGTTACTGTGATAACTACTGGAGATATAGCTGAAAATCAGAGTTGGCAATAAACACAAGAGTTATCAACTCTGGTACTGCCCACACCTGCTGGAGAGTCCTCACCTGGTGCCTTGCCAAGTTTAGACGCTCAGAAGTGTAGCCTGCATAAAGGGGTGAGCAGTGGGTGGCCTTCTCCCCCACTTCTCAGGTAAACACTGGGGAGCTGTGTCAATAAGGACTTTGGTCTCAGAAGCCAGGTTATTTATCCACTAACAACTGGACTCTCCTTTGGCTGTTCCCTCCTTCAGTGGGCTGGGCCTAACAAAGCTTTCTTACATTCCTATTTGGAATGTGGTGCCTCCATGGCAGAAAGTAGGTGTTTTAGACGGGGGGGGGGGGGGGGGGGGGGGTGTTCATCTGAGGGGCTGGCACACCTGGTTGAGTGCACGTGTTACAATGTGCAAAGACCAGGGTTCAAGCCCCTAGTCCCCACCTGCAGGAGGAAAGCTATGAAAGTGGTGACGCAGTGCTACAGGTCTCTCTCTCTCTTCCATTCCTTCCCCCTCAATTTCTCTCTCCATATATATATATATATATTTTTTTTTTTTTTAAGATTTTATTTATTGATTGATGAGAAAGATAGGAGGAGAGAGAGAAAGAACCAGACATCACTCTGGTACATGTGCTGTTGAGGCTTGAACTCAGAACCTCACACTTGAGAGTCAGGCGCTTTAGCCACTGCGCCACCTCCTGGACCACATATATATATACTTTTAAAGATAGATGGGGGGAGCTGGGCTGTAGCGCAGTGGGTTGAGCACACATGTGCCAAGTACAAGGACTGGCGTAAGGATCCAGATTCAAGCCCCCCCGGCTCCCCACCTGCAGGGAGGTCGCTTTGAAAGCAGTGAAGCAGGTCTGCAAGTGTCTAGGTCCACAAGTGTCTGTCTTTCTCTCCCCGTCTCTGTCTTCCCCTCCTCTATTTCTCCGTCCTATCCAACAACAGTAACAGCTATGACAATAACAACTACAAGGGCAGCAAAATGGGAAAAATAACCTCCAGGAGCAGTGGATGCATAGTGCAGGCACTGAGCCCCAGCAATAACCCTGGAGGCAAAAAAGAGAGAGAGAAAGACAAAGAAGCCAAATCAGCACCCTGGCATATCTGATGCTAAGGATGGAACAGGGCACTTCATGATCGCAAATCCAGAGCTACAGATCCACTAATTTTTTAAAAAATCTTTATTTGTTGAATAGAGACAGTCAGGAATTGAGAGGGAAGGGGGTGTAGCACTGCTTCACCACTTGTGAAGCTTTCCTCCTGCAGATGGGGACCATGGACTTGAACCTGGGTCCTTGTGAGCTATAACATGTGCGCTCAACCAGGTGCGCCACCACCTGGCCCCTAATTTATTTTTTTTAAGATTTTATTTCTTTATTAATGAGAAAGATAGGATGAGAGAGAAAGAGAGAAAAACAGACATCACTCTGGTGCATGCACTGGTGGGAACACTGGTGGGAACTGAACTCAGGCCCTTCTGCTTGAGAGTCCAATGCTTTATCCACTGTGCCACCTCCTGGACTCTTTTCTTACCAAAGCACTGCTCAGCTCTGGTTTATGGTGGTGTGAGCGATTGAACCTGGGACTTTGGAGCCTCAAGCACAAGTCTCTTTGCATAAACATTATTTATGCTCTCTACCGCCACCTATCTCTATGTTTTATATCCCTGCTTTACTGCAATAAAAACTCATCTCCCTGAAGGAAAAAAAAAGTGAAAAATGGACTGGAAATGTAGCTCAATGGCAGAGTATATGCTTCACCTGGATCTGAACCCCCGCAAAACTTCTCCCCATACCCCATCCAAATACCCCTAAAAATGATTAAAAACAAAAGTCTCAGACAAGAATACAAAACAAAGAGCAGAGCCAAAGGATTCAAATCAAAATATCAAGTTCATTTTCTGGCTTCAATACCAAGCTATTCTAACAGCCCTTCCTGCTGACAGCAGAACCTAGGCAATGGCCAGTGGGCATGGAAACCTCTAAAGCCATCAAGGAGAGAAAAGAAATTAATTTGTCTCACCTTGGAAGTAAATAAGAACTTGACGATTCAGAAAGCAAACATTTCACTTGGGGGTTAATAGGCATCAGTTCCGGGAGTTGTGGGTAGCAAAGAAGCTTAATGTGTCAAAGAAGGTCTCTGATTCTGTGCTCATTACCACTCACAATTATAACAAACGGGTTGGCGAAACAACTCACTAGCATATGGTGCTGTTTACAGCCAAGGTTCAAGCTCACATGATCCAGGTTTGAGCCCAGACCCATCCAACCCCACCAGGTTTTTTTTTTTCTTTTTTTGCCTCTAGGGTTATTGCTGGGGCTCAATGCCTGCACTATGAATCCACTGCTCCTGGAGGCCTTCCCCCGCCCCCGCATTTTTGTTGCCTTTGCTGTTATTATTATTGCTGTTGTTGGATAGGTCAGAGAGAAATTGAGAGGAGGGGAAGACAGGGGGAAAGAAAGATAGACACCTGGGGGTCAGGTGGTAGCACAACGGGTTAAGTGCACATGGTGCAAAGAGCAAGGACTGGCGTAAGGATCCGGGTTAAAGCCACCTGCTCCCCACCTGCAGGGAGGTGGCTTCACAAGTGGTGAAAGGGGTCTGCAGGTGTCTTTCTCTCCCCCCTTTGTCTTCCCCTCCTCTCAATTTCTCTCTGTCCTATCCAACAACGACAACATCAATAACAACAACAACAATAACTACAACAATAAAACAATCAGGGCAACAAAAGGGAATAAATAAATACTTAAAAAAAGAAAAGAAAAAATTTAAAAAAACAAGGGCAACAAAATGGACAATAAATAAATATTAAAAAAAAAAGACACCTGTAGACCTGCTTTACCACTTGTGAGGGGACCCCCTTGAAGATGGGGAGCCGGGGGCTAGAACCAGGATCCTTACACTGGTCCTTGTGCTTCATCCATGTGCCCTCAACCCGCTGCGCTAAGGCCCAGGCCCACAGAGGCAGCTTTGTTTCTATGGTGTCTATTTTTCCTTCTATCTTTCTATCTGAGAAAGTTGGTTCAGAGCAATGGAGACCCAGCAAAAACAAAGCCCCCCCCAAAAAAAAAAAAAAAAACTTGTCTTATTATATAAGACTTTAAGTGCTATGGATTTCTTGTAAAGGGAAAAGCTACTAGGTATGACTTCCAGATCTGAACATAATTTCCCTGCATTTCAATTAAAACCCATACTTCCTACAAACTGAGTGTGGCTTCTCAGACAGGACTTGTTTCCTGAATTTCAAGTCCCAAGGGGCAGAGGTAGAATCATTTCCACTCACAGGTTCCATCACCTAGAGTCTGTCCTGTATAGCTGCTATTATTACAGAGCAGTAGCAATTACACTCCATGTCATCCAGTCCGTTTTACAGACGAAACTAGTTTTATGATTTATTTATTTATTTACTAACAAGGTAGATAGACAGAACCAAAGTATCTTGCTGGTATATACAATGCTTGCAAGTCACGTATTCTACTCACTGTTAAATCTCCTGGGTTACCAAGGGAAATTTTTTTTTTTTAGTGATTTGCCCAGTCATTTAAAACTTAGAACTGGCCCTTACATCTCTTATATTCCCTTCCCAGATCAGTGCTTCTTTCATTACAACTACAGTTTCTTGGCACAGTATTGGAAACATACTGGATAAAAGTCAATCTCTTCTGTTTTTTATTCAGTGCCAGGGGTTGAACCCAGCGCCTACTTGATACTGCTGAGTTGCTCCGGATCTAATTTTTATTCTGTTTCTGCTTATTATTATTGTTATTTTTTAACTAGAGTACTGCTCAGCTCTGGTTTATGGTGTTATGGTGGTGCTAGGGATAGAATATGGGACTTCTGGTACCTCAGGCATGAAAATCTTTTTGCATGATCATTATGCTATCTCTCTAGCCCCTATTTTTTACTCTATATGTTTAGAAAGAGAAAGGTAGAGAAAGAGAGCAACGGAGAGATGTCTATATGCCACACTATCAATCATGGGGTCCCTGAGTGATACCATTGGGTGTGAGGGACCAAACTCAGGAGCTGACTCATAAGACATACTCCCTACGCACTAAGCCAATTCCCAAGCACTCAATCTCTGTCCTTTTTAAAAATATTTATTTATTTATTCCCTTTTGTTGCCCTTGTAGTTATTATTGTTGTTATTGATGTCGTTCGTCGTTGTTGGATAGGACAGAGAGAAATGGCGGGGGGAGAGGGGGAGAGAAAGATAGACACCTGCAGACCTGCTTCACTGCTTGTGAAGCGACTCCCCTGCAGGTGGGGAGCTGGGGGCTCGAACTGGAATCCTTAAGCCGGTCCTTGCGCTTTGCGCCACGTGCACTTAACCCACTGTGCTACCGCCCGACTCCCTCAATCTCTGTTCTTTACAGTCAGAAAAAACAGACTGAGGAAAAAAATACTCTGGCACTACTAGAAAGAGAAAGTGCTCTGGGTAGTGGCACAATCGATAAAGCATTGGACTCTCAACCATGAGGTCCCGAGTTCAGTCTCTGGCAGCACATGTACCAGAGAGATGTCTGGTTACCTCTCTCTCTCTCTCATTTATTTATAAATAAATAAAAAAATTCTTTAAAAAAAAAAAAAGAGAAAGGGACTGGGTGGTGACACCTGGTTGAGTGCACATGTTACAATGTAAGGGTCCAAGTTCAAGCCCCTGGTCCTCACCTGCAGGGGAAAGCTTTCCGAGTGATGAAGCAGTACTGCAGGTGTCTCTCTGTGTCTCTCAGTCTCTCTCCCTATCACCCCTTCCCTTTTGATTTCTGGCTGTCTCTATCCAACAAATAAAGGTAATAAAGAAAAAGTAAGAGAAATCAAGTGTCAGGTGAATGGAAGAGCCACAGGGCAGGAGGGTGAGCCTCTCAATGGGAAAAAAGATCCAAATGGGGACATGAGAATAGGAGAGGAATAGACAGGACTTACATCTCTGCATCTGCTTGCTATACTCCGACATGTTATCTGGGCGGATGGAACGCAAGAATTTAATGTAGTCATCACTATGGTACTTGGTCATTTCCTCAGCATTGGCTTTGTGAGGGCGCTGCAATACACAAGAGAAAAGGCACGTTAGTCTTGATTAATACCTGTCTTCAATAAATCCAGTTTGAACACTTATTTTTCTGCACAGCAATGAGGCAGGTGCTACAGAAAACATAAAGAAATTACTAAGTAGATCAAGGCCTCAAAAACCTTATGATCTAATTACTTATTCCCTTTTTGTTGCCCTTGTTTTTATTATTATTTATTTTCCCCTTTGTTGCCTTTGTTGTTTTATTGTTGTTGTTGATGTCGTTGTTGGATAGGACAGAGAAAAATGGAGAGAGGAGAAGACAGAGAGGGGGAGAGAAAGACACCTGCAGACCTGCTTCACCGCCTGTCAAGCGACTCACCTGCAGGTGGAGAGCCAGAGCTGCCCTTGTTGTTTTATTGTTGTAGTTATTGATGTTGTTGGATAGGACAGAGAAATGGAGAGAGGAGGGGAAGACAAAGAGGGGGAGAGAAAGATAGACACCTGCAGACCTGCTTCACCGCTTCTGAAGTGACCCCCGAGCAGGTGGGAAGCCGGGGGCTTGAACTGGGATCTTTACATCAGTCCTTGCACTTTACAACATGGGCGCTTAACCTGCTGCACGACCACCCGACTCCCACTAAATCTTTTTTTAAAAGATTATTTTTATTATCTTTATCAGATAGAGACAGCCAGAAATTAAGAGGGTGGGGGAGATAGAGAGACAGAGACCTGCAGCACTGCCTCACCACGTACGAAGCTTTCCTCCTGCAGGTGGGGACTGGGGACTCGAACCTAGCTGCTTGTGCATTGTAACATGTGCACTCAACCAGGTGCACCATCATCCGGCCCACGAGATTGCTAAATATCACAAAACGTAAAGTGCCTTACAAATTATTATTGTCTACAACAATAATAATAAATACTATTCCCTGAATTAACTTGAACTACTTTTAAAAAATCTAAACACACAAATTTGTCTAAATATAGTAATATTTAATTATGGGACTAGAGACAGCTCAACCTGTCAGAGCCCCAACTTGCATGCCTCGGGCCCTAGAACTGGGCAGGTTTAATTTCCAGCACCACCTAATTAATGCCTATTGTCACAGCTGAGCAATGCTCTGGTCGTCTCTCATTTCTCATTTTCTTTTCTTTCTTTTTTAAATATTTATTCCCTTTTACTGCCCTTGTTGTAGTTATTATTGTTGTTGTTGATGATGTTGTCATTGTTGGATAGGACAGAGAGAAATGGAGAGGGGTAGAGAAGACAGAGAGGGGGAGAGAAAGACAGACACCTGCAGACCTGCTTCACCGCCTGTGAAGTGACTCCCCTGCAGGTGGGGAGCTGGAGGCTCGAACTAGGATCCCTATGCTGGTCCTTGTGCTTTGTGCCACCTGTACTTAACCTGCTGCACTACTGCCCGACTCCCTTCTTCTTCTTCTTTTTTTTTTTAAAAAGAATTTATTTACTTATTCATGAGAAATATAGGAATGATAGAAAGAATGAGAGAAAGAACCAGACATCACTCTGGCACATGTGTTGCCAGAGATTGAACTCAGGACTACATGGTTGAGAATCCAATGCTTTACCCACTGTGCCACATCCCAGACCACTCATCTCTCATTTTCTCTCACAGTAAATTAATCTTTAAAAATGATGGGGCGGGAGTCGGGCGGGTTAAGCACACGTGGCGTGAAGTGCAAGGACTGGCATAAGTCTCCCAGTTTGAGCCCCTGGCTGTCCACCTGCAGGAGGGTCGCTTCACAAGCAGGCCTACAGGTGTCTAACTTTCTCTCCCCGTTTTCCTCTCCTCTCTCCATTTCTCTCTGTCCTATCTTACAATGACGACATTAATAACAATAATAACTACAACAACAATAAAAAACAAGGGCAATAAAAGGGAAAACAAATATTAATTTTTTTAAATGATGGCGGCAGAGGAGACAGCATAATGGTTATGCAAAAGACTTTCAAACCTGAGGCACCAGTGGACCCAGGTTCAATTCCTCCACACCACCCCTAAGTCAGAGCTTAGTAGTGCTTTGGTAAAATACATACATACATACATATGATGAGCTGGAGAGACAGCATAATGGTAATGTAAAAAAACCTTTCAGGCCTGATGCTCCAAGGTCCCAGGTTCAATCCCCAGCACCACCAAAAGCCAGAGCAAAGCAGTCCTCCGTATAACTCATTAAAAAAAGGGGTAGGGGGGGAGCCGGGCAGTAGTGCAGCAGGTTAAGCACAGGTGGCGCAAAGCACAAGGACCTGTGTAAGGATCCTGGTTCCAGCCCCCGGCTCCCCACCTGCAGGGGGAGTCACTTCACAAGCGGTGAAGCAGGTCTGCAGGTGTCTATCTTTTTAATATTTATTTATTCCCTTTTGTTGCCCTTACTGTTTTATTGTTGTAATTATTATTGTTGTTGTTACTGATGTTGTTGGATAGGACAGAGAGAAATGGAGAGAGATGGGGAAGACAGAGAGAGGGAGAGAAAGATAGACACCTGCAGACCTGCTTCACCACCTGTGAAGCGACTCCCCTGCAGGTGGGGAGCCCGGGCCTGGAACTGTTGAGCCACCTGCGTTTAACCCGCTGTGCTACCGCCCGACTCCCGAACCCAGATCTGTATGCACTGTAATGTGTACACTCAACCAGCTGCGTCACCACCCAGGCATTTTTCTTTTTACCAGAATACTGCTCAGCTGTAGCTTACAGTGGTGCTGGGGATTGTCCTGGGGCATCAGAAGCCCAGGCACTAAAGTCTGTTCCAGAATCATTATGCTGTCTTCCCCTGTCCACTCTCCTTCTCCTTCACATGTGTGATTTCACCACCTCATGGCCAACATTTTTAAAAAATTTTTTATTTTCCCTTTTGTGGCCCTTGCTTTTTCATTGTTGTTGTAGTTATTGTTGTTGCCATTGATGTCGTCATTGTTAGGACAGAGAAATGGAGAGAGGAGGAGAAGACAGAGGAGGGGAGAGGAAGATAGACACCCACAGACCTGCTTTACCACCTGTGAAGCGACCCCTGCAGGTGGAGAGCCAGGGGGTTCAAACTGGGATCCTTACACCAGTCCTTGCACACTGCACCACCTGCGCTCAACCCAACTTTTATTTATTTATTTATTTATTTATTTATGCCTCCAGGGTTATCGCCGGGGCTCGTTGCCAGCACTTCAAATCCACTGCTCCTGGAGGCTATTTTTCCCATTTTGTTGTCCCTGTTGTGGTTGTTACTGTTGTTATAGCTGTTGTTGTTGGACACGACAGAGAGAAAGACAGACACCTACAGACCTGCTTCACTGCTTGTGAAGCGACTCCCCTGCAGGTGGGGAGCCGGGGGCCTAAACTGGGATCCTTATGCGCTTTGAGCCAAGTGCGCTTAACCCGCTGCGCTACTGTCCAGTCCCCCACCCCCCAGGTCAACTTCTTCATTCAGATAGAGAGACATAGAGAGCAAAAGAGAAGCCACAGCAACAGAGCTTCCAATGTGCCACGGTATTCCCATGTGGTGTCAGGGCTCGAGCCAGGGCTTCATGCATGGTAAGGAATGTACCCTACCTAGTGAGCATCTCTTCTTGGTCCTTGCGTGTACTCTCTGATTCAGCACCCTAGTAGGAACCCCCCTAGATAAGTCAGGTGTATTATATATACACTGAGACATACCTTCAAGAATGTTCACAGCATCAGTGTTTGCAAAAGCACCAAACTGGAGCAAACCACATGCCCACCAATAATAAATATACACACAGCAGTATATTCTTTAAATGAAGTACAGTGAAAATAAATAAGCTCAGCCCGGGAAACAGTCCAGGTGGTAGACAACACTGAGGTCCTTAGTTCCTGAGTGCAGTTCATACCAGAGTCGTAGTCTTGGCTTCTCACTCTATCTTATGAAACTCTCATATGATTAAAATAATAGAATAAATCTTTTAAAATATTTATTTATTCATTCCCTTTTGTTGCCCTTATTTTATTGTTTGGTTATTATTGTTGTTGTTGTTGATGCTGTCATTGTTGGATAGGACAGAGAGAAATGGAGAGAGGAGGGGAAGACAGAGAGGGGGAGAGAAAGACACCTGCAGACCTGCTTCACCGCCTGTGAAGTGATTCCCCTGCAGGTGGGCAGCCGGGGGCTCGAACTGGGATCCTTATGCTAGTCCTTGCACTTTGTGCCACCTGTGCTTAACATGCTGTGCTACCACCCGACTGCCAGCCATTATGCTTTTTATATCTGCTCACAACTTCTTTTTTGACTTATTATTATTATTTTTTTATTATTAATTTAACCAGAGCACTGCTCAGCTCTGGCTTATGGTCGTGTGGAGGATTAAACCTGGGACTTTGGAGCCTCAGCCATGAGAGTCTCTTTGCATAATCATTATGCTATCTACCCTCCACCCCACAACTTCTTTTTTTTTTTTTTTAAGATTTTATTTATTTATTAATGAGAAACATAGGAGGAGAGAGAAAGAGCCAGACATCACTCTGGTACATGTGCTGCCGGGGATTGAACTCAGGACCTCATGCTTGAGAGTCCGATACTTTATCCACTGCACCACCTCCCGGACCACCACCCCACAACTTCTATAAGAAGTCTAAGATGCTTTTTTCAGGACTCTCAAAGCCATCAACTGGGCTGGGTGAGCAGATAGTATACTGGTTATACAAATACCTTCATGGGGCAGGGGTAGATAGCATAATGGTTATGCAAAGAGACTCTCATGCCTGAGGCTCCGAAGTCCCAGGTTCAATCCCCTGCACCACCATAAGCCAGAGCTGAGCAGTGCTCTGGTTAAAAAACAAACAAACAACAAAAAAAAACTTCATGACGGGGACCAGGTGGTGGCGCATTGGGTTGAGTGCACATGTTACAAATACTTGCATGATGGAGGCACCAAAGGTCTCGGCTTCAATCCCCAGCACCACCATAAACCACAGCTGAGCAGTGCTCTGACCTCAGTCTCTGTCTCCCTCCCTCCCTCTGTGAATATCTCTCATCAAACTAAAATATTTTGAAAAATAAAATGTAAAAAAAAAGTCATCTGCTTTAGCACAGGTACTAAAATGACTGTATGTGCTTTGGAAAAGTGATACCAGGGTGGTCTAGGAGGTGGCACAGTGGATAAAGCACTGGACTCTCAAGCATGAGGTTCTGAGTTCAACTCCCAGCAGCACATGTACCAGAGTGATGTCTGGTTCCCTCTCTTTCTCTCTCCTCCTATCTTTCTCATTAATAAATAAAATATTTTTTTAAAGTGATGCCAGGGGGGGCCGGGTGGTGGCGTACCTGGTTGAGCTCACACGTTACGGTGCACAAGGACCTAGGTTCGAGTCCCCGGTCCCCATCTGCAGGGGGAAAGCTTTGCGAGTGGTGAAGCAGTGCTGCAAGTGTCTGTTTCTCTCCCTATCTCCCCCTTTTGTTCGATTTCTGGCTGTCTCTACCAATAAGTAAGTAAAGATAATTAAAAAATAAAGTGTTTAAAAAAAAAAAGTGATGCCAGGGTCACATTCTAGAGAAAACAGTGGACAATCTGAAGTCTGTTCCTAGGTTCAAGTCACTCTCCTCTTCGGCTCAAGTTCCAGTTAAATACTTCTGTCCCTCTTCATGTCTTCCCATGCTTCTTATTTTCCCTCTGTGGCTACCCAATCAATAAATAAAAATTTAAAAATATAATTAAAATGATGAATTAGGGGAGTCAGGCGGTAGCACAGCGGGTTAAGCGCAGGTGGAGCAAAGCACAAGGACCAGTTTAAGAATCCAGGTTCAAGCCCCCGGCACCCCACCTGTAGGAGAGTCGTTTCACAAACAGTGAAGCAGGTCTGTAGGTGTCTACCTTTCTCTCCCTCTCTCTGTCTTCCCTTCCTCTCTCCATTTCTCTCTGTCTTATCCAACAATGACGACACCAATAACAGTAATCACTACAACAACAAGGGCAACAATAGGGAATAAATAAATTAAAAAAAAAGAGATAGGGGGTCGGGCGGTAGCGCAGCGGGTTAAGTGCACGTGGCACAAAGTAAGGACCGGCATAAAGATCATGGTTGAGCTCCCAGCTCCCCACCTGCAGGGGAGTCGTTTCACAGGCGGTGAAGCAGGTCTGCAGGTGTCTCTCTTTCTCTCCCCTTCTGTCTCCCCCTCCTCTCTCCATTTCTCTCTGTCTTATCCAACAACGAACAACATCAACGACAAGGGCAACAAAAGGGGAAAAAAAAAAAAAAAAAAAAACAAGGCCTCCAGAAGCAGTGGATTCATGGTGCAGGCACTGAGCCCCAGCAATAACCCTGGCGGCAAAAAAAAGATGATAAACTAGTTTTTAAAAAAATATCTATAGGGGTCGGTCAGTAGAGCAATGAGTTAAGTGCACATAGTATGAATTACAAGGACTGGCGCAAGAATCCCAACTCAAGCCCCTAGCTTCCCACCAGCAATGGGGTTGCTTTACAAGTGGTGAAGCAGGTCTGTGGGGTCTTTCTCCTGTCTCTCTGTCCTATCTAATAACATGGGGAAAAAAAAAAAAAAAGGTCACCAGGACAGTGGATTCATAGTGCCAGAACCGAGCCCCAGTGAAAATTCTAGAGGAAAAAATAAATCTATTTATCAGGACTCAGTGGTGGCACACCAAGTTGAGTTTATATATTACCATGCACACGGATCTGTGTTCAAGCCCCCAGTCCCCACCTGCAGTAGGGAAGCTTCACAAGAGGTGAAGCTATGATGTAGGCGTCTCTTTCTCCCTATGTATCTCCCCTTCCATCTCAATTTCTCTCTGCCCTATCAAATCGAAAAGTAATGAATATCTTTTTAAAGATTTATACATTTATCAATGAGAGAGGTCTAGAGCATCGTTCAGGTACACATGATATGAGGAATAAAACACAGGGGCTCATACTTTCAAGTCTAACACTTTTTCTACTGTAGTAGCTCCCAGGCCACCTCAACTTATTTTTCTAAACCAGAGCACTGCTCAGATCTGGTTTATGGTGGTGCAGGGGATTGAACCTGGGACCTTAGAATCTCAGGCATGACAGTCTCTTTGCATAGCCATTATGCTATCTACCCCTGCCCAATTTTTTTTTATTTTCATGTGCTTAAGAACTTTCCTAGTGGGGGTTGGGCAGTAGCGCAGCGGGTTAATAAGCACAGGTGGTACAAAGCGCAAGGACCAGGCACAAGGATCCTGGTTTGAGCCTGGGGCTCCCCACCTGCAGGGGAATGTTGCTTCACAGGCAGTGAAGCAGGTCTGCAGGTGTCTCTCTTTCTCTCCCCCTCTGTCTTCCTCTCCTCTCTCCATTTCTCTCTGTCCTATCTAACAATGACAACATAAATAAGAACAATAATTACTACAACAATAAAAAAACAACAAGGGCAACAAAAAGGGGGGGGGGGAGCAAATAAAAAAAAAAAAAGAACTTTCCCAGAGGTTTATGTTTATTGGGAAGTGCTCTGCCCTTCGGCAAGGCAGAGCATTGGGCTAAGAAAACCAGTATCCTCCTCCACACTCAGTCTATTCATTCAGTAACCCAAATTTCTCAGATCCCTCTCAATAGTTCAAAGGTAAAATGGCCTGGGGCCACACCATGATGCTCTCTCAGAAGTCTGTTGAATCAGTTCCAGAACTATGGAATGTTAGAAGTTCTGCCCATTTAGTGCAGCAAATAGATAAGCAGAAGCAGGAGAGAGAAGCAAAAATGCTGGCGAGCCATGCATCTTTCTAGGTCTTTATAGCTGTGTCTCTGGGTTTGTAGGCCACTCCTTGACTTTTCAGCTCCTGTATGATTCCTCTGGGCAGACCACCAGTGACAGACACTACATGCACACCAGGCTTAAAGCTACTGACTCACTGCCATTTGCCGACCCAGCTGTCCTCTGGACTCATCAGTGCAATGATTCCATCAAAGGAAGAGCTGATGCAGTCATATACCCTCCTGATTAACCGTCATCTGAAGGTATGCATCACAACTACCACAGCCATCATAGTCAAACTGGTCTACAGCCTTAACCAACGAACACAACAATGAAGCCCGTAGATGCCACAGACCCTTCCTCATTGTCTCCAGGGCCATCTTGGATATAGTAGCGAGAGCTCCAGCAGCCCACCAGCTCAATTTAATCTTTTAATAAAGACACCAAGAGTAGGAGAGAGTTCACTTGGACAAGGTGTTGCTTAGCCATGTACTCAGACCAGGTTGGAGCCCAGCCCCTACCACACTGAAGGAAGCTTCAGTGCTGTCATCTCTTTCAATTTCTCTCTCTGCTTCTCTCAAATAAATAGATAAATAAATAATAAAATAGAACATTTTGAGAAAAACTCACCTAAAATTCTAACTTGCCTATTATCAATTGTCAAGACAAAGAAACAAGACGAGTGGTTGGGAAGGTTATTCAGCCTGTACAGTGTAAGGATTAAATGAGCTGGGCTCCTGACTCTGCATATGCCAGAGAAGAACAGGGCTCTGGTTTCCCTCGTCCTCTAAGAAAAATAAATAAATAAGTAAATAAATGAAGTATAATATAAGTAGATAGGATTACAAGTTTATAACCCAGTATTAATAATAATAAACCACACACACACACAAAGTAAATAAGGGTCAGGAGATATCTCCCCTGGTAAAGAGCACATGTTTTGCCATGTGTGAGGATGCAAGTCCTTGGCCACCGCACGGGTGTACCATACAAAGAGGAAGTTCCACAAGCAGAGGAGTAGTGGTGTGGTATCTCTCCTTCTCTCTCCCTCCCTGTTTCTCTCTATCCAGAAAAAGGAAAGTGTTTGCTGGGAGCAGTACAATCACAGAGACGGTCAAAGAAGAAAAGGCAGAGGTGATGGAGCAGCACAAAGCAACCTGTACAATCCCCAGCACTGGAGAATCAGAGTATCCCACAGTGATATTCCAAATCTCTGTCACATTAAAAAAGAGATCTTGGGAGTCAGGCGGGTAGCGCAGCAGGCTAAGCGCAGGTGCCACAAAGCACAAGGACCAGCGCAAGGATCCCAGTTCACGCCCCCGGCTCCCCACCTGCAGGGGGGTTGCTTCACAAGCGGTGAAACAGGTCTGCAGGTGTCTATCTCCCCCCCCCGTCATCCCCCCCTCTCCATTTCTCTCTGTCCTATCCAACCAACAATGATGACAACAATAACTAAAACAATGAAACAAGGGCAACAAAAGAGAATAAATATATATTTTTTAAATAGATCTTTAGGGCCCTGGAGGGGCACGGAGGATAAAGAATTGGACTCCTGGGGCCAGGCGGCGGTACCCCAGTTAAGTGCACATATCATCATGAGCAGTGACCGGGGTTTGCGGCCCTAATCCCAGCTATAGGCTTATGCTTGACGAGCAGTAAAGCAGGCCTGCAAGCACTTATCTTTCTCTCTTCCCGTCTAAGCTACCCTTCTCAACTGCTCTGTCCTGTCAAACAAACATAGAAAGAAAAGACAAGGGGAAAAAATGACTGTCAGGCATCCTGGACTCATTGCACAGGCACTGTGCCTCGGTGACAACCCTGGAGGCAAAAAAAAAAAAAAAGAAACAAACAAAAAACTGGACTTCAAGCACGAGGTCCTCAGTTTGATCCCCAACATTCCATGTACCAGAGCACTGCTCTGGTTCTCTCGTTCTCATTAAATAAATCGTTATCTGCGGCCCAAAAGGTGACATAGTGAATGGAATGTTGAACACTTAAGCATAAGGCCCTGAGTTTGAGCCCAGACATATTATGTACTACTGCCATGCTCTTTGGTTCTCTCTATTTTTTTTAAATTTTTTAATCTTTATTTATTTGTTGAATAGAGACAGTCAGAAATTGAGAGGGAAGGGGGTGATAAGAGAGGGAGAGAGACAGACAGACACCTGCAGCACTGCTTCACCACTTGTGAAGCTTTCCTCCAGCAGGTGGGGACCAGGGGCTCGATCTTGGGTCCTTGCACACTGTAACATGTGCGCTCAACCAGGTGTGACACCACCAGGCCCCTCTCTGTCTTCTCCTTCTCTTTCGATTTCTCTCTGTCCTATCCAACAACAACAGCTATGACAACAATAACAACTACAACAAGCACAACAACAAGGGCAAAAACTGGGAAAAATGACCTCCAGGAGCAGTGGATTCATAGTGCATGCACTGAGCCCAGCTATAGCCCTGGAGGAAAAAAGAAAAAGAAGAGAAGAGAAGAGGAGGGGAGGGAAGAGGAGGGGAGAGGGGAGGGGAGGAGAGGGAAGGGGGAGGGGAGGGGAGGGAAGGGGGAGGGGAGAGAAGGTGAGGGGAGGGGAGGAGAGGGAAGGGGGAGGGGAGGGGAGAAGAAAGGTGAGGGGAGAGGGGAGGGGAGGAGAGGGAAGGGAGGAGGGGAGGGGAGGAGAGGAGAGGAGAGGAGAGAGGGGGAGGGGAAGGGAGAGGAGAAAAGAGAATAGAGGAGAGGGGAGGGGAGGGGAGGGGAGGGGAGGAAATAGTCAATCCATATAACCTTGGAGAACCACTGCAGTTACCAATGCAGTTTCCACCACAGAACTCTGGTGATGGAAACTATGTGAAATTGTACTCGTTATCTTGTAATTTTGTAAACCAATATTAAATCAATAATAATAAACAGACATTGAGGTGACTCTTAAGGATGAACAAGGTAAGATTGACCAGAGGAAATAATCCTTCGAGTCAGCACGGAGCGGAAAGAGGTAGAATTTGTTCTGGCTGACTCGGAAGTTTCTGAGGAGAAACAGCAGGGAAGGAAGCAAACTGCAGTCAGATTATCATGGCATACGGGCACAACAGGCATCTCTGAGGGCATCCGTGACAAAATGCTAGTCTGCTTCCTAACATCCCTGAATACCTCTGCTACCTCTTGCATTCTCCATGCCCAGCTGCCCTCCACACCTGAAAAAGTTCTCCGGTCCCAAGATCCAGTTATCTGTTCTTCTATCTTCCCTTCTTGCCTCCACAACATGGAATCTGAGCCAGAACATTTGTCTCCTTTTAGTCTCTGGAATTGTAAGAAAGGATCCTGCTGTTGCTAAGTTACTAAAGCTGTATAACAAAAGACTTTTATTCTGTAACCATAAGTAACATGGGTCCTCAGCTCCTCTGTATTTTCCCATTTAGACAACTGGATCCTAGCTGTCCTCCCTACTTCTAAAATGCTTGCCTGTGCATAGTGCCACTTGGGTTATTGCTAGGGGTTTGGTGCCTTAACAATGAGTTCACTGCTCCTGTTTTTTGTTTGTTTGTTTGTTTGTTTGTTTGTTTGTTTGTTCTGTTCTGTTTTTGATGGAAACTGAGAAATTGAGAGAGGGAATCCGGGTGGAAGCATATCGGGTTAAACGCACTTAGCACGAAGCACAAGGAACTATGTAAGGATCCCAATTCAAGCCCCCAGCTCCCCACCTGCAGGGGGGTCGCTTCACAAGTAGTGAAGTAGGTCTGCAGGTGTCTATCTTTCTCTCCCCTTTTCTTCCCCTGCTCTCTTGATTTCCCTGTCCTATCCAACAACAATAACAATACTAACAACAACAACGATAAACAAGAACAAAAAAGGGGAAAACAACAGCCTCCAGGAGCAGTAGATTCATAGTGCAGGCACCAAGCCCCCGCAATAACCCTGGAGGAGGGGGGAAAAATTTAAAAAACACAAGGCACAAAGTTCTACTCATTAAATTCACGAATTTGTGCCACCTCCTATATTATGCCCCCCTTTTAATTATTTTTTTAACTTATTCTTATTTTTCAATCTTTATTTACTTACTAGATACAGCCAGAAATTGAGAGGGAAGATGGTGACAGAGAGGAAGAGAGAGACACCTATAGTATTGCTTCGCCACTCATGAAGCTTGCCCCCTGCACGTGGGGATCAGGAGCTTGAACTTGGGTCCCTGCACATTGTAACATGTGCACTCAACCAAGCTCTGGCTTATGGTGGTGCGGGGGATTGAACATGGGACTTTGGAACTTTAGCATGAGAGTTCTTTACATAACCATTATGCCATCTATTTTCCTTCTTCCTTCTCTCTCTCTCTCTTCTTTCTTTCTTTCTTTCTTTCTTCCTTTCTTTCTTTCTTTCTTTCTTTCTTTCTTTCTTCCTTTTTGCCACCAGGGTTATTGCTGGGGCTCAGTGCCTGCACCACAAATCCACTGCTCAAGGAGGTTATTTTTTTTCCTTTTGTTGCCCTTGTTATCGTTGTTGTAGTTATTATTATTGCTGTTACTGCTGTCATAGTTGTTGGACAGGACAGAGAGAAATGGAGAGAGATGGGGAAGACAGAGAGGAGAAGAGAAAGATAGACACCTGCAGACCTGCTTCACCGTTTGTGAAGCGACTCCCCTGCAGATGGGGAGCCAGGCTCGAACCGGGATCCTTATGCCGGTCCTTGTGCTTTGCGCCACTTGCGCTTAACCTGCTGTGCTACAGCCCGACTCCCCCAAATTCAGTACCTTATATGCTTAAAGGTCCAATACTTTATGTGCTGTCCCACCTCCAGGCCATTTCAAGTCTTTTTGTATATGCCTTTCCCTTGCCTAAGAATGTCAGTCCCTCCTCAACTCCAAATTAAATTCTACTCAATCTTTTAAACCCTACTCAGATATCATCTCTTGGAAACATTCCAAGTTTCCCTTCCTCCTACATTCATTACCTCTGCATCTTCAGTATTTTTAAATTAATGCATTACCCACTGTAGTACAATTTGTTTATATATCAGTCTCCAATACTAGAGTGAACTCTTATTAGTTGCCATGCCTGATACATAACAGCCACTCAACATATGTCTGATAAATGAGTAGTTGAGAAAAATGAGATAATGAATGATATATGGGAACCATGATGCTAGGGAGGGCGGAATTCCCAGTAACTCACATAGATTTCCATTTTTCTGTAGAGACCATAATTAAGTAGCAAATTGTGAGTCATGCGGATTCGGTGAGGCTTCATTGGGTGCCCTTGTCCATAATAGTAATTTCCAACATCCCCTGGAGAAAAAAGAGTGACAGTTTCAGTAACACAGACACAGGTTCCCAGGAGAACCCAGGAATTTCTATGATAATCTCCTAGGCAAGTTCTCTTTCTAGGTCATTAGAGTCTGAGAGTTTCACCTACTTTGAGGAAGGATGACTCTAAAAATAAATAACAACAAATATAGGAAACACTTAAAGATACCAGTCAAACACAGTTTCTTTCTTTCTTTTTTTTTTTCAAACACAGTTTCTTTCCCTAGAGCCCACAGGCAAATAGTTTGAGGGGTTCATTCCAAAGTTACTGGGGAACAGCAATAAATGAGGTGACTTGCCTCACTAAATTTCCATGGAATTCACTTCCACAATAGAAAAAATAGCCATTATTACTAGAATTACCATGAGCCTCAGTTCACGCACTGTGAACACTTTATAATGTTAATTCACACTCATTTTCTTACTAGATTCACACAATAACACTGGAAAATAGTTAGGACAGCAAGTGTTATTACGGTTTCATAGATAAGAAAATGGGACTTTTATCATCTTTTACTTCATCTATAATAACTAACTGGTCCCTCTGCCTTCCATTCAAATTATTTGCCCAACTGCTGCCAGTTATTTTCCAAATTCATGGCCTTGATAACATCACATCCCTGCTTAAAAAGAATTTTTTTTTTTTTTTAGACAGGACAGAGAAATGGAGAGAGGAGGGGAAGACAGGGGGGAGAGAAAGATAGACTCCTGCAGACCTGCTTCACTGCCTGTGAAGGGACTCCCCTGCAGGTGGGGGGCCAGGGGCTCGAACCGGGATCCTTATGCCCGTCCTTGTGCTTTGTGCCACCTGCGCTTAACCCACTGAGCTACTGCCCAACTCCCCAAAAATTTTTTATGGCTGTCTACAGGATAAAGGATAACTTCAGCAGCCTGGCATTGAAGGACTTTCTTCTTCTGTTTTTATTTCTTTTGCTTTGGTCATCTTGGAGTTTCACTGCTTGCTCTAGGCTGACTTTTGTTTCAAGAGAAAGTGATAAAGAGTAAGAGGGAGTGGGGGTAGATAGCAAAATGATCATGCAGAGAGACTCTCATACCTGAGGCTCCCAAGTCCCAGGTTCAATCCCCCACAACACCATAAGCCAGAGCTGAGCAGTGCTCTGGTTAAAAAAAAAAAGAATAAGGGGGGGGGGGGGAGTGGTGGCACACTAGGTTAAGCGCATATAGTAAGAAACGCAAGGATCCCAGTTCAAGTCCCTAATTTCCCACCTGCAGCGAGGTCACTTCACAAATTTTAAGCAGTTCTGCAGCTGTCTACCTTTCTCTCTCCCCACCCCTCTCAGTTTCTCTCTGTCCTATCCAAAAAATTGGAGAAAAAAAAAAATAGCCAGAAGAACAATGGATTTGTAGTACAGACACCAAGCCCCAACGATAACCCTGGAGACAAAAAAAAAAAAAAAAAAAAAAAAAGGTAAGAGAGAGGGCCAGGGTGGTTCACCTAGTTAAATACTCACATTACGGTGCACAGGGACACAGCTTCAAGCCCTGGTCCTCACCTGCAGGGGGGAAAGCTTCAGGAGTGGTAAAGCAGGGCTGCAGGTGTCTCTTGTCTCTTCTCTATCTTCCCCTCCCCTCTCCACTTTTCTGTCTCTATCCAATAAATAAATAAATATTTTTAAAAAAAGGGGGGTGAGAGAGAACCCAGTGCCAAAGCTTCCTCTAACATGGTAAGATCCAGGCTTAGGGTGCAAGGCAGTGAGGTACCCACTACAGCACACATGTGGCCATGTGCAGGGTGCAGGGTTCAAGGTCCAGGTAACCCCCACCTGTAGGAGGCAAGCTTCACTGAGAAGTAGTGCTGCAGGTATCTCTCTGTTTTTCTCTCCCTATGCCCCTTCCCTCTCAATTCAGTCTCTATTTAGAGGGGAGAGAGAGAAAATGACCACTGGACATGGTGGATTCTTCATGCAGACACCAAGCTCCAGCCACACAGTGAGCTATTTCGCCAGCCCCTTCTTCTACGGTGTCTGCACCATAATCCATTGCTCCTGGCGGCCATCTTTTTTCCATTGTTGCTGGACAGGACAGAGAGAAATTGAGAGGAGGGGAGGGG
Organism: Erinaceus europaeus; assembly: GCF_950295315.1. Taxonomy (NCBI): domain Eukaryota; kingdom Metazoa; phylum Chordata; class Mammalia; order Eulipotyphla; family Erinaceidae; genus Erinaceus; species Erinaceus europaeus. Next base: position 48,624,648 of record NC_080174.1, on the reverse strand, counting down.
GGGATAGACACTTACAGACCTGCTTCACCACCTCTGAAATGACCCTCTACCTCCACCCCGCCACACAGGTGAGGAGCCAGGGACCTTGAGCCAGTCCCTGAGCTTTGCACTATGTGTGCTTAACCCAGTGCACTACTGCCCAACCCCCTTAACCTACTTTTCTAACTTCACCTTCTACTGCCTATCATGCTCCCTTCACCACCCCGCCCTCAACACGCTATCTCTCCTATGCCCCAATAAGCAAACCATGGTCCCTGGGCCAAGCATAACTAGCTGCTTGTTTTTATAAATTTTTTTTTTTTTACTGGGGCTGGCTGGGAAGATTTGCATAATGGTTATGCAAAATGTCTTTCATGCCTGAGGCACCAAAGGTCCCAAGATCACTCCACAGCACCACCATAAACCAGAGACGAGAAGAAAAGAGTTTTTACTGGAGCACAGCCACACCCATTAGCTACCCCGCCCCCAGTCCGGTATCACTTTATCCCATTAGCTTATATATGGCTTTTTTCACAATATGATAACATAGTTGAATAAGTAATTGCCAAAAATAGTGCCTAGCAGCGGCATACCTGTTAAAACAAGGACCAGGGAGGTCTGGGAAGGAGCAGTGGATAAAGCACTGGACTCTCAAGCATGAGGTGTTGACTTCAATCCCTGGCAGCACATGTACCAGAGTGAGGTCTGGTTCTTTCTCTTTTTCCTATCATTTCTCATGAATAAATAAATAAAATCTTGAAAGAAAGAAAAGAAAAAAAAAACAAGGACCAGGGTTTCAAGCCCTTTTCACATAAATTTGCCAATCTCTGCTCTAAACCCACTATCTTGCTTATTTTGCTGTTTCTGGGGCTACGCAGGCCCAAGCAAACATATTCAAATAGAAAGAGACAAAGTAGGGAGATGTACTGTAGCACAACGGGTTAAGCACAGGTGGCCCAAAGAGCAAGGACTGGCATAAGGATCCCAGTTCGAGGCCCTGGCCCCCTACCTGCAGGGGAGTCACTTCACAAGCGGTGAAGCAGGTCTGCAGGTGTCTTTCTCTCCCCTTCTCTGTCTTCCCCTCCTCTCTCCATTTCTCTCTGTCCTATCCAACAACGACAACAACAATAATAACTACAACAATAAAACAACAAGGGCAACAAAAGGGAATAAATAAATAAATATTTTTAAAAAGAGAGAGAGAGACAAAGTAGAGAGACAGAGGGAAAGAGCACAGCACCAGTTTCCTCCTATACTGCAGGGCCCTAGGCTCAGACCTGGACCATGTACATGAGGAATCAGACACACTAGCTAGTTATCTTGCTAGCCCCAGACATTTTTATTCATTTATTTGTTTATTTATTTATTTATTTATTTTCCACCAGAGCATAGCTCTGGGGAATTGAACCCAGGACTCTGGAGTCTCAGGCATGAAGGTTTTTTGCACAATCATTACATTATCTCCCCTGGCCTCAAACTACATTATCAATATACTTGAACCTGGCACTCATCTGTCTCCACACCAAAGTATTCTTTTTCCTTCAAATGCTTCTACTGGAATGTCTTGTCTTGTCTTTTTGCACGTTTTTTTAAATTTCTTTATTGGGGAATTAATGCTTTACATTCAACAGTAAGTACAATAGTTTGTACATGCGTAACATTCCCCAGTTTCCCATATAACAATACAACCCCCACTAGGTCCTCTGTCATCCTTCATGGACCTGTATTCTCCCCACCCACCCACCCCAGAGTCTTTTATTTTGGTGCAATACGCCAATTCCATTTCAGGTTCTACTTGTTTTTTCCTTTTTTTTTTTTTTTTTAATATGGGCATTGACAGGTCAATCCACACTCCCAGCCTGTCTCTCTCTTTCCCTAGTGGGGCAGGGCTCTGAGGAAGCAGAGCTCCAGGACACATTGGTGGGGTCATCTGCCCGGGGAAGTGAGTTTGGCATCATGGTAGCATCTGCAACTTGGTGGCTGAAAAAGAGTTAACATATAAAGCCAGCCCATGTTCAGCGGGGAAGCAATTACAGAAGCCAGACCTACCTTCTGCAACCCACAATGACCCTGGGTCCATGGTCCCAGAGGGATAGAGAATGGGAAAGCTATCAGGGGAGGGAGTGGGATATGGAGATTGGGTGGTGGGAATTGTGTGGAGTTGTACCCCTCCTACCCTATGGTTTTGTTAATCTTTTCTTAAATTAAAAAATTAATTAATTAATTTAAAAAACATATAAAGCCAAACAAGTTGTTGGCTAATCATGAAACTACTAGAGAAAGGGAAAGAGACAGAGAGACACCAGCAGCCTTGCTTCACCACTCAAGATTTCCTCCTACAGGTGGGGACCTGGGGCTTGAATCCAGGTCCTTGAACACTGTAATGTAAGTGCTTAGCCAGGTGTGTCACTGCTTGACCCCTCTTTTTCTTTCCTTTTCTTTTTTTTTTTATTTTTTATTTTTAAAATTTATTTCTTTATTGGGGAATTAATGTTTTACATTCAACAGTAAATACAATAGTTTGTGCATGCATAACATTCCCCAGTTTCCCATATAACAATACAACCCCCACTATGTCATTTATCATCCTTCATGGACCTGTATTCTCCGCACCCACCCAACCCAGAGTCTTTTACTTGGGTGCAATATGCCAATTCCATTTCAGGTTCTACTTGTGTTTTCTTTTCTGATCTTGTTTTTCAACTTCTGCCTGAGAGTGAGATCATCCCATATTCATCCTTCTGTTTCTGACTTATTTCACTAAACATGATTTTTTTCAAGGTCCATCCAAGATTGGCTGAAAACAGTGAAGTCACCATTTTTTACAGCTGAGTAGTATTCCATTGTGTACATATATCACAACTTGCTCCACCATTTGTCTGTTGCTGGACACCTGGGTTGCTTCCAGGTTTTGGCTATTACAAATTGTGCTCCCAAGAACATATGTGTACACAGATCTTTTTGGATGGATATGTTGGGTTCCTTAGGATATATCTACAGGAGAGGAATTGCAGGATCATAGGGTAGGTCCATTTCTAGCCTTCTGAGAATTCTCCACAGAGGTTGGACCAATTCTTTTTTTTTTAATATCTATTTTATTTATTTATTCCCTTTTGTTGCCCTTGTTTTTTGTTTGTTTGTTTGTAGTTATTATTGTTGTTGTTCATTTCCCACGTCTACGCTCGACCGGACCTGCCAATATACGCAGATATCTTCGTCCACCCTGCCCAACGCTTGACGTCTCGTCACCCAATCTGGTCTCCTACGCCTACACTGAACTTCTCTGTTCCAGTCTCTTGGAAACAGAGTTGGCAGTCAGCTGAGGTAAAGAACAAACACCTCATCACAGACCCCTGCAAGCGTCAACCCGGCTTAGACCTAGCACGTTATGACTGGGCCCTCCTCAATCGCTATCGAACAGGCCATGGCCGGTGCGCCGCTATGTTCCATCGCTGGGGAGCCAGAGACGACCCGAACTGCCCCTGCGGCTCCAGACAGACTATGACCCACATAGTCAACGACTGCCACCTCTCCAGATTCAAAGGAGGTCTCGAAACTTTACATCAGGCTCAACCTGACGCTGTTGACTGGCTACGGAAGAAGGGCAAACGCTAGAAGAAGAAGAATTGTTGTTGTTGGATAGGCTAGAGAGAAATGGAGAGAGGAGGGTAAGACAGAGGGGGAGAGAAAGGCAGACACCTGCGGACCTGCTTCATAGCCTGTGAAGCGACACCCCTGCAGGTGGGGAGCCAGGGACTCAAACCAGGATCCTTATGCCGGTCCTTGTGCTTTGTGCCATGTGCACTTAACCCGCTGCACTACCGCCCAACTCCCTGGAATGTCTTTTCTTGATGGCTCTCATACTACAATCCCACAAACACATTCCTGAAGAGAGTGAATGGTCTTTTCCTTGCATGCGATTTGTATATTGTACTTAATTTTGTCTATATCTGAACTGTTTTGTTACCTATATCCATAGATTGTTTTTAAGGTGCTCCTTAAAGACAAAGGTGTACGTTACAATGGCTGAAGATTCAGGAATTGAACTGAGACTCAGATGTCTTGGCGAATATAATACCTCTTTTGTTGTTGCCAGAGTTTCATTGAAGCTTCTTGCCTACATGATTCCACCACTCCTAGAAGGCTTCTGTCTTTTCCCCTTCCAGATAGAGGGTGAGATGCAGAGAGAGACACAGAGAGGACAGACAGCACAACACCACTCCACCCCTTTTAAAACTTCCCCTTTACATGGTGCTCTCACATGGTGGCTGAGGGTTTGAACTCAGGTTCTGGGGCATGGCAACATGGCAGCTCTGCCGGGTGACCTATCTCCTGGCCCCAGTGTGGGCTCTACTCACCATAGGTTCTACTTAATGTAGAGTTTTAAATACAAGTGTTGATTTTTTTTTTTTTTGCCTCCAGGGTTATCACTGGGGCTGTGATATGAATATACTGCTCCTGGAATGAATATACTGCCCCTGCGGCTACAGACAATGACCCACCTAGTCAACGACTGCCACCTCTCCAGATTCAAAGGAGGTCTCGAAACTTTACATCAGGCTCAACCTGACACTGTTAACTGGCTACGGAAGAAGGGCAAACGCTAGAAGAACTGCTCCTGGAGGTTATTTTTTCCCCTTTTTGTTGCCTTTGTTGTTATTGCTGTTGGATAGGACAGAGAGAAATCTAGAGAGGAGGGGAAGAGAAAGATAGACACCTGCAGACCTGCTTCACCGCCTGTGAATCAACTCCAATGCAGTTGGGGAGCCAGGGGCTCCAACCAGGATCCTTACACGGGTCAGTGCGCTTCGCGCCATGTGGACTCAACCCCGGTGCACTACTGCCTGGCCCAACAGGTGTTGAATTTTAATAATCCATATCCACACCTGAAGCTTATAGGACATAGACAACCAGAAATTGAGAGGGTAGGGAAAGATAGAAAGGGAGAGAGTAGGGGCTGGGTGCTGGCACGCCTGGTTGAGCATACATGTTACAATGTACAAGGATCCGGGTTCAAGCCCCCAGTCCTCACTTACAGGGGGAAAGCTTTTGAGTGGTGAAGCACTGTTGCAAGCATTTCTCTCTCTATCACTTCCCCATCCCTCTCAATTTCTAGCTGTCTCTATCAAATAAATAAATATAGATAATACCAAAGATAATTAAAAAAAAAAGATACCTGCAGCACTGCTTTACCACTCTCAAAGCTTCAAAGGGGAAATGTATAAGCAATGGAGTGATCCTTTTCTTTCTAGTTCTCTCCCTGTATTTCACCCTCTAACAGGAGGAGAAAGAGAAAAAGAAAGCAGGGGGGGAGGGGAATGGCAGCACACCTGGTTACACATTACATTGTGCAAGGACTCGGGCTCAAGCCCTTGGTCCCCACCTGCAGGGGAAAAGCTTCATGAGTGATGAAGTAGGGTTGCAGGTGTCTGTCTCTTTTCTTCTCTAACTCTCCCTCCCTTCTCAATTTCTCTGTATCTATTCAATAACAAATAAATAAAGATAAAAGAAAAAGAAAGGAAATCTGGGGGTAGGGCGGTAGTGCAGTGGGTTAAATGCAGGTGGTGGGAAGCGCAATGACAAGTGAAAGGATCCCAGTTCGAGCCTGCGGCTCCCCACTTGCAGGGAAGTCGCTTCAAAGGCAGTGTAGCAGGTCTCCAGTTGTCTATCTTCTCTCCCTTTCTCTGTCTTCCCCTGCTTTCTCGACTTCTGTCTTATGTAACAACAACAATGACAACAATAATAGTAACAACAATGATAAACAACAAAGATAAAATCATGGGGGAAAGACACATACAGCTAAAAGTGATACAAGAGGGAGTCAGACAGTAGCACAGTGGGTTAAGCACAGGTGGCACAAAGCAAGGACCGTAATAAGAATCCCGGTTCGAGCCCCCGGCTCCCCACCTGCAGGACAGTCGCTTCACAAGTGGTGAAGCAGGTCTGCAGGTGTCAGTCTTTCTCTCCCCCTCTCTCTTCCCCTCTTCTCTTCATTTCTCTCTGTCCTATCCAACAACAACGACATCAATAATAACTACAACAATAAAAACAACAAGGACAACAAAGGGAATAAATAAATTTTTAAAAAGTGATATGGGAGTCGGGCGGTAGCACAGCGGGTTAAGCACACGTGGCACAAAGTGCAAGGGCCGGCGTATGGACCCCTATTCGAGCCCCCCTCTGCCCACCTGCAGAAGGTCGCTTCCCAAGCGGTGAAGCAGGTCTCCAGGTATCTGTGTTTCTCTCCTCCTCTCTATCTTCTCCTCCTCTCTCCATTTCTCTCTGTCCTACCCAACAACAGCTACGACAACAATAACAGCTACAACAAGCACAACAAGGGCAACAAAATGGGAAAAATAGCCTCTAGGAGCAGTGGATTCTATAGTGCAGGCATTGAGCCCCAGGAATAACCCTGGAGGCAAAAAAAAAAGTAGTACAAGAATTACTATGCTAAAATCTACACTGGGCTGTCCAGGTACCTATTTCAGTTACATTTAATTCACTGGCTAACTGACAAGAAAATTCCTTGTTCCAAACCTCAATGAATGAACTGTATACCCAAAGATCTCTCCTTAAAAAATAGTTATAGGGAGTCAGGCAGTAGTGCAGTGGGTTAAGTATAGGCGGCACTAAGCACTTGGACGGTGTAAGGATCCCAGTTCGAGCCCCTGGCTCCCCACCTGGAGGGGAGTCACTTCATAAGGCGGTAAGGCAGGTCTGCAGGTGTCTGTCTTTCTCTCCTCCCTCCATTTCTCTCTGTCCTATCCAACAATGATATCATCAATAATAACAATAACTACAACAATAATAAAAAAACAAGGGCAACAAAAAAGGAAAATAAATAAATATAAAATAAATTAAAAAAACAGTTATGGTGGTCCAGGAGGTGGTACAGTGATAAAGCTTTGGACTTTCAAGCACGAGGTCCGGAGTTCGATCCCCGGCAGCAAATATGCCAGAGTGATGTCTGCTTCTTTCTCTCTCCTATCTTTCTCATAAATAAATAAAAATCCTGGGGGTCGGGTGGTGGCGCAGTGGGTTAAGCGCATGTGGCGCAAAGCGCAGGGACCGGCATAAGGATCCCGGTTCGAGCCCCCGGCTCCCCACCTGCAGGGGAGTCGCTTCACAGGCAGTGAAGCAGGTCTGCAGGTGTCTATCTTTCTCTCCCCTTCTCTGTCTTCCCCTCCTCTCTCCATTTCTCTCTGTCCTAACCAACAACGAATTGCGTCAACAAGGGCAATAATAATAACCACAACGAAGCTACAACAAGGGCAACAAAAGGGGGGAAAAATGGCCTCCAGGAGCGGTGGATTCATGGTGCAGGCACCGAGCCCAGCAATAACCCTGGAGGAAAGAAAAAAATAATAATAATAAATAAATAAATAAATAAAATCTTTAAAAAGTTATGAGAGTTACAGAGCATAATAGTTATGCAAAAGATTTTCAAGCCTAAGGCACTAAAGATCTGAGTAGTACTCTAGTAAAAATATATATATATATATATATATATATTTTTTTTTTTTTTTTTTTTTTTTTCTCCCAGGCTTATCGTTGGGGCTCGGTGCTGCTCCTGGAGGCCATTTTCCCCTTTTGTTGCCCTTGGTTTTTTTATCGTTTTTTAAAAATATTTATTTATTTATTCCCTTTTGTTCCCCTTGTTGTACTTATTATTGTTGTCATCATTGTTGGATAGGACAGAGAGAAATGGAGAGAGGAGGGGAAGACAGAGAGGGGGAGAGAAAGACAGACACCTGCAGACCTGCTTCACCACCTGTGAAGCAACTCCACTGTAGGTGGAGAGCTGGGGGCTCGAACCGGGATCCTTATGCCAGTCCTTGTGCTTTGTGCCACGTGCGCTTAGGTTACTCGCTGTACTATCGCCCTGTTTTATCATTTTAAAGGTTGTAATTATTATTGTTGTTGTTATTGAGGTCATTGTTGTTGGCTAGGACAGAGAGAAATGGAGAGAGGAGGGGAAGACAGAGGAGGGAGAGAAAGACACACACAGACCTGCTTCACTGCCCGTGAAGCGGCCTCTCTGCAGGTGGGGAGCTGGGGGCTTGAACCGGGATCCTTATGTGGGTCCTTGCACTTTGCACTATATGAGCTTAACCCACTGAGCTACTGCCCAACCCCCAAAATATTTTTAAGAACAGAAAGGAAGGGGGTGGGTAGTGGTGCACCTGGTTGGTCACACATGCTCCACCTACAGGGGAAGAGCTTTGTGGGTGGTGAAGCAGGGCTGCAGGTGTCTCTGTCTCTCACCCACTCTACCACCCTCTTGATTTAAGACGGTTTCTATCCTGTAAATAAATAAATGTAATAAAAAATAAATTAAAAACAGGAAGGAAGGAAGGGAGGGAGGGACGGAGGAAGGAAGGACAGAAGGGAGGGAGGGAGGAAGGAAGGAAATAATCAAGAGGACTGGAGAATGGTGAAGCAGTAGTTCACAGGAGCTGTGTAAGAGAGCTTTTGGGTCTGATACCCAGCACCAATAGCCAGAGCTGAGAAGTGATCTGAGTAGTGGTCCGGGAGGTGGCGCAGTGAATAAAGCATCAGACTCTCAAGCTTGAGGTCCTAAGTTCAATGCCTGGTAGCACATGTACCAGAGTTATATCTAGTTCTCCTTCTCTCCTCCTATGCTTCTCATTAATAAATAAAATGAAAAACAATTTCCCTGCTTTAAAAAAAAAATTAAAAACGGGGCTGAGTGGCGACACACCTGTTTAAGCGCACATATTACAGCATGCAAGGACCTAGGTTCAAGTTCCCCATCCCCACCTGTAGAGGGAAAACTTAACAAGTGGTGAAGCAGAGCTGCAGGTGTCTCTCTTTCTCATCCCCCATGCCCAAATTTCTGGCTGTCTCTAACCAATAAATAAAGAGAATTTTAAAAAATGTAATTAAAAGCAGAAATTCATCAAATAACAGATATATAACATGCTCAGGGAGGTGGCACAATGGATAAAGCATTGGACTCTCAAGCATGAGGTCCTGAGTTCAATCCCCAGCAGCACATGTACTATCTTTCTCAATAATAAATAAATAGAATCTTAAAAAAAGAAAAGATTTTTTACTACCAGAAGGAGAAAAAAAAAAAAACACTCATGCATTGTGGCTTGGTGGTCCCTTGAACAGGTTCCAAATATAACAGCATCCAAGCCATACTTCAAGTCTCTTTGAAGGGTGGGGGTAGAGCATAGTGGTTTAGCAAAGAGACTCATCCCTGAGGCTCCAAAGTTTCAGGGTTCAATCCCCCACACCACTATAAACCAGAGTAATAGATGTGTATTGGGATAATGAAAAATTCCTAAACAGCTGGATATTTAGAATACTAACAGCTGGATATTTAGAATACTCTTTCAGAAAGGTTCACTTATAAAGAGGAGAGAGAACCAGAGTTATCACTCTGCCACATGCAATGCCACAGATTGAACTCAGGACCTCAGGCTTTTGAGTCCAGTGCTTTCCACTGTACTACCTCCTGGTGTTTTTTTGTTTTGTTTTGTTTTTGCCTCCAAGGTTACTACTGGGGTTCAGTGCCTGCACTAGGAATCCACTGCTCCTGGAGGCTATTTTTTTTTTCCCTTCTGTTACACTTGTTTACTGTTGTTGCTGTCATTGTTGGATAGGGCAGAGAGAAATTGAGAGAGGAGGGGAAGACAGAGAGGGGAAAGAAAGACACCTGCAGACCTGCTTCACCGCTTGCGAAGCAACCCCCCTGCAGGTGGGGAGCTGGGGGCTCGAAGTGGGATCCTTCTGGTCCCTTTGCTTTGTGCCATGTGTGCTTAACCTGCTGCTCTACCATCCGGCCCCCAACACTTCTTTTTTTTAAATATGATACATGGGATCAAGTTCAGGGCCTCACATGTGAGATATATGCTCTACTACTAAAGCACATGCCCAGCTCCCTCCTTTTATTTTTTGCCACTAAGATCATCTCTGTGACTCCATGCCTGCAAGATGCCACTGTTCCTAGTAGCCATTTCTTTCTTTTTTGATAGAGGGTGAGAGAGAGAGTTTATGCCTAAGAAAGGGAGAGAGAAAGAGAGGGACTTGCAATGCTGCTTCACTATTAGTGAAGCACCCCACCCAGCCTCACAGGTGGATTAAGAACTTGAACCCAGGTCCTATGCTCTACCCCACTGCCTGCAACAGACAGCATAATGGTTATGCAAAGAGAAGAGACTCCCCATGCCTGAGGCTCCAAAGTCTCAGATTCAATTTCCCAATCCCATAAACCAGAGCTGAGCAATGCTCAGGAAGGGGGAAAAATTCCTTAATATGGGAGTTGACTGGAAGCACAGTGGGTAAGAACCAGTGTAAGGATCCTGGTTCGAGCCTCCAGCTCCCCACCTGCAGGGGAGTCCATTCACAGGCGGTGAAGGAGGTCTGCAAGTGTCTCTCTCTCTCTCCTCCTCTCTCCATTTCTCTCTATCCTATCCAACAACGATGACATCAATAACAACAATTACTACAATAAAAAGGACAACAAAAGGAAATAAATAATTCCTTAATACAATTTCAGATTTATAGAAAATATAGAGAGAGGGAGCACAATAAAGTCTCAGATACCCACACCCCGCTTCTCACATTACTTTATGTTAGTAAAATCACAAGTATTCGCTGGGATGGGGAGATAGCATAATGGTCATGCAAAGAGACTCCCATGCCCGAGGTGCCAGCACTGCCCTCAGCTAGAGATAACAAGTGCTCTGGGGGGCTGGTGTGGTGGTGCATCTAGTTCAAACCCCCACCCTCACCTGCAAGGGGAAAGCTTTGCAAGTGGTGAAACAGTGCTGCAGGTGTCTCCCTATCTCCCCTACCTTTTCAATTTCTGACTCTCTATCCAATAAATAAATAAATAAATAAATACAATTTAAAAATTGGGGGCCGGTGGTGGCGCACCTGATTGAATGCACATGTCACAATGCACAAGGACCCGGGTTCGAGTCCCCAGTCCCCACCTACAGGGGGAAGCTTCACGAGTGGTAAAGCAGTGCTGCAGGTGTCTCTCTTCCTCTCTCTATTCCCCCCTTCCCTCTCGATTTCTGGCAGTCTCTACCCAATAAATAAAGATCATTAAAAATTTTTTTCTGAGGGGCTGTGTGGTAGCGCAATAGGTTAAGTTCACATGGTGTGAAGCACAAGGACCAGTGTAAGGATCCTGGTTTGAGGCCCCCGGCTCCCCACCTAAAGGGAGAGTTGCTTAAAAAGCTGTGAAGCAGGCCTGCAGGTGTCTATCTTTCTCTCCCCCTCCTCTGATTTCTTCCTGTCCTGTCCAATAGCAATAACAAGGGCAACAAAAATGGGGAAAAAATGGCCTCCAGGAACAGTGGATTCATAGTGCAGGCTTGACCAAGCCCCAGTGATAATCCTGGAGGCAAAAAAAAAAAAAATGCTCTGGTGGAAAATGTACTGAATTCTCAAACAGAGTTTCGAGTTCAATCCCTGGCAGCCTATGTACCAAAATGATGTCGCCTTTCCTCCTCTCTCATTAATCAATAAGTTAATTATTAAAAATATTTTATTTATTTTATTTTTGAGAGAGACAGAGAAACACCAGTGCACTGCTCAGCTCTGGCTTATGGTGGTGCAGGGGATTGAACCTGGGACTTAGGAGCCTCAGGCATGAGTTTGTTTGCATAATCCTTATGTTATCTCCCCCGCCCAATCAATAAGTTAATTTTTTAAAAGATTTATTTCTTTTTTGTCTTTAATTTTTATTATGTTTATTTATTGGATAGAGAAAGTCAGAAATCGAGTGATGGAGGCTATAGAGATAGAGAGAGACAGAAAGCTTACAAAGCTTTCCCTCTGCAGGTGGGGACTGGGGACTCAAACCTGGGTCCTTGTGCACTGTAATGTGTGTGCTTAACCAGGTAGTACACCACCACCTGGCCCCCAATAAGTTAATTTTTAAAAGGCATAAAAACTGGGCAGGGGTAGATAGCATAATGGTTATGCAAAGAGACTCTCATGCCTAAGGCTCCAAGTCCCAGGTTCAGTTCCCCACACCACCATAAACCAGAGCTGAGCAGTGCTCTGGTAAACAACAAAAAAGACATAAAAACTTAACAGAGGTGGTTGGGGAGGTGGCACAGTGGATAAAGCATTGACCTGAGTTCCTGAGTTCAATCCCCTGGCAGCACATGTACCAGAGTGATGTCTGGTTCTTTCTCTCTCTTATCTTTCTCATTAATAAATAAATAAATAAAATCTAAAAAAAAAAAACCAGAAAAAAAGTTTTTGTTATAATTGATGGATCCATATTGATACAGCAACTCCCCTCACCAGAGCACTTCTCAGCTCTGGCTCACGGTGGTACCTGAGGGAACAAGAAATTGTGTCTACTATAGAGATTCTGAGATGCAGACGGAGAAAAGTAGACAGGGACCCTCAGACATTCAGATCCAGCCCCATGTATGACTATGCTCTACAACAGGATTCCAGCCTCTTTTTTTTTTCTTTTTACCTGGTTATCACTCAGGTTCAATGCCTGAATTATGAATCCACTAGTCCTGGTGGTCATTCTTCTATCTATTAATTTAATTATTATTGGATAGAGACACAGCAAAATTGAGAGGAGAAGGGGAGACAGAAAGGAGAAGAGACGACACAAGTGGTGGCACAACTGGTGGAGCATGCACATTACAGTGCACAAGGACCCAGGTTCAAGCCCCCGGTCCCCACCTGCACAGGGAAAGGTTCAGAGTAGTGAAGCAGGGCTGCAGGTGTCTGTCTTGTCTTTCTCCCTGTCTTCCCTTTCCTCTCAATTTCTGTTTCTATCCAGTAATAAATAAATAAAAATTAAAAAAAAAAAAAGAAACAGACACCTGCAGCCCTACTTCACCTCTTGTGAGGCTTCCCCCAACAAGTGGGGCGCGGGGGCTGAGCCCACCCAGGTCCTTGTGTATGGTTAATGTGTGCGCTTGACCCTGTGCACCATCACCCAGCTCCTCCCCCTCTTCTTCCAACTTTACTTATTGTGGGGGTACAAGGGAAGAGAATCAGGACATTTCTCTGGCATATGCAATGCAGGGATTCCAACTTGAGAGTCCAACACTTTATCCATTGTGCCATTACCCTTGTTGCTGAATTCCTGCTTATCTTTGTCCCAGACTTAAATGGGAACCCTAGCAATTCCCTTGCCTATTAAGTCTAGACTTAGCCAAGACTTAGATTTGGGGAACTAAGAAAGAAGATACCTTATGTAAAATCTAAAAAGGAAGGGGCGTAGAAGCATTCTTTTCTCTCTCTCTCAGAAATGACAAGACAGAGAGACAGAGACAGAGAACCAACACCTAGCACCGAAGCTTTTGGTGATGCCATGGGGGCCAAGCTCAAACCTGGGCAGTACAATGTAACTGTTTCTTTAAATTTTTATAGACTTATTTTATTTATTACACAGAGACAGAGAAAAACTAAGAAAGGGAGATAGAGGGGAAGACAGAGATAGCTGCAGTCCTACTTCACCATTTGTGAAGCTTTCCGCTTTCCCCCTATAGGTGGGGGCCAGGTGCTTGAACCCAGATTTTTTAAATTATCTTTATTGGATAGAGACAATCAGAAATCAAGAGAGATGGGGAGATAGGGAGAGAGACAACACCAATGTTTTACCACTTGTAAAGCATTCCACACTATCCAAGAGGGCTACTTCACTGACCTTTTCAACTTTCTCTTAAAAAAAAAAAAAGCCGTTGGTGGAGGGTAGATAGCATAATGGTTATGCAAACAGACTCTCATGCCTGAGGCTCCAAAGTCTCAGGTTCAACACCCCCCCCCATAAGGCAGAGCTGAACAGTGCTCTGGTTTAAAAAAAAAAAAAGTTATATCTGAATACAAAGGATTTATTATTTATATATTTATTTAATTTATTATTATTTATTTATTTTTTACCAGAGCACTGCTCAGCTCTTGCTCAGTCCATAACCAGAACTGAGCAATATTCTGGTAAAAAAAAAAATTTAATTAATTAATTAAATAGCACACCTGGTTGCACATGTTACAATGCGCAAGGACCGGGTTCGAGCCCTGGGTCCCCACCTGCAAGGGAAAAGTTTCACAAGTGGTGAGGCAGGGCTGCAGGTGTCTCTCTCCCTCTCTATCTCCCCCTTCCCTCTCAATTTCTGGCTGTCTCTATCCAATAAACAAATACAGATAATTAAAAAAATAAGAACTTTCAAAAAAGTGTACAAGGAGCCGGGTTCAGGCCTCCAGTCCCCACCTGCAGGGGGAAAGTTTTTTAAGTAGTAATAAATCAGTGTTTTACCAGAGCATTGCTCAACTCTGTTTCATGGTGGTGTGGGGGATTGAACCTGGAACTTTGGAGCCTCAGGCATGAGTTTCTTTGTATAAATAATTACTATGCTATCTATCCCTGGCCTCTCTCCTTCCTTCTCTCCTTCTCTCTCTCTCTCTCTCTCTCTCTCTCTCTTTCTCTATCTTCTTTTAATGAGAACACTGTTCAGTTCTGGCTTATGGTAGTACAGGGAAATGAACCTGGAATTTTGGAGCCTCAGGCTTGAGAGTCTGTTTGTATAACCATTATGCCATCTACCCTCTGCCCGCCTCTATCACCTCCTTCCCTCTTCCCTTTCTGGCTGTCTCTATCCAATAAATAAACATAATAAATATTTTTCTTTTTTTTCAATTTTTTATATTTATTTTCCCTTTTGTTGTCCATGTTGTTTTTCATTGTTGTTGTAGTTATTGTTGTTGTTATTGATGTTGTTGTTGGGTAGGACAGAGAGAAATGGAGAGGGGAGAGGAAGACAGAGAGGGGGAGAGAAAGATAGACACCTGCAGACCTGCTTCACCGCCTGTGAAGCGACTCCCCTGCAGGTAGGGAGCTGGGGGCTTCAACAGGGATCCTTCTGCTGGTCCTTGCGCTTTGCGCCACCTGCAATTAACCCTCTGTGCTACTGCCTGACTCCCAATAAAAAATTTTCTTTGGTGTAATACCCAAGACCAAACCCAGAGTCTCATATGCACTGAGACCTCCTCAGTCTAACTTTCTATTTTCACTGAGAGAAGCACTAGAGAACAAAGTATCATTCTACCATCCTCAGAAATGCATGTGAGCCACATGCTCTACTGCTGAGTCACCTGTCCTCCCCTCTACTTTTTTTTTTTCCTTTGACAGGATAGAGAGACTGAGAGGAAAAAGGGAGAAAGATACCTGCAGACCTGTTTTACCGCTCATAGAGCTTCTCTGTAGGTAGGGTCTGGGAGCTTGGATGTCGGTCCTTGTGCATGGTAATGTGTGCGTTCAACCGGGTGTGCACTGTCCGGTCCCCTTCCCTCTACTTTTAATTTCCTGTTGTTTTTGTTTGAGGCACTAGGAACAAACCGCTGAAGGTTATCCCTCACCACCCCAGCCCAATACTTATTGGGGGTAGAGACTAAGAGAAGAGGAAGAGAGAGACAGTAAGGAGAGACCACACCATCACTCAACCGTCTATGAAGTTTGTCTGTTTTTTTTTTTTTTTTTTTTTTACCTCAGTGGTAGATAGAACTCATATCTTCCAGGTACGAGGCCCTACATTTGACCCCCAGCACTATGTGGAAGCAACAAGGGTGAGAATGGGTGGAGTTTCACAGATGAAGGAGTAATGCTTTGCACTGTCTTTTTTTTTATGCTTTTTTTAAAAATTATTTTTATTTATTGGATAGAAATAGCCAGAAATCAAGAGGAAAAAGGGGAGATAGGGAGAGAGACAGAGACACCTGCAACACTGCTTCACCATTCACAAAGCTTTCCCCCTGCAGGTGGGGGGCAGGGCCTTGAACCTGGTTCCTCACGCACAGTAACACGAGCACTTAACCAAGTGGGCCACCACCAGGCCCCTTTGCACTGCCTCTAAAAACAGAAAAAAGCCATTGGGAGGTGACTTAGTGGATAAAGCACTGAACTCTCACATATGTGGTCATGAGTTCACTCCCTAGCAGCGACTGTATCAGGATGATGTCTGGTTTCCTTTCTCCATAATTTCCTCTCTCATTAATAAATACAATATTTAACTGGGGAATGTTATGCATGTACAAACTATTGTATTTACTGTTGAATGTAAAACATTAATTCCCCAATAAAGAAATAAATTTTAAAAAATAATAAAGTAAATAAATAAATAAATACAATACTTACAACACACACAGACCCAGGTTTACCACCCTGGCCTCCCCTGCAGGGGGACAGCTTCACAAGTGGAAGCAGTGCTACAAATGTCTGTCTCCCGTCTCTCGATTCCTCTGTTTTATCAAATAAAATAAAGTCTAAAAGTAAATAAATAAAAATAAGAGATTTAATACACACACACACAATGGCCTAAGTAGGCTGCTCACTGTTATCATGCATGTGTTAAAACAAAAACAAAAACAAAAAAAAAACCTCTAGATTCCTTCTAGCATCACCTTAAAAACAAAGCAAAAACAGTATCCCAGGCTGGAAAAAGCAGCATGAAGGTTATGCAAAAGACTCACACATGATGAAGTAAATCAATCTCACACCCCACCCCGAAAAAGAAACTCATGGATGAGTCTCCAAGTTCTCAGGTCCAATTCCCAGCACCACCATAAGCCAGGACTCAGGAGTACTGTATTTATCGTTCATTTTAAAAATAACAAAATAAGGGCCAGGTAGTGGCACACCTGGTTAAACACACACTATACAGTGCACAAGGACCCAGGTTCAAGCCCCTGGTCCCACCTGCAGGGGGAAAGCTTCACAAGTGGTGAAGTAGAGCTGCAGGTGTCTGTCTCTCTCCCTATCTACCTTCCTCACCCTCCCAATTTCTAATATTAAATATATTATATTATTTAAATTATTAAAATAATAATATTAAATAAAAATATTTTTAAAAATAACAAAACAGGGAGTCGGGTGGTAGTGCAGGGGTTAAACGCACATGGTGCAAAGTACAAGGACTGGAGTAAGGATCCCGGTTCAAGCCCCCAGCTCCCTAACTGCAGGGGAGTCGCTTCACAGACAATAAATCAGGTCTGCAGGTGTCTTTCTCTCCCCCTCTCTATCTTCCCCTCCTCTCTCCATTTCTCTCTGTCCTATCCAACAACGATGACATCAAGAACAATAATAACTACAACAATAAAACAACATGGGCAATAAAAGGAAATTAATTAATTAATTAGTTTAAAAAAAAAATAACAAAACATTGTGGTCCGGGAGGTGGTGCAGTGGTAAATCATTGGATTCTCAAGCATGAGGTCCCGAGTTCAATCCCCAGCAGCATATGTACCAGAGTGATGTCTGGTTCTTTCTCTTCCTACCTTTCTCATTAATAAATAAATAAATTCTAAAAAAAAAAAATTCTTTTTAAATTATAACAAAACATTCAAAATGGGGCTGGGTAGTGGCCACACTTTACCATATGTAAGGACTGAGGTTTAAGCTCCCAGTCTCGACCTGCAGGAGGGGAGCTCTCTAAGCAGTGAAGCAAAGCTGCAGTTATCTATCTCTATCTCCCTTTCTCTCTCTTTTTTTAATTTTTTGAAACCTTTTTATTTTATTTATTATTGGCTAGAGACAGAGAAATTGAGAGGGGAGGGGAAGATAAAGTGGGGGAAGAGACAGAGAGATACCTGCAACCCTGCTTCACCACTTGTGAACCTTTCCCCCTGAAGGTAGGGACCAGGGGCTTGAACCAGGGTCCTTGTGCACTATAATGTGAGTGCTTAACCAGGTGTGCTATCACCTGGCCCCTCTCCCTTTCTCCTCTCACTTTCTCTCTGTCTCTATCCAATAAATAAATAAGCAACAGTCAGCAGTCCAGGAGGTGGCTTAGTGAATAAAGAGTTGGGAACATGAGATCCCAAGTTCAACCCCTGGGATTGCATGTACCAGAAAGAAGCTCTGGTTCTCTTTCTCCCTCCCCACTTCTCTTTTGTTGATAAAAATAAATAAATAAATAAAAATAACACAGTAAGGCTGGCAAAATATCTCACTTGGATAAGGCATGGCTCTGCCATGAACTCAACCTAGATTCAAGCCCAGCCCCCACCACATTAAACGAAGAAGCTGCAGTACTGCTGTCTTTTTAATCAGTCTTGGCCTGTCTGCCAATATCTAAAGAAAGAAAAGCTACTAGGAGGGGTGGAATCCTGTAGGTGCCAAACTCCAGTGACAACTCTGGTAGCCAGAGGGGAAAAATAAAAATCTTGTATGGCTAGGGAGACTTTCAGGCCACAGGTGCTTAAGTCCTAGGTACAACCAAGCCCTCACACCACCTTAAGCCAGAGTTAAGTGGGACTCTGACAAAAAATAAAAGCAAGGCAGGAAATGGCACAATAGATAAAGCGCTGGGCTTTCAGGCATGGGATCTTAAGGATCTTAAGTTTTGATCTTAAGGATCTTAAGTTTGATCCTTGGCATGGTCTATGCCAAAGTGATATTCTGGCTCTCTTTCTTCCTCTCATTAATAAGTAAATAAATGTTTTCTTGAAATCCAGGAGCTGAGAGGTAACTCTGCAGTACAGTGTATGTCTTGCATGCATGAGGCCTTAGGTTCAATCCCTGGTACCCTATGTGCCAGAGCAGGTGCTCCAGTTTCTCCCTTTCCCTCTCTTGCCTTCTCTCAGGAGATAAATTCAAGAAAAACAAAGACATTCTGGGGATGCAGGTCAGTGCTACAGCACATGCTTCACAAGCATGAAGCCCTGAGTTCTGTATCAGCAACAGCTACAACAAAAGATCATCAGCTGAGATGGCCTCCTCCAAACACTCAACATCAAATTGCCCTGATGGGAAACTTGAGGTTCTTGTCTTTTTCCTTACTTCTACATTAAATGTCTGTCCCAAAAAGGTATAATCTAGTATCACTCATCTACATGAAAACTCAATGATTCACAACTGCCCTCAGGACAAAGTCCAACTTCTCTAAGAGAGGATTCCAGCTTTCCATGATCTTCCTCATTTCTCTATCTCATCACTTGCAACCTTCCCCTCACCCTACTTCTACACTCCTTAACTTCTACATCCTGCTCTCAAATACTCCTCAGCCATACTGCAAAGATTCTGTGCTCTCTAAGGTTGCAGTGGAAGTTGCCTTCCCTGCACCTGGCTGCAACTCTCCAGTTATTCCTCAGGACTTGGCTGAGATGTCACCTCGGATCCTGACTCTTGAGGCTACTTGGTGCCTCTTCTAAGCACTCCCAGAACTCTCAGCAGGGCGCTACAGAGCAATGTTCTCTGTCACCATCTTCCCCTCCAGGCAGAACCGAAGTTCAGAAGTGGCTTGATGATCCCCAAGGCCCCAGCACCTAAACACCTCTTGGAGCCGGGTAAGCTGTTTTCTTTGGCTAAATGAAGAAGTCTGCTGTAACTGGGTACAGCCTTCTCCTTCCAAGCCCACTCCCCACTCCCTTTCCCAGCAGAAACTGCAGGCCCAGCTCAGAGCCGGGGGAGGGGAGGCTGGTGACTCCTCCAGAACTCTCACCAAAGAGGTGGGGCGGCGCGGGACGGAGCAACACCTCGGTGTTCTCTGCAGGAAAAGATGCTCGCGACCTTCTCCATCACATTCGGCTCCCCCCACCCCGGCCTCCGTCTAGGACTCCCACTCAACTTTCCTCATCAGACTTCAGAATCCGCCCGGCGCCCCCACACACGCACACACTCCTTCAGGAAGCCCCCGACCCGCCTCCCGAGGCCTCGACGTCCCTCGGCCTCCCGCTCCAGCCCAGATCTCCCCTCGGCCTCGACCTCCCTCCCTCCCTCGCAGCCTCCCGTAACGCCCGGCCTCCCCCGCGCACCCCGCTCCGGCCCCGCCTCCGCCGCGAGGACGGCGCTCACCATCGTAGTAGTAACAGACTTTCCTCCGGGTGCCCTGAGTCTGCGCCATCTTGCTCGCCTCCCGACCCTCCAGTCAGTCTGTCCGTCCAACCTCCAGCCAGAGGATCCGCTCGGCGTCGGACTCTGGGGGTGGGTGGAGCCCCAGCGTGCTTGGCTCCACCCCTCCAGGGCTCACCTATGGCCGCGCAGCCCGGGCACCACTCTAGCCAATCAGCTTGCGCGGGGACAGCCCGGAACTCGGGAGGGGGCTAGGACTGCCCTGAGCCGCGGCCGAGGGCCCCCTGGGCCTGTACCAAAGGCTGCGACGAGGAGGGGAAGCTGCTCTGGGACTGTACCATTTACCTGTAAACTTTGCAGTCTCCTTCTTAGTTGAGAAAGTGCTTGGGGAAGACAGGCCAACTTCACGTTTTACAGTCTACCAAGGCCTGTGGGGGCGGGAAAGTGACTTGTGCAAGGCCACTCGGCTCCTGTAAGGACGGGACCTGAACTAGAGTTGGAAGAGGGAGATATAAACTGACAAAGAAAAGCTGTCCTGGGCCTACTGCAGCCCAAGGATTATGCAATGGTTTTACCTACATTGTTTAAGTTTTCTCGATTAGTCCTCACAATAGCTGTGAAGGAGAGGTTTTCCCCATTTTGCAAGTAAATTCAAACTTCTGTGACTTGGTCAGAGTCACAGTTCATAACCAAATTCAAAACGGTGGCAGAAGCTAGCTTTCTTATTCCAAAAATCTACCTGCCTGGTGCAGGCTACCCAGGAGGACTAAGAAGTGCCTTTAGATGGAAGGAAACTGAATGTCTCCTTATCCCAGAGCAGAGTTTCTCACCCTGGAAGCTACTGACATAAAAGACAGGATAATTTTTTACTGTGGGGGGACAGTCCTATGCACTTAGAGAACATTGCTACACCTTTGGCCTCAATTCATTAGACGCCCTTCCCCCCACAGGTACAATCTACACCACCACAAACCAAAAGCTGAGCAGTGCTCTAAAAAAAACTGCGAGTGCAGTAGCAGATTAAGCACAGGTGGCGCAAAGCTTCTGGGTTTGAGCCCTCTCCCAGGCTCGCCACCTGTAGGAGGTCGCTTCACAAGCAGTGAAGCAGGTCTGCAGGTGTCTATCTTTCTCTCCCTTCTCTGTCTTCCCCTCCTCTCTCCATTTCTCTGTCCTATCCAACAACGACGACATCAATAACAACAATAATAACTACAACAATAAAACAACAAAGGCAACAAAAGGGAATAAATAAATAAATATATATATATAAAAAAAAACAAGCTGTTGTCCGGGAGGTGGCGCAGTGGTAAAGCTTTGGACTCTCAAGCATGAGGTCCCCAGTTCGATCCCCGGCAGCACATGTGCCAGAGTGATGTCTGGTTCTTTCTTTCTCCTCCTTTCTCATTAATAAATAAAATCTTTTTAAAAATTTAAAAAAACAACGGGAGTTCGGCGGTAGCGCAGCCGGTTTAGCGCACGTGGAGCAAAGTGCAAGGACCAGCATAAGAATCCTGGTTCGAGCCCCCGGCTCCCCACCTGCGGGAGAGTTGCTTCACAGGCGGTGAAGCAGGTCTGCAGGTGTCTATCTTTCTCTCCCCCTCTGTCTTCCCCTCCTCTCTCCATTTCTCTCTGTCCTATCCAACAACAATGACATCAATAATAACTACAACAAAAAAACAACAAGGGCAACAAAAAGGGGAAATAAATAAATATTTAAAAAAAGACACCCAACTTCCTCCCCCTGTCACTTGTGACAACCAAAGTTGTCTCCAGGCTTTGCAAAAATGTCTCTATAGTAGGGCTGGGTGAGTGGCTCTCCCCATAAGAACCAACCACCTTATTGCATAGAGCAACTTTTAGCTGGTTGTTATTGGAAGCTTAAAAATTGAAAATTATGCAACTGAGTGGTGGCATACCTGGTTGAGCGCACACATTACAGTGTGCAAGGACCCAGGTTCAAGAGCTCAGTCCCCACCTGCAGGGGGGAAGCTTCATGAGTGGTGAAGCAGGGCTGAAGGTGTCTCTCTCCCTCTCTATCACCCCTTGGGCACTTGTATTTCTCACTCGGGAAATGCATTTGAATTATAAAGATAACAGAAAATCTAAAGGCTGGGCAATTCTGTTAAAGAAACAACAGAAGACAGGCTGGGGAGACAGCATAATAAGTATACAAAAGAGATTTTCGGCCCCACACCTGTGGACATCTAATCTTTGACAAAGGGGCCCAGACTATTACATGGGGAAAGCAGAGTCTCTTCAACAAATGGTGTTGGAAACAATGGGTTGAAACATGCAGAAGAATGAAACTGAATCACTGTATTTCACCAAATACAAAAGTAAATTTCAAGTGGATCAAGGACTTGGATGTTAGACCACAAACTATCAGATACTTAGAGGAAAATATTGGCAGAACTTTTTTCCGCATAAATTTTAAAGACATTTTCAATGAAACGAATCCAATTACAAGGAAGACTAAGACAAGTATAAACCTATGGGACTACATCAAATTAAAAAGCTTCTTCACAGCAAAAGAAACCACTACCCAAACCAAGAGACCCCTCACAGAATGGGAGAAGATCTTTACATGTCATACATCAGATAAGAGTTTAATAACCAACATATATAAAGAGCTTGCCAGACTCAACAACAAGACAAAAAATAACCCCATCCAAAAATGGGGGGAGGACTTGGACAGAATATTCACCACAGAAGAGATCCAAAAGGCCGAGAAACACATGAAAAAATGCTCCAAGTCTCTGATTGTCAGAGAAATGCAAATAAAGACAACAATGAGATACCACTTGACTCCTGTGAGAATGTCATACATCAGAAAAGGTAACAGCAGCAAATGCTGGAGAGGCTGTGGGGTCAAAGGAACCTTCCTACACTGCTGGTGGGAATGTCAATTGGTCCAACCTCTGTGGAGAACAGTCTGGAGAACTGTCAGAAGGCTAGAAATGGACCTACCCTATGACCTTGCAATTCCTCTCCTGGGGATATATCCTAAGGAACCCAACACATCCATCCAAAAAGATCTGTGTACACATATGTTCTTGGAAGCACAATTTGTAATAGCCAAAACCTGGAAGCAACCCAGGTGTCCAACAACAGATGAGTGGCTGAACAAGTTGTGGTATATATACACAATGGAATACTACTCAGCTGTAAAAAATGGTGACTTCACCGTTTTCAGCCGAACTTGGATGGACCTTGAAAAAATCATGTTGAGTGAAACAAGTCAGAAACAGATGAATATGGGCTGATCTCACTCTCAGGCAGAAGTTGAAAAACAAGATCAGAAAAGAAAACACCATTTGGGAGTCGGGCGGTAGCGCAGGGGTTAAGCGCATGTGGCGCAAAGCACAAGGACCGGTAGAAGGATCCCGGTTCGAGCCCCTGGCTCCCCACCTGCAGGGGAGTCACTTCACAGGTGGTGAAGCAGGTCTGCAGGTGTCTGTCTTTCTCTCCCGCTCTCTGTCTTCCCCTCCTCTCTCCATTTCTCTCTGTCCTATCCAACATCAATAATAACTACAACAATGAAACAACGAGGGCAACAAAAGGAAATAAAGAAATAAAAAGGGGAAAAAAATTTAAAAATTCAGAAAAAAAAGAAAACACAAGTAGAACCTGAAACGGAATTGGCATATCGCACCAAAGTAAAAGACTCTGGGGTGGGTGGGTGGGGAGAATACAGGTCCATGAAGGATGATAAATGACATAGTGGGGGTTGTATTGTTAAATGGAAAACTGGGGAATGTTATGCATGTACAAACTATGTATTTACTGTTGAATGTAAAACATTAATTCCCCAATAAAGAAATAAATTTAAAAAAAAAAAGAGAGAGATTTTCATACCTGAGGCTCCAAGGTTCCAGGTTCAATCCCCCACACCACCATAAGCTAGGGCTAAGCAGTGCTCTAGTCTCTATATAATCCTAATAATAGCAAGAATAGGGGCCGGTGGTGGTGTACCTGGTTAAGCGTTCACAGTACAGTACACAAGGAACTGGGCTCAAGCCCCCAGTCCCCACCTGCAAGGGGAAAGCTTTGCAAGTGGTGAAGCAGGTCTGCAGGTGTCTGAGGTGTCTGTCTCTCTCCCTCTCTATAACCCCCTTGCCTCTTGATTTCTGGCTTTCTTTACCCAATAAATAAAGATAATAAAAATTTAAATAATAATAATAGCAAGAATAAAAACAGCAAAAGACCAGGGATCAGATCTTGTTTCCAGTTCTGTGTTGCAGCTTCCCAGTTAGGCTGAGAGTGGCATAGGAGTAAAGTTTATGTGATTTGTCTGAGCCTCCATTTCTCCCTTGTAAAAGTAAGGATGAAGATATGAATACAAAATTCACCTATTCAGGCCGGGTGGTGGTGCACCTGGTTAAGTGCACATGTTTCAATGCGCAAGGACCCAGGTTCTAGCCTCCAGTCCCTAACTGCGGGTGGAAAACTTTGTAAGTGGTGAAGCAGGATTGCAGGTGTCTCTGTCTCTCTCCCTTTCTATCTCCTCCTACCCTTTTTATTTCTGTCTGTCTCTACCCAATAAATAAATAAAGATAATAAATAAAGATCCTTACTCCGGTCTTGTGTTTCGCCACGTGCACTTAACCCGTTGTGCTACCGCCTCCCAATTAAAACTTTTTAAAGTTGGGAGATGGGCGGTAGCGCAGCGGGTTAAGAGCACGTGGGGCAAAGCACAAGGACCCCCGTAAGGATCCAGGTTTGAGCTCCTGGCTCCTCACCTGCAGGGGAGTTGCTTCACAAGCAGTGAAGCAGGTCTGTAGGTGTCTTCCTCTCCCCCTCTCTGTCTTCCCCTCCTCTCTCCATTTCTCTCTGTCCTATCTAACAACGACATCAATAATAACTACAATAACAATAAAAAACAAGGGCAACAAAAAGGGAAATAAATATTTTAAAAAATGTTTAAGTTAAAAAAAATGCTCTAAAAATGTTTATTCATTTATTTATTTTACCAGAGCACTGCACAGCTCTGGCTTATGGTGGTGTAGGGGACTGAACCTGGGACTTTGGAGCCTCGGGCAGGAAAGTCTCTTTATATAATGATTATGCTATCTACCCCCTCTAAAAAAAATTTTAAAACAATCAAAGTTCACCTACTCTACTATTACACTGTCTAAATGAGGAGGGTTGATGGGGATCAGATCTGAGGTCATGGATAAGGCAACATTTTATAAAATACAGAGCAGGGGTTGGGGGTAGATAGCACAATGTTTATGCAAACAGATTGTCATGACTGAGGCTCCTAGGTTCAGTACCTGGCACCACCATAAACCAGAGCTGATCAGTGCTCTGGTTAAAATAAATAAATAAATAAATGTAGGGCAGTAGCACAGTAGGTTAAGTGTACATGGCAGGAAACACAAGGACCAGCATAAGGATTCTGGTTCAAGCCCTGGACTCCCCACCTGCAGAGGGGTTGCTTCACAAGCAGTGAAGCAGATCTACAGGTGTCTTTCTCTCCCCCTCTCTGTCTTCCCTTCCTCTCCCCATTTTACTCTCCATTTCTCTGTCCTATCTAACAACAGTGACATCAATAACAGCAACAACAATAACCACAACAACGATAAAACAACTAGGGCAACAAGAAGGGGAAAAAAAAGTCTCCAGGAGCAGTGGATTCATGGTGCAGGCACCGAGCCCCAGCAACAACCCTGGAGGCAAAAAAATAAAGCGCAGAGCAGGAACCACAAATGCAGGTGAACTGCAAAGGTCAGGCAGGGTATATAAATGAGTGAAACTTATGTAATATCTATATTGATTTGATTCATGTAATTTTCATATTTTAAAAAATATTTTATTTATTTATGAGGAAGATAGGACAGAGAGAAAGAACCAGACATCACTCTGGTACATATGCTGCTAGTGATCGAACTCAGGACCTCATTCTTGAGAGTCTAAATGTTTTATCCACTGAGCCATCTCCCGGACTACTAATTTTCATATTTTAAAAATAAGGTTCTTGTTGGGCCAGGTGGTAGCGCACAGGGTCAAACGCACATAGTGTGAAGCACAAGGATCAGCTAGCTTAAGGATCCGGGTTCAAGCCCCGGCTCCCTGCCTGCAAGGAGGTCGTTTCACAAATGGTGAAGTAGGTCTGTAGATGTCTTATCTTTCTCTCCCCTTCTCTGTCTTCCCCTCCTCTCTCCATTTCTCTCTGTCCTATCCAATAACGATGACAATAAAACAAGGGCAACGAAAGGGGGGAAGAAGCAAAAATTAAAAAAAAGAAAGAAAGAAAGCTTCTGTACTATGATATCTTTTTTTTGTTTTTAATTCTTTTTCTACTTATTATTATTATTGTAAAATATTTATTTATTTGATAAAGATGGAGAGAAATTGAGAAGAGAGGGGAAGATAGAGAAGGAAAGACCTAAAGAGACACTGGCAGCTCTGATTCACCACTCATAAGCTTTCCTCCTGCAGGTGGGGACTTGGGGTTTGAACCTGGGTCCTTGAGCATTGTAACATGTGTGCTTCACCAGGTACTCCACCTCCCAGCTCCCTTTTTAATGATCACCAGGGTTAACTCTGGGGCTTGGTACCTGTACAATGAATCCTCTACTCCCAGGAACCATTTACTTTTCTTTCTTTTGTTGATAGAGACAGAGATAAATTGAGAGAAAGAGGGGATATAGAGAGGGAGTGTACCACCCTCAGGCCCTCTGAAGCAGTAGTTACATTTATTTATTTATCTACCTATATAATATTTTTTTATTTATTAGATAGAAACAGCCAGAAATGGAGAGGGAAGGGGTGATAAGGAGAAAGACAGAGTTACCTGCAATACTGCTTCACCACTTACAAAGCTTTCCTCCTGCAGGTAGGGACTCGGGGCTGGATCCCAGGTCCTTGCACATTGTAATATGTGTGCTCAACCAGGTGCGCAACCACTCAGCCCCATTATTTATTTATTTTTATTTTCATTAGCGCTACAAAGATTATTGCTGGCGTTCTGTGCCTGCACACCAAATCTACCACTCTTGGCAGTAATTTTTTTCTTTTGTTAAATTTATTTTATTAATTACATATGAGAGAGTTTCAAATGTGACAGACAGAAGGAGAGGGAGTGGTGAGAGACATGCAGCACTGCTTTACCATTCAAGTTGCCCACCTGCAGGGGACTTAGGGCTTGAACCCTTTTATTTTAATTTTTATTATTTTTTATTAGGGAATTAATGTTTTACATTCAACAGTAAATACAATAGTTTGTACATGCATAACATTCCCCAGTTTCCCATATAACAATACAACCCCCACTAAGTCCTCTGTAGGGCTTGAACCCTTGAACCTGGGTCCTTGTGCATAACAATGTGTGCTCTCTACAGGATGTACCGCTGCCCAGCCTCAACAGTAGTTGTTGTTTGTTTGTTTTTGCTTTTTGTTTTATTTTGTTTTGTTTGCTTCCAGGGTTATTGCTGGGGCTTGGTGCCTGCACTAGGAATCCACTGTTCCTGGAGGCCATTTTTTCCCCCATTTTTGTTTCCTTTGTTGTTATTATTGTTGTCATTACCGCCATTGTTGTTGGATAGGACAAAGAGAAATCAAGAGAGGAAGGGGAGAGAAAGGCACCTGCATACCTGTTTCACCGCTTGTTGTTTTTAAAAGTTGTTATTGCCCATGACGGCAATAACAACAATAATAGTAATAACAAGGGCATCAAAAGGGAAAAAATAGCCTCCAGGAGCAGTGGATTCATAGTGTAGGCACCAAGCCCCAGTGATAACCCTGGAGACAAAACAAAACAAAACACTGCTATTGCCCTTACATAATGGTGGAGTGGGAGAGGGATCCTGGACATACCCGTTTCCTAGGAAGTTCTGGGAAAGGGGGTATAGTATTTTGGGATAGGGCTGATGAGTGTCAATTCAGGATGGCTGTTACCATTTTATGAACAACCCATTTTCTCTTCCCAAGGGAGAGGGATGGAAGTGGGGACCAAAGAGAAGTACAACTGTCATCAACAAACAGACATTTATTGAGCTCCTTCCTGTGTGGGCTAGGCACTGAGGAGCACAGAGGTAATAGATAAGGCCCAGGCCATTAAGGAGGTTCTTAATGACCTGAGGGAAGGAAAGGAGGGTGGGCAGAAGCTGGTGTCAGTCAGAGACATCTCCTCTCTCTGTGGAAGACAGATGTGGGCAGGCCCAGACACACATGCACAGGCCACACATGTGCAGAGCTCAGGGAGGAGATATGAGAAGTGTATGTGTCACACAGGGGCAGGATTCCTGGGCAAACTCCAGGTGTGCACAGGCCACTTGTATGTGGCCCAAGAACTTCTCTTCTCCAGCCAGCTAGGCCCTCAGGGTTGGGGCTGGTACTGGCCCTCTGTGGCAGTGAAAAAGTCCTCCAGCACACTGCGCAGGTAGTCAAAGGTGGGCCGATCCTCTGGGTGCTCCTTCCAGCACAACATCATGAGATGGTACAGCTCCTCCGGACAGTTGTCAGGTTGCACCATGCGGTAGCCTCGCTCCAGGTTCTGAATCACCTCAGGATTGGTCATCCCTGGAGGTCAGAAAGAGAAACTTCAAAGCTCTAGACTTTGGAAGCCCACAGGGGCAATATTCAGAATATTTAACCACTGGCACAGCACAAGCACAATTCAGAAGGACCCTGAGTGAGTCTGCCGGTAGATCACAGGACTTGCATCATGAGGTTCTGGGTTCCAGTCCTAGCACCATTTATGCTGTGACTATGATCTGATCACTCCCTCGTTAAAAGAAAGGTAGGAAAGAAGGAAGGAAGGAAGGAAGGAAGGAAGGAAGGGAGGGAGGGAGGGAGGGAGGGAGGGAGGGAGGAAGGAAGGAAGGAAGGAAGGAAGGAAGGAAGGAAGGAAAGAAGGAAGGAAGGAAGAAAAGGTTAGGTGGTACTGCAGTGGGTTAAGCTTGTGGCTCGAAGATCAAGGATGCGTAAGGATCCCAGTTCAAGCCCTCAGCTCCCCACCTGCAGGGGGGTCGCTTCACAAACGGTGAAGCAGGTCTGCAGGTGTCTTTCTCTCCTCCTCTCTGTCTTCCCCTCCTCTCTCCATTTCTCTCTGTCCTATCCAACAACAATGAGAGCAACAAAAACAATAATAACAACAGCAATGATAAACAACAAGGGCAACAAAAGGGAAAAAATAGCCTCTAAGAGCAGTGGATTCGTAGTGCAGGCACTGAGCCCCAGCAATAACCCTGGAGGAAAAAAAAAAGTGATTTTAACTGAAATATATATATGAGAGGAGGAGAGAGAGAAAGGAAAAAGAACCCGAACATCATTCTGGCACATGTGATGATGAGCATCAAACTGAGGAGCAGCTGCTTCTGAGGTTGACCCTTGGCAATATTCTGCCTCTCAGGTAAATAAAATAAAATATAAGAAAATCTTATGTGTTCCATGAAGTGACTCAGGATAAAGTATTAGGCTCTTGGGACCAGGCATTGGCACACCAGGTTAGTACAAAGCACAAGGTCCTGTGCAAGGATCCCAGTTTGAGCCACCGGCTCCCCACCTGCGGGGGGTGGGGGGTGTCACTTCAGAAGCAGTGAAGTGAATCTTCAGGTGTCTTTTTTTTTTCTCTCTCCCTATCTTCCCCTCCCCTTTCAATTTCTCTCTGTCCTATCTAAAGAAAATCGAAAAAAAATGGCCACAGGAGCAGTGGATTCATATAGTTCAGGCACCGAGCCCCAGCAATATCCCTGAAGGCAAAATATATATATATATTTTCTCCCACCCCCCTTTTGTTGCCCTGGTTGTATATCACTGTTGTGGTTATTACTATTATTTTGTTGTTATTGATGTCGTTGTTGTTGGATAGGACAGAGAGAAATGGAGAGAGGAGGGGAAGACAGAGGGGGGAAAGAAAGATAGACACCTGCAAACCTGCTTCACTGCTTGTGAAGCGACCCCCCTGCAGGTGGGGAGCCAGGGGCTCCAACTTGGATCCTTAAGCTGGTCCTCGCACTTTGCGCTGTATGTGCTTAACCCGCTTTACTACTGCCTGATCCCCATGTTTAGACTCTTAAGAACGACGTCCTGTGGTCCGGGAGGTGGCGCAGTGATGAAGCTTTGGACTGTCAAGCATGAGGTCCTGAGTTCAATCCCAGGCAGCACATGTGCCAGAGTGATGTCTGGTTCTTTCTTCTCTCTCCTCCTATCTTTCTCATTAATAAATAAATAAAATCTTAAAAAAAAAAAAAAAAAAGAGGACAGGGGTAGATAGCACAATGGTTATGCAAAGAGATTCTCATGCCTGCGGCTCCAAAGTCCCGGGTTCAATCCCCTGCACCACCATAAGCCTGAGCTGAGCAGTACTCTGGTAAAAAAATAAAAAAATAAAAAATCCTACTTTCTTTAAAAAAAAAAAAATGAGTTTGATCACCAGCAGAACTTGCAGCAGAATGATGTCTGGTTCTCTTTCTCCCTCTCCTCCTAATAAAGTCTTTTTTTTTTTTTAGATCTTATTTATTTATTAATGATAAATATAAGAGGAGAGAGAAAGAACCAGACATCACTCTGGTACATGTGCCGCCAGATATTGAACTCAGGACCTCATGCTTGAGAGTCTAATGCTTTATCCACTGAGCTACCTCGTGGACCACACACAATAAATAAAATCTTTATTAACCTAAAAAGTGATCTTGGGGGAGTCGGGCTGTAGCGCAGCGGGTTAAGTGAAGGTGGCGCAAAGCACAAGGACCGGCATAAAGATCCCGGTTCGAACCCCGGCTCCCCACCTGCTGGGGAGTAGCTTCACAGGCGGTGAAGCAGGTCTGCAGGTGTCTATCTTTCTCTCCTCCTCTCTGTCTTCCCCTCCTCTCTCCATTTCTCTCTGTCCTATCCAACAACGACGACAACAACAATAATAACTACAACAATAAAACAACAAGGGCAATAAAAGGGAATAAATAAATAAAATAAATATTTTAAAAAAAGTGATCTTGGGGGGTCAGCAAAATAGCTCACTGAAATAATGTATTGCTTTGCCATATGTGTAACCCAGCTTTGAGCCCAGCTCCCACCACAATGAAGAAAGCTTAAGGGATTGGGAGAGAGCATAATGCTGGAGCTGGGCAGGGGTGTAAGTGGTTGAGCACACACATTACAATACAATGGGCAAGGAAGGACCTGTGTTCAAGCTCTTCAAGCCCCCCAGTTCCCACCTACATGAGTGAACCTTCAATGGCTGTGATTACAGGTGTCTTTTTCTCTTTCTCTTGCTCTATCTCCTCCTTCTTCTCAATTTCTCTGTTCCTAGCCAATGAGTTAATATATTTTTTATTTTATTTTGAGAGAGATGCAGACACACACACACACACACACACACAGGGTGGGGTGGTAGAGAAACACCAGAGCACTGCTCAGCTCTGGCTTATGGTGGTAAGGGGGATTGTAAATAAAATATTTTATAATAAAAAAAGAGGTGGGTGGTCCAGGAGATGGCACAGTGGCAGTGGATAAGACATTAGACTCTCAAGCACAAGGTCCTGAGTTCAGTCCCCTGTAGCACATGCACCAGAGTGATGTCTGATGCTTTTTTTTTTTAATCTTTACTTTATTTATTTATTCTGTTTTGTGCCCTTGTTTTTTATTGTTGTAGTTATTATTGTCGTCCTTGTTGGACAGGACAGAGGAGTGGAAGACAGACAGGGGGAGAGAAAGATAGACACCTGCAGACCTGCTTCACCTCTTGTGAAGCAACGCCCCTGCAAATGGGGAGACAGGGGCTCGAACTCAGATCCTCATGCAGGTCCTTGCACTTTGCGCCACGTGCGCTTAACCTGCTGCGCTGCCACCCAACTCCTAACGGCTGGCTCATTAATAAATAAATATAGTCTTTTTTTAAAAAAAGCTAGTCCCACTCCCAGTTTAAAAATGAAAAATAAAGAGGGAGTCGGGCGGTAGCGCAGCAGGTTAAGCGCACGTGGCGCAAAACCCAAGGACTGGAGTAAGGATCCCGGTTTGAGCCCCCAGCTCCCCACCTGCAGGGGAGTCGCTTCACAAGCAGTGAAGCAGTTCTGCAGGTGTCTGTCTTTTGCTCCCCCTCTCTGTCTTCCCTTCCTCTCTCCATTTCTCTCTGTCCTATGCAACAATGACGACATCAATAACAACAACAATAATTACAACAATAAAAAACAAAGGAAACAAAAAATGGGAAAATAAATAAATATTTTTTAAAAGTTAAAAAAAAAAAAAAGAAAGAAAGAAAAGCTGTCCTAGGGCAGACAGAAGATAGCATACTGGTTGTGCAAAAAGATTCTCATGCCTGAGGCTTCAAAGCCCCAGGTTCAGTCCCTTGCACCACCATAAGCCAGAGCTGAATAGTGCTCTGGTTTAAAAAAAAAAAAAAAAAAAGGACTGGGTGGTAGCGCAGTGGGATAAGCACACATGGCATGAAGCACAAGGGCTGGCTTAAGAATCCTGGTTGGAGCCCCTAGTTCTCCACCTGCAGGGGAGCCCTTTCACAAGCAGTGAAGCAGGTCTGCAGGTGTCTCTCTTTCTCTCCCCCTCTCTGTCTTCCCCTCCTCTCTCCATTTCTTTCTGTCCTATCCAACAACAATGACATCAGTAACAACAACGATAACTTCAACAACAATAAAAAACAACAAGGGCAACAAAAGGGGAAAATAAATAACTATTTGATTGTTTTTTAAAGGCTGTTCTGGAGAACTGCAATGCCGCTGCGGACATGTAGCTCCTTGTTTCATCTTTTTCTTTCTTTTTTCCCATTGTTTTTCTTTTTATTGTCACCAGGGTTATTGCTGGGGCACATTTTATGCTGCACATAAAATCCACCACTTTCAGTGGCCATCATCCCCCCATTTTTTTTTTTTAATTTGATAGGACAGAGAGGAAGAGAGACAGAGACACCTGCAGCACTGCTTCACGAAGATTCCTCCAGGTGAGGACCAGGGGCTTGCACCTATGTCTTTGTACATGGTAACATGTAAGACTTCTCTCCTTCCTGTTTTTCTTTCTTTTTCATTTCTGTTTATGTATTGGATAGAGACAGTCAGAAATCAAGTGGGAAGGGGGAGGCAGAGAGGGAGAGAGACAGAGAAACACCTGCAGCTCTGCTTCACCACTTGCAAAGCTCTCCGCCTGCAGGTGGGGACCAGGGACTTGTACTGGGATCCTTACATCAGTCTTTGCGTTTCACACCACATTCACTTAACCCACTGCACTACCACCCGACCCCCTAAATCTTTTTTTTTTTTTTTTTTAACCAGAGCACTGCTCAGCTCTGGTTTATGGTGGTGTGGGAATTAAACTTGGGAATTCAGAGCCTCAGGCATGAGGGTCTCTTTGCATAACCATTATGCTATCTACCCTCTTATTTTTATGTATTTATTTATTTTTTGCCTCCAAGGTTATTGCTGGGGCTCGGTGCCTGCACTACAAATCCACTGCTCCTGGAGGCTATTTTTTTCCCTTTTGTTGCCCTTGTTGTTCTTTATCATTGTTGTTATTATTGTTGTTATTATTATTGCTGTTTGATAGGACAGAGAGAAATGGAGAGAGGAAGGAAAGATAGAGTAGGGGAGAAAGATAGACAACTGCAGACCTGCTTTACCGCCTGTGAAGCGACTCTTCTGCAGGTGGGGATCCAGGGGGCTTGAACCAGGACCCTTATGCTTTGTGTCACCTGCTCTTAACCCGTTGTGCTACTGCCCGACTCCCAGATCTTTTTTTTTTTTTTTTTTTTTTTTTAAAGTGGTGATCTGGGAGGTGGTGCAGTGGATAAATTGCTGGACTCTCAAGCATGAGGTGCCGAGTTTGATTCCCAGCAGCACACCTATCTGAATGATGGCTGGTTTTCTCTCTGTCTCTCTCTCTCTCCTTATGTCTTTCATTAATAAATATATAAAATATTTTAATTTTTGTTTTTATTTTTATTTATTTTTGCCTCCATGGTCATCTCTGGGGTTTGCTGCTGGCACTATGAATCCACTGCTCCTGGTGGCCATTTTTTCCATTTTATTAGATAGGACAGAAATTGAGAGAGCAGGGGGGAAATAGAGAAAAAGAGAGAAAGATAAAGACCTGCACACCTGCTTAACCCTCATGAAGTGTCCCTACTGCAGGTGGGGAGCCAGGGTTTTGAACCCAGATCCTTGCTCAGGTCTTTGCACTTAGTACTATGTGCACTTAACAGGGTGTGTCACTGCCCAGCCCCCTATACTAAATCTTTTTTTTTTTTTAATTTTTTAAAATATTTATTTTATTTATTTATTCCCTTTTGTTGCCCTTGTTGTTTTATTGTTGTAGTTATCGTTGTTGTCATTATTGGATAGGACAGAGAGAAATGGAGAGAGGAGGGGAAGACAGAGAGGAGGAGAGAAAGACAGACACCTGCAGACCTGCTTCACCGCCTGTGAAGTGACTCCCCTACAGGTGGGGAGCCGGGGCTCGAACCGGGATCCTTATGCCGGTCCTTGTGCTT
This sequence comes from Erinaceus europaeus, assembly GCF_950295315.1. Classification (NCBI taxonomy): domain Eukaryota; kingdom Metazoa; phylum Chordata; class Mammalia; order Eulipotyphla; family Erinaceidae; genus Erinaceus; species Erinaceus europaeus. Next base: position 48,590,428 of record NC_080174.1, on the reverse strand, counting down.
TGCGCCACCTGCGCTTAACCCGCTGTGCTACAGCCCGACTCCCACTAAATCTTTTAAACAAAGTTATAAAAGCTAGCCCAGGAAGTAGAACATTAAATAAAGCATTGGACTCTCAGGCATGAGGTTTGAGTTTGACCTCTGAATTGCATATCTCAAGTTCTCTTTCTCTAATTAATAAAAAAATCTATAAACAAATGTTATTTATAGATTTAGTTATTAATAATAATAGGAGAGAAAACCAGAGCACCACTCAAGCACAAGCAATGCTCAGGACTGAACTCAGGACCTTGAGTGTGAAGGCCGTGCTCTACAGACACCCACCAAGAGGAAAGGCTGTACCTATGTGTCAACAACTGACCCTGTAAGCCATTATTTTTCCCCAGTAAAATGATACATATTAAAAAAAAAAAAAAAAGTAGAACCTGAAATGGAATCGGCATATCGCACCAAAGTAAAAGACTCTGGGAATACAGGTCCATGAAGGGTGACAGAGGACCTAATGAGGGTTGTATTGTTATATGGGAAACTGGGGAATGTTATGCATGCACAAAGTATTGTATTTACTGTTGAATGTAAAACATGAATTCCCCAATAAAGAAATAAAAAAATAAAAGAAGGAAGAAAGAAAAGAAAAGAAAAGGAGAACAGGGAGTTGGGCGATAGTGCAGCAGGTTAAGTGTGTGTGGCGCAAAGCACAAGGACCGGCACAAGGATCCCGGTTTGAGCCCCCGGCTCCCCACCTGCAGGGGAGTCGCTTCACATGTGGTGAAGCAGGTCTGCAGGTGTCTTTCTCTCCTCCTCTCTGTCTCCCCCTCCTCTCCCCATTTCTCTCTGTACTATCCAACAACAATATCAATAAGTACAACAATAAACAAGGGCAACAAAAGGGAATAAATAAATTAATTAATTAAAAAAAAAAGAAGAGCCCTATTGAAATATCATTTGAGTCCCAGAACTGCCCCTGGACTCCATGATGGGGCCGGTCCAGGGCAGGGAGGTCCTGCAGGCTCTCACTTGATTCTAAGCTGCTTTTACCTTCCTCCTAGGAGGAAAGGTTTGTGCAAAGGTTTAGCAATGTGGGGAGTCTGTAAATCCATCACTGTGCTCCAGAACTTCCCTACTGCTCTATATTCCATTTCTTTTCCCCAGAGTTCCTAGTAGGTTCTTACAAATTATTCCATTACTGTCCTGGCTGAATGAAAGGGTATAGAACATTGTCCAAGGCGCCAGGTGGTGGCACACCTACTTGAGCGCACATGTTACAAAGCACAAGGACCCAGGTTTGAGCCCCCAGTCCCCACCTGCAGGGGGAAAGCTTTACAAGTGGTAAAGCAGTGCTGCAGGTGTCTCTGTCTGTCTCCCACTCTATCTCCCCCTTCCCTCTCAATTTCTGTCCCTATCAAATAAATAAAGTCAATAAAATAATTTTTATTATCTTTATTTATTGGATAGAAATTGAGACAGTTGGGAAGATTGAGAGAGAGAGAGAGACACCTGCAGCACTGCTCCACCACTTGCAAAGCTTTCTCCCTGCAGGTGGGGGCTGGGGGCTCGAACTCAGGTACTTGAGCACTATAATATATGCGCTCAACCAGGTGTGCCACCGCCCATTCCCAAAGTAATTTTTTTTAAAGAACATTGTACAACAGGTTGAAGGCAGGATAGGAGAGGGTGGTAATTATCTGTTTACATGTCACTTTAGACAAAATCCTTCATAGGGAACTGGACTACAGCGCAGTGGTGGACTATGCACATGCTTCTTATGTATGAGATCCTGAATTCAATCCTTAGTTTATGCATGCAGGAAAAGGAGTGGGGAGAGAAGGGGAGAAGGAGAAGAGAGGAGGGGAGAGGAGAGGGGAAGGGAGGGGAGGAGAGGGGAGGAGAAAAAAGGAGAAGGAGGGGAGGAGAGGAGAGGGAAGGGGAGGGAATAGGAGAGGGGAGAGGAAGGGAGGGGAGGGTAGGAGAAGAGAGGGGAGGGGAAGAAAGGAGAGGAGAGGACAGGAGAGGACAGGAGAGGGGGGAAGGGGAGGGAGAAAGGGAGGGGAGGGGAGGGGAGGAGAAGAAAGGAGAGGAGAGGAGAGGAGAGGAGAGGAGAGGAGAGGAGAGGAGAGGAGAGGGGAGGGGAGGGGAGGGGAGGGGAGGGGAGAAGAAAGGAGAGGAGAGGAGAAGAGAGGAAAGGAGAGGGGAGGGGAGGAGAAGAGAGGGTGGGGAAGAGGAGAGGGGAGGGGAAGGGAAGGGAAGGGAGGAGAAGAGAGGGGAGGGGAGAGGAGAGGAGGGGAGGAGAAGGGAAGAGAGAGGAATAGAGAGGGGAGGGGAGGAGAAGAGAGGGGAAGGGAAGGGAGGGGAGGGGAGGAGAAGAGAGGGGAAGGGAAGGGAGGGGAGGGGAGGAGAAGAGAGGGGAAGGGAGGGGAGGGGAGGAGAAGAGAGGGGAGGGGAAGGGAGGGGAGGAGAAGAGAGGGGAGGGTGGAGAGGAGAGGGGAGGGTGGAGAGGAGAGGGGAGCGGAGGGGAGGGGAGGGGAGGGGAAGAGAGGGGAGGGGGAGGAGAGGGGAGGAGAAGGGAAGAGAGAGGAATGGCGAGGGTGACTGACCTGGCTGACTGCACATGTTACCTGTGTTCAAGTCTCTAGTCCCATCTCTTGGGAGAAAAATCGCAAGCAGCGAAACAGTGCTGCAGGTCTCTCTCATTGTCTCTATTCTCTCTGTCCTAGCTACCTCTTTATCTCTCACCTTCTATCAAAAAACATGGCTGTAGGGATCAATGGAGTTGGGCAGGCATTGAGTCCCAAAGACAACCCTGGTTGTGAAAGAAAGAGAGAGAGAGAAGAGTGAGAAAGAGAAATTTTCAGTGGCTGGAAAATAACTCAGCTAGCAAAGTGTGGCACTTGCATACAGAGACTCCTAATGTGGATCCAGTTCCACACGTACCTGAATGGTGCACTGGCTATTCCTTTATTTTTTCTGTTTTTATTTTTATAAGCATATTGAGTCCCACAACAAGCCAGACTTACAGTTTGAATATATATATATATATATATATATTATATTTATATAAAATATATATATATCATCAAAGCAGTGCTGGCCTCTGGCTTATGGTGGTGGGCGATTTAACCTGGGACTTCAAAACCTTAGGCATGATAGTCACTTTGCACAATCATTATGCTATCTGCCCTGCCTCTTGCTACTCTCTTGTGAAACTATCTCATATGAAATAAGGACAATACATATATTTTAAAAGAAAAGGGCAGGGGTAGATAGCATAATGGTTATGCAAATAGACTCTCATGCCTGCGGCTCCAAAGTCCCAGGTTCAATCCCCTGTACCACCATAAGCCAGAGCTGAGCAGTGCTCTGGTAATAAAATAAATAAATAAATAAATAAATAAATACAGAGATTAAACCTGGAACCTTTGGTGTCTCCAGCATGAAAATCTGTTTCAGGAGCCAGGTAGTGGGTGCAGCTGGTTGAGCACACATGCTACAATTCACAAAGATCTAGGTTCAAGCCCCCAGCCCCCACCTGCAGGGGGAAAAGCTTCATGAGTGGTGAAACAGAGCTGCAACTGTCTTTCTCTCTTCCTCTCTATCTCCCCCCGTACTTCTCAGTTTTTCTCTGTCTCTCTCCAAAAAAAAAAAAAAATTATTATTTAAGAGTTTATTATTCTACTGATGGCACCATCTTCCTATCCCACGGGAAAGAAGGAATGGTCTGCTCACCACCACCCAGAGAGTTAGCATTGTAGCAGTTCTGGTAATAAAAGACAGACCTCTGACCTCCTGAGCAAATTCCTTCCTCCTTATTATCCTTCTCATTCTTCTTCATTTTTAAAGTATTTTATTTATTTATTTATTCATTCCCTTTTGTTGCCCTTGTTGTTTTATTGTTGTAGTTATTATTGTTGTTGTTATTGATGTCATTGTTGTTGGATAGGACAGAGAGAAATGGAGAGAGAGACACCTGCAGACCTGCTTCACCGCCTGTGAAGCGACTCCCCTGTAGATGGGGAGCTGGGGGGCTAGAACTGGGATCCTTCTGCCGGTCCCTGCGCTTTGCGCCACCTGCACTTAACCCGCTGCACTATCACATAGCCCCCTCATTTAAAAAAAATTTATTTTAGAAATATTTTATTTTTATTTGACAGGACAGAGAGAAATTAAGAAGGAAGGGAAGATAGAGAAAGAAAGAGAAAGATATGCCTGTAGACCTACTTCATTGCTCATGAAACTTCCTCCCTGCAGGTGGGGAGTGGGGACTCGAACCTGGATACTTGTGCATGAGGATATGTGCGTTAAATTGAGTGTGCCACCACCTGACCGTGCAAAATCCTTTTCTACCATAAGAAGCTATCTGTGTAGGAAGTAAAGATGTGGAAATACTGAAGGGGTAGAGAGAGAGAGAAAGAAAGACAGAGACAGACAGATAGAAAGAGGAGAGATACCCAGAGGCAGAGTTGGAAGCCAGTCCTAGGAGATGTGACATCTTTTTGGGAATGCATCACATCCGTATGTGAGAGATATGGTGGAGAAGTAGCTAGAGAGCTTCAGATTCTGAACCTGGAAAGGAATGCATGGAAACATGTGGATCTGTTTTTTCTCTCTTTCTTTCTTTCTTTCTTTCTTTTTTTTTGCCTCCAGGGTTATCACTATGGCTCGGTGCGCACTACAAATCTACTGATAATAGTGGACATCTTTTTCCATGTTTGTTGTTGTTATTGCTATTATTGTTGTTATTGGATAGGACAGAGAGAAATGGAGAGAGGAGGGGAAAACAGAGAGGGGGAGAGAAAGACAGACACCTGCAGACCTGCTTCACTGCCTGTGAAGCAACTCCTCTGCAGGTGGGGAGCTAGGGGCTCAAACCTGGATCCTTGCGCTGCTCCTTGTACCTTGTGCCATGTGCGCTTAACAAGGTGTGCTACTGCCCGGCCCCCTCATTGTTCCTTCTCATTATCCTTTCAGTTCCCATCCTGTACCTGACCTGGATAAGGAATGCGTCCATGGGTGACAATCTCTGTCAGCAGGATCCCAAAAGACCACACATCCGATTTGATGGTGAATGTCCCGTAGTTAATGGCTTCTGGCGCTGTCCACTTAATGGGAAACTTGGCACCTGAGGTTGGGGTAAGGTAGCAGAGGGAGGTCACCTGGAGTTGTCTGGGCAGACCCTGAAGACCCCACACTTCTTTTATTATTATTAATTTATTTGTTATTTTGAATAGAAACAGAAAGGGGGAGAGAGAGAGACCAAGACCTGCAGACCTGCTTCACTGCTTGTGAAGTCTGTCCCCTGCAGGTGGGGAGCAGGGGCTTGAACCTGGGTCCTTGCACACAGTAATGTGTGTGCTCTATTAGGTGGGCCATCATTTGGACTCCACACACTTCCTTTACATGCCATTCCTACCTTCCCTGGCTGTGTACTCGTTGTCCTCAATGAGGCGTGCTAGGCCAAAGTCTGCAATCTTGCAGCTCAGGGTGTCAGACACCAGGATGTTGGCAGCCCTCAGGTCACGGTGGATATAATTCCGTTCTTCAATGAATGCCATGCCTTCTGCAATCTGCAAGTCATGTATAGATCGGCAGCCCAGGGTCAGACACTCTTACCCCTTACCTCATGTCCTATGCCCATGCCAAGCCCATCCTGTCTTCGTACTTGTGCTGCCATGTCCAAGAGCTTGCTGACGGTCAGTTTCATGCCTGTGGAGGTCTTCAGAAAATCCACAAGACTTCCTGTGAGCAGAAGCAAGAGTTGCTAACCCAACTTGCCCCAGGGGGCAGCTCCCAAGCCCTTTCTTCTAACTGAAAGTCTAGAAACAGAGTTTAATATGTGGAGTGGGGAAGACAGCATAATAGACAAAAAGATACTGTTGGGGTTGGGGGGGCAGGTGGTGGAATGGGGCTTGAGCCCCCAATCTTCACCTAAGGGGGGGATGATTCACAATTGGTGAAGGAGGTCTGCAAGTGTCTGTCTGACTCCTTCCCTGTCTATTTACCCCCTCCTCTCTCTTTTCTATCAAATAAAGTAGAAACAAACAAAAAAAAAAGAAGAAGAAGAAAATAGCTCAGTGAGCAGTGCATTCAGAGTGCTGACACCAAGCCCCAGAGATAACCCTGGTGTCAAATAATAATAATAATAGTAGTAATAATAATAATAAAAGAGGTACTGATATGTGGAAAGGAGAATAAGGGATGATAATGGAGCCTACATTCAGGGTGAGGAAACATAGATAAAAGAAAGTCTTGGGAGTCAGGCGGTAGAGCAGAGGGTTAAGCGCACGTGGCGCAGGGCACAAGGACCGGCGTTAAGGATCCTGGTTCAAACCCCGGCTCCCCACCTGTAGGGGAGTTGCTTCACAAGCGGTGATGCAGGTCTGCAGGTGTCTATCTTTCTCTCCCCCTCTCTGTCTTCCCCTCCTCTCTCCATTTCTCTCTGTCCTATCCAACAACGATGACAATAACTACAACAGTAAAACAACAAGGGCAACAAAAAAGAATAAATAAATTTAAAAGAAAGAAAGTCTTTTCCAGGGAATTAGAACACAGAACGCTTGGATAGGTCTATAAGCTTCTTCCCACCAGAACAGTAGAGTTCAGATTCTTTTATTTATTTTTATTTATTTATTAGATGTTTATGCCTGAGACTCGGAGTTCCCAGATTTCTTTCTTCTTTTTTAAGATTTTATTTATTAATAAGAAGATAGGAAGAGAGAGAAAAAGAACCAGACATCACACTGGAATATGTGCTGCTGGGGATTGAACTTGGGACCTCATGCATACTTGAAAGTCCAGTGCTTTATCCACTGTGCCACCTCCCAGACCAGAGTTTGTATTTTTTTTTTTTTGGCCTCCAGGGTTGTTACTGGGGCTCAGTGCCTGCACTATGAATCCACTGCTCCTGGAGGCCATTTTTTCCCTTTTTTTTTTTTTTTGCCATTGTTGTTATCATTATTGTTATTGTTGGATAGGACAGAGAAATGAAGAGAGGAGGGGAAGATGGAGGGGGGGAGAGAAAGATAGACACCTGCAGACCTGCTTCAACTCTTGAGAGGTGACCCTTCTGCAGGTGGGGAGTCAAGGGTTTGAACTGGGATCCTTAGGCCAGTCCTTGTGCTTTGTGCCATGTGCATTTAACCCAATGTGCTACTGCCTGACCCCCCAAGTTCGTATTTTTTAACCTGTTACCCAAAGCTCTGAGTGTCCACAACTGCCATTTCTTCTCTTCGCTCTACACTTGTCTTGTTCATTACATTCACCCTAGACAATTTTTTAGAGAGACCACAACAACAAAGCTACCTTCAATGTGTTGGGGGTTGGACTCAAACCTGGTTTGTGTACATGACAAAGCCGAGCACACTAGCCCTATCCTAGATGATTTTAAGAGCTTTCATACAGAGGACTGAGCGGTAGCACAAATGTGCAAGGACAGTGTAAGGATCCTGTTTCAAGCCCCCAGCTCCCCACCTACAGGGGAGTCGCTTCACAAGCCATGAAGCAGGTCTGCAGGTGTCTGTTTTTCCTTTCCTCCTCTCTGTCTTCCCCTCCTCTCTCGATTTCTCTCTGTCCTTTCCAACAGCTATAACAACAATAACAATTACAATTACAACAAGGGCAACAAAATGGGAAAAATGGCCTCCAGGAGCAGTGGATTTATAGTGTTGGCATCAAGCCCCAGCGATAACCTTGGAGGCAAAAACAAAACAACAACAAAACTTTCATACAGAATTTCTGCTGCTAAAAAATTATTTTCTATCAGGCTATGTTAGAATATTCCTTTGAGGAATTTTTTTTTTTGGTCTCCAGGGTTATTACTGGGGCTCAGTGCCTGGTTATTACTGGGGCTCAGTGCTCAGTCCACTGCTCCTGTGGCCATTAAAAAATTATTTATTTTTTTGATAGAACAGAGAGAAATTGAGAAGGGAGGGGAAGACAGAGAGGGAGAAAGAAAGACAGACACCTGCAAACCTGCTTCACCACTTGTGAAGTGACCCCCCCTGCAGGTGGGGAGACAGGGGCTTGAACCAGGGTCCTTGAGGTTTGTACTATGTGAGCTTAACCTGGTGCACCACCGCCTGGTCCCTTTTTTAGGGTGTTCTCTTTCTCTCTCTTTTTTAAAACTTTATTTTAGTGGTCCGGGAGGTGGCACAGTTGATAAAGCATCAGACTCCCAAGCATGAGGTCCTGAGTTCAATCCCCGGCAGCACATGTACCAGAGTGATGTCTGGTTCTTTCTCTCTCTCCTCCTGTCTTTCTCATGAATAAATAAATAAAATCTTTTTTAAAAAACTTTATTTTATTTGGTAGAATAGAGATAAATTGAGGGAGTCGGGCTGTAGCACAGTGGGTTAAGCGCACGTGGCACAAAGCGCAAGGACCAGCATAAGGATCCCGGTTCAAGCCCCCGGCTCCCCACCTGCAGGGGAGTCACTTCACAGCGGTGAAGCAGGTTTGCAGGTGTCTATCTTTCTCTCCTTCTCTCTGTCTTCCCCTCCTCTCTCCATTACTCTCTGTCTTATCTAACGACGACATCAATAACTACAACAACAATAAAAGGGGAAAAAAGGCAACAAAAGGGAAAATAAATAAATATAAAGAAAGAATAGAGAGAAATTGAAAGGAAAGACAGAGAGACACCTGCAGCACTGCTTCACTGCTCATGAAGCTTCCCCCTGCAGGTGGGGACCAGGGGCATGAACCTCAGTCCTTGGTTCTTATGCATGGAAATAGGTATCACCATCTAGTCCCTTCTTTCCCTCTCTTTATCATTGTTGTGGTTATTATTGCTGTTATTGGTGTCATCGTTGTTGGACAGGACAGAGAGAAATCGGGAGAGATGGGAAAGACAGAGAAGAAGAGAAAGATAGAAACCTGCAGACCTGCTTCACCGCCTGTGAAACGACCCCCCTGTAGATGCCCACCCCCTACCCCATCCCTGTCTCTCTTTCTTTTACCAGAGCACTGCTCAGCTCTGGTTTATAGTAGTGTGAGGGATGGAACCTGGGACTTTGAAGCCTCAGGCATGAGAGTCTCTTTGCATAACCATTAAGGTATCTACCCCAGCCCACCTTCTCTCCCTCTCTGTCCAATAAATAAATAAAATATGGTGGTACATTAAAAGGGGACTTTAAAAAAAAAAAAGGAAGAAGAAGGAAGAAGACAGAAATGGGAGTTACTGGGACAAGGTGATGATAGATCCTTCTCAAGAGAGTAAGACATTGAAGCACCAAAATAACCCAGACTTGAGCAGTGCTCTGATAAAATACATAACTATAAAAAGAGAACTTCAGGGCAGATTTGCTTTCCCAAGACTCTGGGGCAGAACGGAGTTAAACGGGGGCTAGGGACTCACTTATTTGAGATCTGGAAAGGGCTTTGAAGAAGGCAAAGAGGACAGCAGATCAGGAAAGATTCGGTAGGGGTAGGGTGAGAGTGAGGATGAATGCTCCCCCAGTATCTGCCACCTTAGGCTATGTCCCCCAGATGGAGTCGGTTGACACACTTCTTTCCCACAGGGACCCAGGAAATCTCTAAGAAACCCTAGTGGCCGAACCAGACTAAAAGGAAAAATGTTTGTCTCCTCCACCCTGGGGCAGGAGCAGCGGTGCAAGCAGTGCCCCCCAGCGGCCTCACGCGGCGGCGCCGCCCACCGTTCTCCATGTATTCGGTGATGATGTATATTGGCTCCTGAGTGACCACCGCATAGAGCCGGACCAGCCGCTGGTGCTGCAGCTGCTTCATGAGGTTGGCCTCGGCCAGGAAAGCGTCGGGGGACATGCTGCCCTGCTTTAGACTCTTCACTGCCACCTTCGTGTGCCCATTGTAATAGCCTGGAGCAGGGAGGGAGAGGGGGAAGTCACTGAGGGCCCAAGCACCCAAAATCAGGCAGCAGCCCGGCAACAGGACTCCTCTCCTGCCCCTGCCCGGGCAGACCGGGAGAGCCTCACTCACCCATCCACACTTCTCCGAATTGTCCAGCCCCCAGCCGCTCCACCAGCTTCAGCGTCTCCCTGGGAACCTCCCACTCGTCCTCCCACCATGGCTTCTGGGGCTTCTGGGTCTGGCAGGGGCGACTCAACCGTGTGCACAGCCCATCCGAATTATCTATGAGGACAATGAAGAGAAGCAGAGCTGTCAGTGTGTGTGTGTGTGGGGGGGGCGCTCGGGTGACCCCCACCCAGTCCCATCTCACCAAGCCCCTGTTCTGGGAAGATGTACTGGCATGGGGAGGTGTGAGGCTGTCACCTGACACCTGGAGCGAGAGTACAAGCACCTCACCCCACTGTGAGGGACTTGGGGGAGGCAGGTTGACGGGACACAGGTAAAAGGAACCTCAGGTCCACGTGCGCGGGGTAGGGGTGGGAGGGAGAGTAGGCGAGGGGGCCTTCCCCAAGGCTCACTGGTGTAATGGCGGACCAGCTCATGCAGGCCGGAAAAAGTAATGCGGGGGGAGATGTAGAAGCCGCCGTTGTCCAGGTTACGGATCTTGTAATGTTTCACAACCTCTCCCTGATTCTGGTCGAAGTCCCGGACAGACAGCGAAAATGATCCTGAATGAGTGAATGGGTGAGTGAATGCAAACGAGAGGAAGGGAGAGTGGGTCTTGTGAGGAGCCACGAAGACCCCTAGGCCTCCTGGCCTCTGCAAAAGCGCACCTCCGCGGGTGGAGCCAGCTCGAGGTCCCGCCCACACCCCGCCCACCAAGCCCTGCTCCCCAGGGACCCCGCCCACTAGAGCCCCGCTCCGCGGCTCACCAGCGGTGGTCTCGCTCTCCCGGATCAGAAATGATCCGTGTGTGTTCCCGGGCGCCAAGAGCTGCCTCTCCGCGTCCTTACGACTCAAGTTTTTGAAGAACCAGCTGCTCGGAGGCAGAAAAGAAGGCCCTCGTCTTTTATTTATCACCCTCAAGCTTTCTTCCTCACCCCTATTATTCCTCTCTTTGGGGGTCTCCAGTCCATCCTCACTCCAAGTGCCCACTCACGGTTCAGGCTCCAGGCTGTTTGCTTTGGCTACGAAGTTGAATGGGATGAAACCTTCTTGGCCCGTGGTCAGGGACTGAGCCTTCCACCACTCGCCGTTCCTGTGCGACAGCGGGAGTGAGCATGTCTGCTCAGTTTTGGACTAGCCTGAAAACCCAGCTAAACCACCCTCCAGCTCAGCACTGATTTTGCTTCTAGGTTGAAAGTTCCCTTCTCTAAGCCAGTCTGCGACCACAGGAGGTACTGAGATACTTTGGGAAGTAAAATCTCCAGTAGCAAGGCAAAATTGGATAGGGTGGGGGTAGAAGAGGGTACTCACTGCTCCAGGATACGCAGCTGTTCACCCTTCTCAAAGCCCAGGTCCCCGTCGTGGGAGGGCTTATAGCTGTGCAGCGCAATAACCAAGTTGTCTGTAATAACAGAGTGCATTATGGGAAACAGACCTAGAATAAGCTGGGAACATGGAATTAGTTCAGGAGATAAAGGGCTGTGGGAAAAATTGAGGACAGGAGAGGTAGGATGCAGTCGAGGGTAACTGGAGAGGAGGTGGAAACCCACAACCAAAAGTCCACAAGTCTTCTTCCAGTCCCTGTTTTAGATCACCTTGTAATGGGGACGCAGGGGGATCGCTGCCTTCATAGGTGACCAGTGGATCCCGCACCTCTGAGCCATTCCTCATGGGCAGCTGTGGAGCAGAGGGTGACAGTGAGGTCAGAGAGGAGACTGGTTCCCCTTCCAATTGCCCTGCTCTTTGCTCCTCCAGGCTGACTGGGTATTATTATCCCCAAAATCATCAACTATTTGCTGTGTGATCATAGGAAAGTCCCCCTGGGGCACTTTTCCTTTCTGTATTGGGGTAGCCCATTGCTTAGGTGGCCATTGCTTTCTTCTGGCTTGAGTACTGCACCCAACTTCCTCACCAAACCTTCAGCCTCTTACCAGGCCCTTGCCATCCAGTGGGACTATGGGATAATGGCAGTTTTCACAAACATCAATGTTTTCCATCCAGTCATCTTCAGGATTTGAGCTGCAGCTACAGCCCATGTTCCCTGGGGAAATAGAGAGGAGGCTCAATGAATCCTCTCAAGACCTACTACTGCATCTCACCCCTACCCTCAACTCAGACATCATCCTAGGACCTTGCCCTGGGAATTACTGAAGGTACCTAAGATTATCAGCCCCCACCCCATTCACCAACTGCAGACAAGCTGAAATGGGGTCCTTGTCCAGGCTCTCTCAGCATCTGGGCCACATGGCAAGTGACATCAGGCTCCGCCCTCCCACCTGGGATGGGCAAACCGCCACAGGCACCTTTGTTAGTCAGTCTAGTTGCCCACTTCCTGTCTCTTCCCTCTCTGGGTCCTGCCCATCCCCCAGGTTGGGGGACTACCTTCTAGAGATCACACACCCAACCCTGAGAGAGACCTTGGTTTTGCACCTCCCCACCTAAGAGGTGTGTGCACCTCATCTCCTCACTGAAATTCTCCTTCAATCAAGGAAGCTGCATACAAGATTCTTATTTCCAAAACTCAGCCAGTCCCTGCCCCTTGCCCATTCCACACATAGTCTCCTTCAGAGGCTTTTTCTCTTTTTCCCCAGTAGAAACCCTTCAGTGGCCCCATTGGCCATAACTTTTGCCTATCTTAGCAGTGGAAAGTTTTTGTCAGATGAAATCAAGCAGATGAAGCAGGTAAAAGTGGAGCTGCTTTGCCTGAAGCAGAATGGGGACTTGGCTCTAAAATTTCAAGGAGTCACTAAGTAGCCTCCTTCACTAGGGCTGTTCCTCACATAACTTACCGTGCATTCAAGACTCTCTTCCTCCCTCTACTTTCTCTGTCATTATTTTATTTTATTTGCTTATTTAATTTTTCTTTTTCTTTTTTTAATTTTTTAATGATTATTTTCACTTTTGTTGCCCTTGTTGTTTTATTGTCTTAGTTATTATTGTTGTTGTTATTGATGTTGTCATTGTTGAATAGGACAGAGAGAAATGGAGAGAGGAGGGGGAGACAGAGAGAGGGAGAGAAAGACAGACACCTGCAGACCTGCTTCACAGCCTGTGAAGCGACTCCCCTGCAGGTGGGGAGCCGGGGGCTTGAACCAGGATCCTTGTGCTGGTCCTTGTGCTTTGTGCCACTTGTGCTTAACCCGCTGCGCTACCGCCCGGCCCCCTCTTTTTTTTTTTTTTTTTTTTTTTTAGTAAAGATTTTACTTATTTATGAGAAAGATAGAAGGAGAGAGAAAGAACCAGACATCACTCTGGCACATGAGCTGCTGGGGATAGAACTTGGGACCTCATGCTTGAGAGTCCCAAGCTTTACCACTGTGCCACCTCCCGGACCACTTATTTATTTTTTTAACCAGAGTACTGTAAAGCTCTGGCTTATTGTGAGGGGGATTGAATCTGGGACTTTGGAACCTCAGGCATAAGAGTCTCTTTGCATAACCATTATGCTATCTACCCCACCCTCATTTTAAATTTTATTTGTTTTTATTTATTTTATTTTTGCCACCAGAGTTAATGTTGGGGCTCAGTGCCTGCATGAGGTGGATTTAAAAAAAAATTTCTTTCTTTGTATTCAATAAGACAGAAATTGAAGGGGAGGGGGAGCTAGATAGATAGAGAGAGAGAGATAGACACCTGCAAACCTGCTTTGCCATTTATGAAGCACCCACACTGCAGGTGGGGTGCAGGGGCTCAACCCCTGGTCCTTATGCAGATCTTTGCTCATAGTACTTTGTGTGCTGAAACGGGTGTGCCATGGCCTAACCTATTTTTTTAAAATTATGATAGGGACAGAGATAAATAGGGTGAAAGAGGGTGAGAGAGAAGAAGAGAGACCTACAGCCTGCTTTACCACTCATGAAGCCCCCACCCCCACCCCTGCAGGTGAGGACCTGCTCAAAACCAAGTCCTGCACATGGTAACTTGTGCACTTAACTGGTTGGACCACCACCTGGTACCCCTTTTTTATTAAACCAGAGCACTGCTCAGCTCTGGTTTATGGTGGTACCAAGGACTAAACCTGAGATTTTAGATCCTCAGGCATGAAATTCTTTTTATGTAGTTACTATACCGTCTCCCTGGCCCCTACCATTGCTTCAAACAACCACCACCACCACTACCACTACTACTATTACTACTACTACTACTACACACACACACACACACACACACACACAGTTTGTGTTCTTACTCTTCCCAAACATTACATGCTATTTTCTTGCTTACCCCATGCCTTTCTATATTAGTTTCCCTGCTTCAGAATGCTCCTCTGTCTACCTACTCAAACTTCAAGACTCAATTCTAAGAAGCCTTCCCAGTGCTCTTATTTTTATATATTTTTATTAGCTTTATTTATTTATTCGATAGAGACAGCCAGAAATCAAGAGGGGAAGAAGTGAGAGAGAGAGAGAGAGAGAGAGAGAGAGAGAGATCTGCAATACTGAAGACTGCTTCTCTTCTCATGAAGCTTTCCCCCTGCATGTGGGGACCAGGGGTTCAAACCTGGGTCCTTGCACATTACAGCATGTGAGCTCAACCAGGTGTGCCACCACCCAGCTCCCCCCCATGCTCTTTACTTTAAGCTTTTTATTTATTTTTATTTTGTGCTAGTAATAGAACCAGGGCCTCATACATGCAAAGCACGCACTCTATACCTGCTAGAATCTTGGCCTCCCAGTGTTCTTTATTCCCCCTGCTCACCTTAGTCTGCAACATTTTATTTAGACCAAGTCACCAACTAACTCAGTGCCACAAGTAGATTGACTTATGTGTCAGTCCCACGGCCTCTCATACTCTTTGATGAGATGGGGGCGGTCTCAAGAACAACAGTTAAGCTTTATTTACCTGAATGCTCAGCACCCTGAACTCGTTGTTGTTGAAAAATGTCAACTGGTATGTGGAAGATCAAGGCACAAGCTCTCCCATCTGCAAAGGTCTTAGAAACCACCAAGTCTACTCTCTGGCTTCAGGTGAACAAGCTGAGACTCACAGAAGTCTGCCTAAAGTCACTCAATCTGATCAGGGCAGAATAAAGCTAGAGGTGCCAATCCATGTGGAGACCAGAAGGGAGGGAAAGTATAAGAGATTTTTTGTTTTGTTTTTTAATGTTTGTTCATTTTTAACTTTCTTCTTTTTCGCATTTTTATGGGGGGTGGTTAAAGGTTTACACGTAGTGACTGACTGATGAGTGCAGGTTCATTATGCACCAGGAGCCCATGGTTCACACGTAGTGACTGACTGATGAGCACAGGTTCATTATGCACCAGGAGCCCAGAGTTGGCTTCAACATCCCCTCCCTCCTTCCCCATAATCCTCTGCTTTGATGCAATACACATAATTTTTAAAATTTTATTTATTTTTTTTTTTTTTTAATTTTCTTTTTTTCTTTTTTCTTTTTTGGCCTCCAGGATTATTGCTGGAGCTTGGTGCCTGCACTATGAATTCACTGCTCATGGAGGCCATTTTTCCCATTTTGTTGCCCTTGTTGTTACCCTTGTTGTTGTTGTTATTACTATTGTTGTCATTGCTGCTGCTGTTGTTGGAAAGGACAGAGAGAAGTTGAGAGAGGAGGGGAGACAGAGTGGGGGAGACACCTGCAGACCTGCTTCACCGCTTCTGAAGTGACCACCCTGCAGTTGGGGAGCCAGGGGCTCCATCCACGATCCTTTAGCTGGTCCTTTCACTGCGCACCATGTGTGCTTAACCCACTATGCTACCACCTGACCCCCCTAAATTATCTTAATTTGTATATTGGATAGAGACAGCCAGAAATCTTGAGAGGAAAGGGGGTGATAGAGAGGGAGAAAGACAGATACCAGCAGCACTGCTTCACCACTCAAAAAGCTTTCTCCTTGCAGGTGGGGACTGAGGGCTCAAAGCTGGGTCCTTGCTTATTGTAACATGTGCTCTCAACCAGGTGTACCACCACCCAACCCCAGTTTCTTTATTTATTACTGGATATATAGAGAGATAAATTGAGAGGTAAGTAGGTGATAGAGAAAGAGAGAGACAGAGAGACACCTGCAGACCTGCTTCACCACTTGTGAAGCTTTCCCCCTGTAGTTGGTGACCAGGGGCTTGAACCCAGGGTCTTGTGCACTGTGATGTGTGTTTTTAACTAGATGTGCCACTGCCTGGTCCCTTAAAATTATTTAAAATTTTTAAAATATTTATTTATTTATTTTCCCTTTTGTTGCTCTTGTTTTTTATTGTTGTTGTAGTTATTATTGTTGTTGTTGTTGTTATTGTTGTTGTTGTTGTTGTTGTTGTTGGATAGGACAGAGAGAAATGGAGAGAGGAGGGGAAGACAGAGAGAGAGAGAAAGATAGACACCTGCAGACCTGCTTCACTGCCTGTGAAGCGACTCCCCTGCAAGTGGGGGTCCAGGAGCTTGAACCATGATCCTTACGCTGGTCCTTGTGCTTTGTGCCACGGGCACTTAACCCGCTTAACTTGACTCCCTTTTTTTTTTTTCTTTACCAGAGCACTGATTAGCTATGGCTTATGGTGGTGCAGGGGATTGAACCTGGGACTTCAAAGCCTCAGGCATGAGAGTCTCTTTGCATAACCATTATGCTATATACCCCCACCAATAGATTTATTTTTTAAACATTTATTTCAAATTTTATTTTATTTTATTTATTTTTCCTCCAGGGTTACTGCTGGGGCTTGGTGTCGGCACCATAAATCTACTGCTCCTGGCAGCCATTTGTTCCATTTTATTGGGCAGGACTGAAAGAAACTGAGAGGGGAGAGGGAGATAGGGAGGGGGAGAGAAGGACAACTGCAGAGCTGCTTCATGGCTTGTGACATGACCTCCTGCAGGTGGGGAGCAGGGGGGGGGGACTTGAACTGGGATCCTTGTGCAGGTTCTTGTGCTCTATACTATGTGTGTTTAACTTGATGCACTACCACCTGGTTTATTTTAAATTTTAACCAGACCATTGCTTACTTAGAGTTCATGGTGGTGCTGGGGATTGAATGTGGGACCTCTGGATTTAAAGCATGCAGGTGCTGGGCAGTGGCACATCTAGTTGAGCATACATATTACAATGTACAGAAAGACATGGGTTCTAGTCCCTGGTCCCACCTGCAGGAAGGGGGGAGCATCATGAGTAGTGAAGCAATGCTGCAGGTATATGTCTCTCTCTCTCTCTCTGTTTTTAAGATTTATTTTTTAAAATATTTATTTATTCCCTTTTGTTGCCCTTATTGTTTTATTGTTGTAGTTATTATTGTTGTTGTTATTGATGTCATCGTTGTTGGATAGGACACAGAGAAAACAGAGAGAGGAAGGGAAGACAGAGAAGGGGAGAGAAAGATAGACACCTGCAGACCTGCTTCACCCTTGTGAAGTGACTCCCCTGCAGGTGGGGAGCCAGGGGCTCGAACCAGGATCCTTATGCCCGTCCTTGCGCTTTGCACCACCTGCGCTTTGCACCACCTGTGCTTAACCCTCTGCACTACCGCCTCACTCACAATTTATTTATTTATTTATGATAAAGATAGGAGGAGAGAAAAAGAGCTATATATCACTCTGGTACATGTGCTGCCGCGGGTTGAACTCTGGACTTCATGCTTAAGAATCCAATTCTTTGGGGTAGGAGTAGATAGCATGCTCGTTATGCAAACAGACTGTTATGCCTGAGGTTCTGAAGTCATAGGTTCAATCCCCTGCACCACCATAAACCAGAGCTGATCAATGCTCTGGTAGAAAGGAAGAAAGAAAGAAAGAAAGAAAGAAAGAAAGAAAGAAAGAAAGAAAGAAAGATCCAATGCTTTATCCGGTGTGCCACTCCTTGAACCTCTCTCTCTCTCTTTTTTTAAAATTTTTTTTAGGTTTTATTTATTTATGAGAAAGACAGGAAGAGAGAGAAAGAACCAGACATCACTCTGGCACATGTGCTGCCGGCAATCGAACTCAGGACCTCATGCTTGAGAGTCCAAAGCTTTATCACTGCGCCACCTCCCGGACCACTCTCTTTCTTTTTAATTATCTTTATTTATTAGATAGAGGCAGTCAGAAATCAAGAGGAGGGAGTTGGGCGGTAGCGCAGCGGGCTAAGCGCACGTGGTGCAAAATGCAAGGATCCCAGTTCGAGCCCCTGGCTCCCCACCTGCAAGGGAGTCGCTCGAAGCAGGTCTACAGGTGTCTTTCTCTCATCCTCTCTGTCTTCTCCTCCTCTCTCCATTTCTCTCTGTTCTATCCAACAACAATAATAACTACAACAATAAAAGAACAAGGGAAACAAAAGGGGAAAAAAGGAAAGAAATCAAGAGGAAGGGGAGATAGAGAAAGAGAGAGACAGAGAGACACCTGTATCCCTGCTTCATCACTCGCAAAGCTTTCCCCCTGCAGTTGGAGGCCAGGGGCCTCAAACCTAGAGCATGTTAACATGTGCACTCAAACAGGTGCGCCATCACCTACGCCACGCCCCCCCTATTGTCACCAGGGTTATGGCTCAAACTTGGTTCCTGCACTATGAAAATGGTGGCTCTCTTTCTTTCTTTCTATCTATCTATATCTATCTCTCTTCCTCCCTTCCTTCATTCTTTCTTCCCTTTATCTTTTCTAATTTATTAAGCAGGGCAGAGAGAAATTGAGAGGGAAAGAGGGAAATAGAGAAGGAGAAAGGAAAATAGACTCCTATAGATCTGCTTCACTGCTTGTGAAGTGTCCCCCTTGCAGGTAGGGAACAGAGACTTGAACCTGAGTCCTTGCTCATGGTGATATGTGCGCTTAGCCGGGTGCACCACTACCCTTTTCTATCTCTGCCTTCCCTCTCAATTTCTTTCTTTTTCTATCAAAAAATAAATTAAAAAAAATAGGGGGGTCAGGCATTAGTGCAGCAGGTTAAGCGCAGGTGGCACTCAGCACAAAGACTGGAATAAGGATACTGGTTTGAGCCCCTGGCTCCCCACCTGCAGGGAAGTCACTTCACAGGCGGTGAAGCAGGTCTGCAGGTGTCTTATCTTTCTCCCCCCTCCTCTGTCTTCCCCCATCTCTCTCCATTTCTCTCTGTCATATCCAACAACGGCATCAATAACAATAACAATAATAACAACAACAAGGGCAACAAAAATGGGGGGAAAAATAGCCTCCAGGAGCAGTGGATTCACAGTGCCAGCACCGAGCCTCAACAATAACCCTGGAGGCAAAAAAAAAATCATTTTGCATAACCACTATGCTATCTTTCTGACCCTATAGATTTATTTTAATAAATCAATCAATAATAATGTAATAAATAAATAGTATCAATCATTCTGTCATATGCATTGCTGGGACTCAAACTTAGGACCTCATGCTTGAGTGTCCGACGCTGAACCACCTGACAGACCACCTACCAATAATAATTTAAAGTATTTCCTCGAGGCCAGAAAATAGTTCACTCAGTTGGGCTTATACCTTGTCAAGTGCAAGGCCCTGGCCTTGAGCCTCAGCACTCCATGGGAACACCATGGATGGTATCCAAGGAGCTTCATGGATGGTGGAGCCATGCTATCTCTTCTCCAACACTGATCTGAGGAAGCCTGCTGAGAGGTAGTATCACACATGCACAAGACCCTGGTGCTGCACAGAAAATACACACAAGTGGGGAGTAGATAGCCTCATGGTTATGCAAAGAGACTCTCATGCCTGAGGCTCTGATGTCCCAGGTTCAATCCCCCACACCCCATCATAAGCCAGAGCTAAGCCTTGCTAAGCAGTGCTCTGGTATCTCTCTGTCTCTCTCTCTCTCTCTCCCACCCTGCCATGTAGATCAGTAGATAAAACATTAGACTCTCAAGCATGAATTTCTGAGTTTGATCCCAGACATTGCATATGCCATAGTCATGCTCTTGCACTCTTTATTGATAAGAAATATATATATATATATATAAATTATTTTTTTATTTCTTTATTGGGGAATTAATGTTTTACATTCAACAGTAAATACAATAGTTTGTACATGCATAACATTCCCCAGTTTCCCATATAACAATACAACTCCCACTAGGTCCTCTGTCATCTTTCTTGGACCTGTATTCTCCCCATCCACCCAAAATTATTTCTTTATGTGATAATATAGAGAAAAATTGAGAGAAAAAGTGGAGGGAGAAAAAAAAAGTGGAGGGAGATAGAGAAAGAGAGACAACTGCAGCTCTGCCTCACCACTTGTGAAGCTTCCCCCCTGCAGGTGGGATCTGGGAGTTCAAACCTGGGTCCTCAAGCTTATGATAACATAACACTCAATTGGGTGTGCCATTGCCTGACCCAGTTAAGTAAATAAATCTTCTCTCTCTCCAAGTATTTAACACACACACATTTATTTGTTCTTTTTCTTTGGGCAAGATTTGGTTATTGGCAGAGTTGTATGTTTAATGATGAGCCCTCGCTGTAAATGCTTACTCAGAGTCTATAGTATAGTACACACGAATTAGGGTAGTATGGTAAATGATTATTTATTTATTTAGACAGAGAGAACTTGAGAAGGAAGGGAGATAGAGGAGAGAGAAAGAGAGCTGTAGCACTGCTCTGCCCTTTGTGAAGCTCCCCCCTAACTAAGTAGGGACTAGGCACTTGAACCTTCATCCTTGCACATGTGCACTAAACCAGGTGTACTAGCACCCAGAGCTATGGTGGTACAGGGGGTTGAAGCTGGACCTGGGAGCCTCAGGCATGGGAGTCTGTTTGCATAACCATTATGCTGTCTACCCCCCTCCCTCTCTCTCCTTTCAAAGCTCTTTATCAAAGTCTCTGGGAGTTTGTAGGTCATAGAGGCTCAGCTCACTATGTCTATTTCATAGTGACCTTCTGTTTATGCCAGAGTTCAGTCTTTTATTTTTTTTTAAATGATTCATTTTAAAGATATTTATTTTCCCTTTTTTTGCCCTTGTTGTGGTTATTGATGTCGTCATTGTTGGATAGGACAGAGAGAAATGGAGAAAGGAGGGGAAGACAGAGAGGGGGAGAGAAAGACAGACAGCTGCAGACCTGCTTCACCGCTTGTGAAGTGACTCCCCTCCAGGTGGGGAGCCGGGGGCTCGAACCAGGATCCTTATGCTGATCCTTGCACTTTGCGCCACGTGTGTTTAACCCGCTGCGCCACCGCCTGACTCCCACCAGAGTTCAGCCTTAACCACCCCCCAGTCACTGGCAGAGGATATTTGGATGATTTACTAACCTTTGCTCCCTCAGTTTCTTCATCTCCAAAATGTGAATTAAAAAATAGGACCTGTAACTAGGGATGTTGTGAGCACTATAACTGAAATACAGATGATTTCAAATCATAAAGTATTTAATGTGGTGCATGATGCATAGTAAGAACTAAGTCAAACAGTTATTACTGAAGGTTTCCATTGATATAAATATTTTTTAATTTAATTTAATTTAATTTTTTCAGAGAGATGCAGAGACACACAGAGAGAGAAACACCAGAACACTGCTCAGCTTTGGTTTATGGTGGTGCAGGGGATTGAACCTGGGATTTAGGAGCCTCAGGCATGAGAGTCTGTTTGCATAACCATTATGCTGTCTCCCCCACCCTACATGGATATATATTATACATATAATTGTGAGAAAAGAGGGACCAGAGCACTGCTCCACCATTTATGATGTTTTTTTTTTTTTTCTTCCTCCAGGGTTATTGCTGGGGCTCTGTGCCTGCACTACGAATCCACTGCTCTGGAGGCCATTTTTCCCCATTTTGTTGCCCTTGTTGTCATTATTATTATTGTTGCCACTGATGTTGTTGTTGGATAGGAAGGGAAAAATTAAGAGAAGAAGGGAGACAGAGAGGGGGAGAGAAAGATAAGACACCTGCAGACCTGCTCCACCGCTTGTGAGGCGACCCCCTGCAGGTGGGAGCTGGGTGCTCAAACACAATGTTCTATTTTTATTTGTTTGCCTTTTTTGTTCTTATGTGGTGCTGGGGTAGAACTGAGGGCTTCAGGGAGTCGGGCGGTAGGTAGCACAGCAGGTTAAGCGCACATGGCGCAAAGCGCAAGGACCTGCTTAAGGATCCCAGTTAGAGCCCTTGGCTCCCCACCTGCAGGGGAGTCGCTTCACAGGCAGTGAAGCAGGTCTGCAGGCGTCTGTCTTTCTCTCCCCCTCTCTGTCTTCCCTCCTCTCTCCATTTCTATCTGACCTATCTAACAACAACATCAATAACAACAACAATAACTACAACAACAATTAAAAAAGGGCAACAAAAGGAAATAATTAATTAATTAATTTAAAAAAAGAACTGAAGGCGCCTTGACCACAAGGCGGTATGTGCTCAAGCACTGAGCCACAGCCCCAGCTGCTAGCACAGGCGTGTCATTTCACCGGGCTTTGCTACTTTCCAGACAAGCTTACCATTTTCATTCTCCTTTATGATTTTTGGTACCTTCAGAGAGTCCGAGAGTATTTCTCACCTTTGATATGCATTGATATTTACCTCAACTGGAAACTTCATTACAGTAAATGGAAAACCAGCATCACCAAACTTAAATAGAAGTTGGCATGTTGCAACACAATTAAATAAATAATATAATATAGAAATTCACATTTGTGGGGGGAGGACTTGGACAGAATATTCACCACAGAAGAGATCCAAAAGGCTGAGAAACACATGAAAAAATGCTCCAAGTCTCTGATTGTCAGAGAAATGCAAATCAAGACAACAATGAGATATCACTTCACTCCTGTGAGAATGTCATACATCAGAAAAGGTAACAGCAGCAAATGCTGGAGAGGCTGTGGGGTCAAAGGAACCCTCCTACACTGCTGGTGGGAATGTCAATTGGTCCAACGTCTGTGGAGAACAGTCTGGAGAACTCTCAGAAGGCTAGAAATGGACCTACCCTATGACCCTGCAATTCCCCTCCTGGGGATATATCCTAAGGAACCCAACACATCCATCCAAAAAGATCTGTGTACACATATGTTCTTGGCAGCACAATTTGTAATAGCCAAAACCTGGAAGCAACCCAGGTGTCCAACAACAGATGAGTGGCTGAGCAAGTTGTGGTCTATATACACAATGGAATACTACTCAGCTGTAAAAAATGGTGACTTCACCGTTTTCAGCCAATCTTGGATGGACCTTGAAAAAATCACGTTGAGTGAAATAAGTCAGAAACAGAAGGATGAATATGGGCTGATCTCACTCACAGGCCGAAGTTGAAAAACAAGACCAGAAAAGAAAACACAAGTCGAACCTGAAATGGAATTGGAGTATTACACCAAAGTAAAAGACTCTGGGGTGGGTGGGTGGGTGGGGAGAATACAGGTCCATGAAGGATGATAAATGAAATAGTGGGGGTTGTATTGTTAAATGGGAATCTGGGGAATGTTATGCATGTTCAAACTATTGTATTTACTGTTGAATGTAAAGCATTAATTCCCCAATAAAGAAATAAATTATTAAAGAAATTCACATTTGGGGAGTCGGGCTGTAGTGCAGCGGGTTAAGCGCAGGTGGTGCAAAGCACAAGGACCGGCTTAAGGATCCTGGTTCGAGCCCCCGGCTCCCCACCTGAAGGGGAGTTGCTTCACAGGTGGTGAAGCAGGTCTGCAGGTGTCTGTCTTTCTCTCCTCCTCTCTGTCTTCCCCTCCTCTCTCCATTTCTCTCTGTCCTATCCAACAATGACAACAACAATAATAACTACAACAATAAAACAACAAGGGCAACAAAGGGAATAAATAAATAAAATAAATATTAAAGAAAGAAAGAAAGAAAAAAACAATAAAAAGGGCAACAAAAGGGAAAATAAATATTAAAAAAAATTTTTTAAGTTAAAAAAAATTTCACATTTGGGGAGCCGGGTGGTAGTGCAGCGGGTTAAGGGCACATGGCGCAAAGCGCAAGGGCAGCCGTAAGGATCCGGTTCGAACCCCCTGATCCCCACCTGCAGCAGTGAAGCAGGTCTGCAGGTGTCTATCTTTCTCTCCTCCTCTCTGTCTTCCCCGCCTCTCTCCATTTCTCTCTATCCTATCCAACAACAACAGCTATGACAACAATAACAACCACAACAAGCACAACAAGGACAATAAAATGGGAAAAATAGCCTCTAGGTGCAGTGGATTCGTAGTGCAGGCACCAAGCCTTGGCAATAACCCTGGAGGCAAAAAAAAAGAAAGAAAGAAAGAAAGAAAAAATAAATTGACATTTGAGGGCCTGGCGGTGGTATGTCCAACTGAATACACAGTTTACCATGCATAAGGGCCATGTTCAAGCCCTGGTCCCCACTGGCAGGGGCAAAGCTTCACAAACTGACGCAGTATTGCAGGTCTCTCTCTCTCTCTCTCTCTCCCCCCTGTCCCTCTCACTTCTCTCTATACTATCAAATAAAAGGAAGGGAAAAAAGGGGGGACATCGAACCCCAATGATAACCCTAGTGGGAAAAAAAGGAAAAATAACCACTGAGAGTGATGGATTTGCTGTGCAGGCACATCACCCCAGTGATAACCCTGGAAGCAACTGAAAAAGAAGAGGAGGAGGAGGAGGTGGAGGAAGGAAAGAAGGAAATGTTGTAGAAACCATCCCCAAACACAATACCAGAACCAGATGTGGTGAATAGAGAGAAGTTTAATACACCGTACACTGGTGGGCGAGAGATCTGGATCTCACTAGGAAGTTCTCTGCCCCGAACAAAGAACAGCACTGTTTATATAGAGTTTTACATCTTGGTTACAAAGAGAATGCAGACATTGGCACACTGCAGGCACATGTTTTTTGGGCCCTGGTGCTAGCTGGATAAGGGGGTCTTATCTCTTCTGGCTAGGCTGGATTCCTCCAAAGCTGTCTTGCTTAGGAATGTGGAGGGAGGAGGTAAGGCAGCTGCAGTCACTGATTGCTGTGAGACCCATCTGGCACAGAGGAAATACAGACTTGGACTCTATGTCCCTAGATGACAGAGGAAATACAAATCTCTACCAGGCACATAGACTAAAATACCTACATAGGGTGAATCAGGAGAGTATGCACTCTGTGTTCATCTATTTTTCCATTTCAGCCTATGGTGGTGTAGGGGTATTGAAACTGGGACTTTGGAGCCTCAGACTTGAGAGTCTTTTTGTGTAACCATTATGCTATCTACCCCCACCCATTTATTATTATTATTACTATATTAGTATTAGTATTACCTTCAGGGTTATTGCTGGGGCTCGGTGCCTGCACTACCAATCACTGCTCCTGGAAGCCATTTTTCCCTTTTGTTGCCCTTGTTGTTTATCGGTGGTGTTGTTACTATTATTGCTGTCATTATTGTTGGATAGGACAGAGAGAAATGGAGAGAGGAGGAGAAGACAGAGAGGGAGAGAGAAAGGTAGACATCTGCAGACCTGCATCACCGCCCGTGAAGCAACGCCCCTGCAGGTGGGGAGTCGGGGGCTCGAACCGGGATCCTTCCTCTGGTCCCTGTGCTTTGTGCCACGTGCGCTTAATCTGATGCGCTGCCGCCCAGCCCCCTAATTATCTTTTTTTACTGGATAGAGACAGCCAAAAATTTAGAGGATTGGGGTTATAGAGAGGAAGCGAAACAGAGACACCTGCAGCTCTGCTTCACCGCTTGTGAAGCTTTCCCCCTGCGTGTGGAGACTGGGGGCTTGAACCTGGGGGCTTGTGCATTGTAACATGTGTGCTTGATCAGGTGCGTCACCAGCCACCAGCTCTGAGAAATTCATATTTGTAAACTTTGTTTTCTCCACAATATTGCTCATGCACATCACACACAACCATATTCTGAGAAATGCTAAGCTGTGAACCAGAACTTTGGACTTAAGCTCCATCAGTGAGTAAGAAAAGGTACAAATTTTCGCTTTTCAATCTCAGACGGAAAGAGGCAGACAAGGGGGCCAGGTGGTGGTGCACATGTTACAGTGAGCAAGGATCCAGGTTCGACCCCCTGGTCCCCACCTGCAGGGGGAAAGCTTCACAAGTGGTGAAGCAGTGCTGCAGGTGTATCTCTGTCTCTCTCCCTCTCTATCACTCCCTTCCCTCTCAATTTCTGACTGTCTCTATATAACAAGTAAAGAACAAAAATATATATTAAAAAAAAGAGGGCAGGGGTAGATAGCATAATAGTTATACAAAGAGACTTTCATGCCTGAGGCTCTGAAGTCCCAGGTTCAATCCCTCATGCTACCATAAGCCAGAGCTGATCAGTGTTCTGGGGTTAAGTGCACAGGGCACAAAGCACAAGGACCGGCGTTAAGGATCCTGGTTCGAGCCCCCGGCGCCCCACTTGCAGGGGGTCCGTTTCAGGAGTGGCGAAGCAGCTCCATAGATGTCTATCTTTCCCTCTACCTCCCGGTCCTAACTCCCAATTTCTCTCTATCCTCTCTTAAAAAGAGAGAGATCAAGGGAGAAAGAGAGAGAGAAGAGGAGAAACATCACATCCTTCCATTGTTTATGGAGCTCCCCCTGGCTCCATACTTGGTGTTCCCAGGTGATGTTGGGGATCTAACCCAGGTCCTCACGCATGGCAAAATTTGCACTATGTGGAATAGGCTATCTATACTAGCCCAAGGCACAATTTTTTCCTTTTTTTTAGAAAAAAACATTTACTCATGTATTAATGAATGAGAGGGGAAGAGAGAATCAGATCACACAAGATACCAGGAATCCAACTGAGGAACCCCAGCTTGTGAGTCCAGTGACTTATCCACTGAACCACCTCCCCAGTCACAGCACAATTTCCGTCATTGAACAGCCTATCAACAAAAATATAATGAGTACCTCTCATGTGGTAGGCTGTCCTCTAGCACTGGGAACACAGAGGTGAAGTTTCCTACCTACTTGGCCCTGCCCAGTGTGGCAGGGGTCCCTCTAGTGGGTCACTCCATTTCCACAAGAGGCCATAAGGCCTGTCTTCAGTTTGCTGGTCTTTAATATGTCCCTAACAACAACAACAACAACAACAAAAAACAAACAAACAAACAAAAACAGCAATAGCTGCCAGGAAGTAGCTTCTCAAATTCACCATCTTCACCCATTTACTAAACTGAGCCATCTCTCTGGCCCATTTCTAACCTGACATTTAGCTCAAATAATGTTTGAGCTATATGTTGACATGGCAAGACATCCCAAATATAAGAGGCAAACAGTTATAAAATAAGATGTAGCATATATGTTTATTTGCATTTAAATATATATGGGATTATTTTTAAGCAAGGTTCTGTGCCTTTATTTGCATGCCTTCATGTCATTCTCATCATAATTCTATGAAGCAAGTGTTATTACTAGCCCCCACCTCACAGATGCAAAAACAGAGACCCAAATGGCATAAGATGATTAGTCTGAGCCTCATAACAAACAATTGTTGAAATGATGATTGAACCTTGGTCTACCTCCCTTCGATAATGAGACTGCTAACTGCTCTGCTTTTCAGCACAGGACAATATAGGAGAATGGACAGCAGATTGCTCACAGTGAGAAAATCTCAGAAGTGAGATTGCAAAGTGTTGCCTTTCTTTTTTTCATTCTATGCCTCTTCACCATTTGAAATTTTAAAAAGCAGCCATGTGCTAATTTTGAAGCTGAAAAACAGGAATATCAAACGCACCACCAATGCAAAAACTCTGCCAAGAAATCTGATCATTTGAGGAGAATCAACCACACAGTTCTCCCTTCCACTCCTCACTCCTTTCGTGTCCAAAGGTGTAAGTATTACTTAAAAAAAAAATTCTATAGCCAAGGAAGTTTGGGTAATGTTGAACACTGGGTAGGTTAGACAAAATTGATCAGGCTCCTGTTTTGGGGGACTTTCAGACTTTTAGCTAGATAATATCGACTACAAAACTAGTATGGAACAATCTGTAGCTGAGGCCCTGTTGATATGGTCACAGAATCCTTTCCTTTTCAAGTGCCTCACAAGATGAGAGATCTCTAACAAGAGTCAGAACAACCTGGAAGGTGATGCAGTGGGTTAAATGTTGAACTCTCAAGCTCGAAGTCTCAAGTTGAGTCCCAGCATCACATGAGCCAGAGTGATGCTCTGGTTCTCTCTCCCTCTTTCTCTCACTCATGAGTAAATATTGACTACCCAGGAAGTGGCTCAATGGATAGTGTTAGACTGTAAGGCTTGAGATCTTGAGCTTGATCCCTGACATTGTCATGTACCAGAGTGGGTTTTTTTTTCTTTTCTTTTTTTAATATTTATTTTATTTATTTATTCCCTTTTGTTGCCCTTATTGTTTTGTTGTTGTAGTTATTATTGTTGTCATCGTTGTTGGATAGGACAGAGAGAAATGGAGAGAGGAGGGGAAGACAGAGAAGGGGAGAGAAAGACAGACACCTGCAGACCTGCTTCACCACCTGTGAAGCGACTCCCCTGCAGGTGGGGAGCCAGGGGCTCGAACCGCGATCCTTACGCAGGTCCTTGCTCTTTGCGCCACGTGCGCTTAACCCGCTGCTGCACCGCCTGACTCCCTCTTTTCTTTTTTTTTTAATTTTATTTTTAATATTTATTTATTTATTTCCTT
This sequence comes from Erinaceus europaeus, assembly GCF_950295315.1. Taxonomy (NCBI): domain Eukaryota; kingdom Metazoa; phylum Chordata; class Mammalia; order Eulipotyphla; family Erinaceidae; genus Erinaceus; species Erinaceus europaeus. Next base: position 48,561,999 of record NC_080174.1, on the reverse strand, counting down.
TTGTCGCCCTTGTTTTATTATTGTTGTCATTGTTGGATAGGACAGAGAGAAATGGAGAGAGGAAGGGAAGACAGATAAAGGGAGAGAAAGAGACACCTGCAGACCTGCTTCACCGCCTGTGAAGCGATCCCCTGCAGGTGGGGAGCCGGGGTTAGAACTGGGATCCTTATGCAGGTCTTTGCGCAATGTGTGCTTAACCCACTGCGCTACCTCCTGACTCCCTTCTTTTCTTAAGTATTTATTTATTCCCTTTGTTGCCCTTTTTTATTGTTGTAGTTATTGATGTTGTTGTTGGATAGAACAGAGAGAAATGGAGAGAGGAGGAGAAGACAGAGAGGGGGAGAGAAAGAGATACAACTGTAGACCTGCTTCTCTGCTTGTGAAGCGACTCCCCTGCAAGTGGGGAGCCAGAGGCTCCAACTGAGATCCCTACACTGGTCCTTGTGCTTTGCACCACCTGCGCTTAACTGGCTGTGCTACTGCCTGACTCCCCAGAGTAGTTTTTCGAGTTCTCTCTCCTCCTCTCACAAATAAATAAGTCAATCTTTAAAAATTAAAAAAAAAAAAAAAGGAGCATACTAGGGAGTCGGGTGGTAGAGCAGCAGGTTAAGCGCAGGTGGTACAAAGCAGAAGGACCCACATAAGGATCCCTGTTCAAGCCCCCGGCTCCCCACCTGCTGGGGAGTTGTTCTCTCTGTCCTATCCAACAATGACAACATCAGTAACTATAACAATAAAACAATAAGGGCAACAAAAGGGAATAAATAAATTTTAAAAAGTCTTAAAAAGTGGTCTGGGAGGTGACACAGTGGTAAAGCTTTGGACTCTCAAGCATGAGGTCCCGAGTTCTATCCTCGGCCGCACAATGTGCCAGAGTGATGTCTGGTTCTTTCTCTCTCCTCCTGTCTTCCTCATAAATAAATAAAAATCTTTATTTTAAAAAGTTTTTTTAAAAAAGAACATACTAAAAGTTAGAAACACAACTCCAAATACTTTCAAATACTTTAAAGCCAATAGCAACTTACTTGATGGAGTCCACATTCCTGGATATTTCAATCCTCCCTGTCCCTAACCCACACACATACCCTCAGAACTGTTTTCACTACTGAACTTGGCCTTAAAGCTATCAGCTGTGTGGTGTGTGGATTCTCAGGAGTGTTTTATGAGAAGTCCCTGCCACGCCCTCTGAACATATCTGCATACATTTTCTAGTGGTTTTTACAGTGTTTGAGATAGGAAGGGAGTGTATGTGTGTGTGTGTGTGTGTGCAAAGCTATATATGGAACCCTCTTCTATGGTAGACCCTGAGGCCCAGCCTAGAATTCTCATACCTGCCATGCACAGGAAACCCATTTGCAAAGCCACAGCACAAGTGCAAGAATACAGGAGGTTCACAAGCCTGACAGTGCTTGTGAACAGTGCTGAGTGGTGAGTTACTCTGGGTGTGGGTGAGCCCTCCCTTTGGTACACCAGTTGCAGGAGGGAGTGCCTAACTTCTGCTAACCACCTATTGTGTCAGGTACTACTCAGGGCACATCACAGTCATTATTTTGATTCCCCATAGGAATTCTGTAGAAAAGGGATTTATTGTTCCCTATTTACCATTTATTTATTTATTTATTTATTGCATACAAAAAGAGGGAAAACTAGAGAGAAGGGGAAAAGGAAAGGGGAGAGAGAGAGAGAAACCTGTAGCATTACTTCACCACTTGTAAAGCTTTCCCACTACAGGTGGAGACTAGGGACTTGAACCTGGGGTCCTTGCACATTGTAACACATGTGCTCAAGCAGGTGTGCCACCATCCGGCCTCTATTATTTCTTAACAGATAATAGGCAAGTTCAAAGAGGTGGAGTTCAAGAAAATGGCAGAACCGGAAATGTGCCCGAGGTTGGTCTGACTCTGAAATCTATTTTCTTTTCTTTTTTTTTTAAATTTATTTTCTCTTTCTCCTCTTTCTTTCTTTCTTTTTATATTTTAATGACTTTTATTATCTTCATTTATTAGATAGAGACAGTCAGAAATTGAGAGGAAAGGGGGAGATAGAAAGAGAGACAGAGAGACAACAGTAGCACTATATTGCCACTTGCAAAGTCTTCTCCCTAGGTGGTGACCAGGGGCTCAAACCCAGGTCCTTGTTTATTGTAACATGTGCGTTCAACCAGGTGCACCACCACCCAGCCCCTCTGAAACATATATTCTTTATTTTTTATTTATTTTATTTATTTATTTATTTTGCCTCCAGGGTTATCACTGGGACTCAGTGCCTGCACTATGAATCCACTGCTCCTGGAGGCCATTTTTCCCATTTTGTTGCCCTTGTTGTAGTTATTGTTGTTGTTATTGATGTCGTCAATGTTAGATAAGACAGAGAGAAATGGAGAGAGGAGAGGAAGATAGAGGGGAGAGAAAGACACCTGCAGACCTACTTCACTGCTTTTGAAGTGACTCCCCTGCAGGTGGGGACCTGGGGCTCAAACAGGGATCCTTATGCTGTATGCCGGCCCTTGTACCTTGTGCCATGTGCACTTAATCTGCTGCGCTGCCGCCTGACCTCCAAAACATATTTTCTTTGCATTACACCACACTCACTGATCGTCTTGCTTTATTATTGCTATGATTTTTTTTCTCTCTTTTTTAACCAGAACACTCTTCAGCTCTGACTTATAGTGGTGTTAGGGATTGAACCTGGCACTTTGGAACCTCAGGCTTGAACTTTTTGCATAATCACTATGTTATCTCTCTGTCCCTCTAAATTTCCTCTTTTTTTTTTTTTTTAGAATTTGTTTATTCATGAGAAAGATAGGAGGAGAGAAAGAACCAGCCATCTCTCTGGTACATGTGCTGCCGGGGATCGAACTCAGGACCTCATGCTTGAGATTCTGGTGCCTTAGCCACTGCGCCACCTCCCGGACCACTAAATTTCCTCTTTTTTTTTAAATGATTCTTCTTTTTTTTTTTTATAAATTAAGTTTTTATTTATTTATTTATTTTCCTTTTTGTTGCCCTTGTTGTTTAACATTGTTTTGGGTTATTAATGTCATTGTTGTTGGATAGGACAAAGAGAAACGGAGAGAAGAGGGGAAGACAGAGAGGAGGAGAGAAAGACAGACACCTGCAGACCTGCTTCACCGCTTGTGAAGCGACTCCCCTGCAGGTGGGGAGCCGGGGGCTCGAACTGGGATCCTTACGCAGGTCCTGACGATTTGCGCCACGTGCGCTTAACCCGCTGCGCCACCGCCTGACTCCCCTAAATTTCCTCTGTTGGAGCTCCCTGCCCTCATGGTAGCCAAAGGCAAGATCCCAGGGGAAGTAGTGTTGACTTCATGTTCTTGTTCCTTCCTGTATTGGGTTTTAGTCCCTCTCAGAATTGTCTTTTGTTGCCTGTTGTTTGTTTGTTTGCTTGCTTGCTTGTTTGTAGTACCTGGATCGAACCCAGCCCTCACTAATGTACAGCGTGTGTTCCCACACTAAGCCACCTCTCTGGTCTAGTCTGCCTTAACTTCCAGGCAGCCTTCCAGATCACCTACGGAAGTCTTCCCCTGTACTCTGAATCCTCAGCTTGTCCCTTTGCCCTATCACTTGATCTCTTTTCCCTCTGAGAAAGACTTCTGTTTCTTTCCTTTTTTCTTTTTTTTTAAATTTTATTTATTTATTTTCCCTTTTGCCGCCCTTGTCTTTTTACAATTTTTTTATTATTGTTGTAGTTATTACTGTTGTTGTTATTGATGTTGTTGTTGGATAGGCCAGAGAGAAATGTAGAGAGTGGAAGGCAGAGAGGGGGAGAGAAAGATGGACACCTGCAGACTTGCTTCACCACTTGTGAAGCGATTCCCCTGCAGGTGGGGAGATGGGGGCTCAAACCAGGATTCTTAAGCCGGTCCTTGTGCTTTGCACCACTGTGCAAAGCGCTTAACCCACTGTGCTATCACCCAACTCCCAAGACTTCTGCTTCTATGCTACCTGAGTGAGGGCTACTACTCTGTCTGAATCATCCACTGACACAGGGATTGCTGCTTTCTGACAGGCTATGGATGAACCCTCCCACCCTCCATCCCAAATCTAGGGGAGACTCGGCGTATTTCCCTAGATACCACGAAAGAGCCATGAATCTTGGCAGGAGAGAGGTTGGAACATACTGAGTAGGTGGAAATTGTTGATCAAGAAATCTCCAGTGGTAGAGGGTGTGGTAGGGGAAACCTGGAAAGTTTGGCTCAGGTGGGGCCTCCCCCCATAGACTAGAGACTGAGAGTTATAACGTGAGGAAGTGGGCAGGTAGCTGATTATGTTTTCCTAAGCCTCCACCTTTCTGGGGGTTGAAGCAGGAATCAGTATACTCAACTGCCTGCATGTGCAGCAGGCAGTGTGTGAAGGGCTGAAGTTGGGGGGAGGGAGGGAGGACATCCTGCCACAGTTGGCAGGGACAGGAATGGCAACTTTCCAGTTACAAGTTCAGACGTTCCTTGCCCAGGGCCAACTGAACCCATATCCAGGATAAAAATAACTCTTTCTCCATCATTCTTGCTCCTCCAGCTTCACAGTATCCGGACAGACACATCCGCTATGGAGGCCACATCTCAGATAACAACCCCTCACGGGAGTCAGGCAGTAGCACAGCGGTTAAAACACAAGGACCACAGTGGTACAAAACGCAAGGACCAGCGTAAGGATCCCAGTTCGAGCCCCCGGCTCCCCACCTGCCTAGGAGTCTCTTCACAAGTGGTGAAACAGATCTGCAGGTGTCTATCTTTCTCTCCCCCTCTGCCTTCCTCTCTCCTCTCTATTTCTCTCTGTCTTATCCAACAACGATGACAACAATAACTACAGCAATAAAACAAGGGCAACAAAAGGGAATAAATAAATATTTAAAATTAAAAAAAAAAAATATCTCCTCACATACCCCAGAGGGTGAGTCTGCCTTCTCTCAAGCAGTGCTGGTCACTGAGGCTAAAGTCATGACTCCTCTGTCCACTCGGATGCTCTGAGTAACTTTGCTTTCTCCGGAGGGTCTTCTTGCCGGGGTCTGTTCCAGCAACTAGAGGATTCTGGGATTCCTGGCTTATGAGTGTCCTTCACCCTGAACCATGGTGGAGGAGAGCCATAGCCTAGGCCACCATGCTCCCCCAGGACCAGGCTCTGCCAATGCCTTGCTGAGGAGCAGCAGGATGGATATCCTCAGCCTCTCAGGGTCTCAAGAGGATCATCAGTCTTGGGACAAGGGAGTGGATGTGGGGATGTCTGAAGGTCTTTTAATACCTGATAATGCATATGTCAGATCTCCAAGAAAAATGCTCCAGGGAGGTGGCAGTCGATTGCGGACCAGGTGACTAGGTGACGTAGGCAAAAGCCAACAACTCCAAAAACCAAGAGGTGCCCTGACTGTTCAGCATGCTCCCTCTCTGACTTCCATGAGGGCTTTTAGGTCCCCAGCTTGAAGGATGCTGTAGAACTGGGGAGCCTTGCCACAGTGCCCAGCTATCAAGCCCTCACTCCAGCCCCTAGGTCCCTATTCCCAGGACTCCTTACCTGCCCAGCCCAGGAGCCCCCTGGCCCCATTCACATGGTCCTCCTGGCCTGGCCTGGCTGCCCAGAGACAGCTTCAGCTCCCCTTGAGTAGAGCTGTCGTCGTCGTCGTTGCCACTGGCTGCCTCCCCGCACCTACGTCCCACGCTGACTTCCTGCCTCCTCCTGAGGGCTCCACAGCCAACCCGGCCCCAGCAGCCCAACCACAAGCCTCTAGCACCCTAAGTTTCCTGCCACCTGAGCCTCCCACCCCTCAGTCCTAGGGGGTCCTGTACATTTCTAACTCAGGCTGTATTCTCCCCAGGTCTGCACTTAAAGGTGAAGGAAGATATTTGGTGGGACCTTCCTCCTGCCCCCCCAGGGTACATTTGGACAACAGATTTAAGAGCAGCTTTTAAACCACAATGAAAGGGATTTAGAATGAAAGGCAATGAGAAGCCTTTTTATTATAGCCTGGGAGCAGGGGGTAGCATCGCTTCAGACTCAGAGGGGAGGGTATTGTCCGAGTAAGCAGAATACCCGTTACACTCAGATGTCAGACTAACACTGTGACAGTCGGCAGCAGAATCTTAGCCTTGTCCTCCCAGGGTGCAGCACTGGAGCTCTTATAGCCAGAGGGTAAGCTGGTCAGCCTCTCAGACAGAAAGCTGGACAGCAGGTTATTTAAAGAAATAGACATTTCTCTCTCTGTCTCTCTCTCTCTCTCTCTCTCCTCCTTTCCAGAGTACTGCTCTGCTCTGGCTTATGGTGGTGCTGGGGATTAAACCTGGGAGCTCAGAGCTCCAGACATGAAAGTCTTTTTGCATAATCACTATGCTCTTTCCTCTACCCAACAGGCAAGTCAGAAAGAGGGCAGAGAGACAGTCTCTATTGTGCGCAGAGGGCTAAGTATCATTTCAGTTGGAGAGTAGGACAACAGTTTATTTACGTATTTATTTATTTTTATTTTATTTTATTTTGCCTCCAGGGTTATTGCTGGGGTTCAGTGCCTGAACCACTGAATCCATGGCTCCTGGAGGCTTTTTCCCCCCTTTTGTTGCCCTGGTTGTTTTTATTGTTGTGGTTATAATTATTGTTGTTGATGTCGTTGTTGTTGGATAGGACAGAGAAAGAAGGGGAAGACAGAGAGGGGTAGAGAACGACAGACACCTGCAGACCTGCTTCACTGCTTGTGAAGTGACTCCCCAGCAGGTGGGGGAGCGGGGAGGGGGGTGTCTCCAACTGGGATCCTTAGGCCAGTTCTTGCGCCTTGCGCCATGTGCGCTTAACCATTTGCGCTTAACCCATTTGCGCTACCTTTAATTAGAGCACTGCTCAGCTCTGGCTTATGGCAGCATGGGGGATTGAACCTGGGGCCTCTGGGGCCTCAGGCATGAACATGTGTTTTGTAAAAAGCTATGCTGTTTGCCCAGCCCTAGTGTAACAGTTTAAAACCCGGTGGAGGTAAGGCCCTGGGTTTTGTGGGAGGAGACAGAAGCTTGTTTCTGCTGGGCACCCAGGTGCAGGCAGCCGCCTGGTGGGACTTTCTGATCTGGGTAGGAGGCAGAAATCTTGTGACAAGCAGCAAGGAGACTGAGAATCTCCCTTTCCCCTGGGGCCAAGCTAAGCGTGTTATCTCTTATAGGCCCAGGGTCAAGTCACTAGTGTTGTGAAGCACTCTAGGTGGCCTCTGTGAGGCCCAAGAGCTGGGCCTTGACCCACCGGAGGAGGAAAGTGTAAATGCGTCACCGCCGAAGGCACCACCTCTACCGGCCTCCAGCGCTTGCAGTGCTTGGACTGGGGGAGGGGTGCCCACAGAGCATTGTTGGGGTTTGTGAGGTGGAAGCTGATGCTGAAAGCACCTCTGCCACAGAGGGAAGGGGGGGCAGGAAGTAGGTGGGGGAAGAGGAAGCTAGAGTTGGAAGGTCAGACACAGACACAAAGGCTTGAGAGATACAAAGCAAAAACTACAGAGTGACACAGAGCCCAGAGTCCAGGCTGCAGGCCCCAGCTTCCCACTGCGTTCCACAGTCCACCCCTGAGCACTCCACACTCCACCTCTGGGTCACAGCAGAATAGTACTGATGCCACTGGTGACAGCAAGGGCAAGCAAGCAAAGGCTCACATTTACTGACTGCTTGTACTTGGCACACACCCACAAAGCCAGAGAGGTGGCTCAGCAGTAAAACACAGGACATGCCTGAGGGAGGCTCTGTGTTTGATCCCCGAGACTGCATGTGAATTATCTCTGGTCCTCTCTCTCTCTCTCCCAATCATTAAATAATAATAATAATAAAAAGTTTAATGAGAAAAGGGGGGTTAGATAGCATAATGGTTATAGAAAGAGACTCACGCCTGAGGCTCCAATTCCCAGGTTCAATCCCCTGTACCACTATTAGCTACAGCTGAACAGTGCTCTGATAAAAAAGAAGCAGAGTGGTCCAGGAGGTGATGCAATGGATAAAGCACTGGATTCTCAAGCATGAGGTCCTGAGTTCAGTTCCTGGCAGCACATGTACCAGAGTGATGTCTGGTTCTATCTCTCTCCTATCTTTCTCATTAATAAATAAATAAAATATTTAAAAAATAAGAAGGGAAAATAGTGGCACAGAATTGAGCAATGCTTTCATAAATATAGAAATAAATAAAAATTCAACTACTTCTGGCTTGAGAATAGACACTTCCATTCAGATTCAGGGGCTAGAGGACCTTTTCAAGGTCTAGTAGCAATCAACTGCGCAGCCCAGGAGATAGTGTACTGGCTAAAGTGACGGACATAAGAATGAGGTCCTAAATTCCATCTCCCCACTCTCACCATGGATGGGGAAACAGCATAATGTTTATGCAAAAAGGCCGAAGTTTCATGTTCAATTCCTCACATCAACATTAGCCAGAGTTGAGCAGTGCTTTGGCTTAAAAATAATAAACAAGCAAATAAACCCAGATCTGCTAGACTCTGATTTCCTCAGATTTGCCTAGTCACTTTCCATGACTTAGCACTTGAAGTGACCTGGCCAGTTTTCATCTTGATAAAATAGAAATTGAGTGGTCTGGGAGGTGGTGCAGTGGATAGGGCATTGGATTCTCAAGCATGAGGTCCTGAGTTTGATCCCCGGCAGCACATATACCAGAGTGATGTCTGGTTCTTTCTCTCTCTCCTATCATTTCTCATGAATCAATAAATAAAATCTTTAAAAAAATTTATTATCTTTATTTATTGATTGGATAGAGACAGTCAGAAATCAAGAGGGAAGAGAGGGACAGAGAAGTTGAGAGACAGAGAGACACCTGTAGCACTGCTTCAGCACTTGTGAAGCTTTCCCCCAGCAGGTGGGGACTGGGGGCTCAAACCCAGGTCCTTGGCATTGTTACATGTACTCTCAACCAGGTGGGACACCACCTGGCCCCCAATAAATAAGATCTTTAAAAAAATAGAAATTGAAGGTTATGGGAAGATGGTGACCCATCAGTCCATCTCTCCCCCACCCCTAGTCTTCTCTCCTTCAGTGGAGTGTCTTGTCCCAGGACAGATGACACACAGAGAGTGTGTGGGCCTAAGTAAATAACAGTAAAGACCTTGATGAGAAGCACAGACAGAGTTTATTGAGGAGACTGGGGATGTGTTAACTCTTCCCTTTCCTCCGCCAACCCCAAGCTGGAGCTGTAGGTAGGACAGAATGTCCACCCCTACCCCAGTTGCCAGGTGCTCACAACTCTGGGACACTCATTCTTTCCCCCTTTCCAGGCCAGCTGAACAAGAGGCAGCGGATGACCCAGAAGGCAAGCAGGTTCCCATCAGCAGAGGGTGAAACGCCGGGCACTGATGTTCATGCGAGTGAGACCAAGATGTCGCAGCGGTGGGGCCAGCTCCAGCTCTAGCTCAGCCTCGTCTAGCAGTTCCTGGTGCAGGTGATAGGCTTGGTCCACCTTCAGTCGATGCAGCTGGGCCCTCAGCCGAAGCAACCGCCCTGCCAGCTGCCGATCTTGAGCTTGCATTTCCCGCTGGCACAGAGAGAGGACAGACAGGACTCTGCTGCAGCAGCCCACAGCTGCCGGCACCATGCTTCCCTTCCTGTCAACACCCTGGGTTTTGAGCTGGCTGTGTCCTTTACCACCCTCCTCCCCTAGCTTGTTTTCGCCTTATCTCTTAGATCTTGTCCCACAGTGCTGGTTCTAAAGTCAAACTAAAGGGGGCCAGGTGGTAGTGCACATAGTACAAAGCGCAAGGACCCACTCAAGGATCCTGGTTTAAGCCCCTGGCTCCCCACTTGCATGGGGTTTGCTTCAAAAGTGGTGAAGCAGGTCTTCAGATGTCTATCTTTCTTTCTCCCTCTCTATCTTCCCTTCTCTCAATTTTTTCTGTCCTATCCAACATAAAATGGAAGAAACTCCAGGAGCAGTGGAGCAAGAGAGAAAATAAGAAAGAAAAAAGAGGAAGGGAGAAAGAAAGAGGCTGGATGGCTGCACACCCAGTAAAGCATATGTGTTATGGCTGGGGGAGATAATATAGTGGTTGTGCAAAAAGCCTTCCATGAGGAGTCGGGTGGTAGTTAACCTGCAGATTAAGCGCAGGTGAAACAAAGCACAAGGACCAGCATAAGGATCCCAGTTCGAGTCCCTGGCTCCCCACCTGCAGGGGAGTCGCTTCACAGGCGGTGAAGTAGGTCTGCAGGTGTCAATCTTCCTCTCCCCCTGTCTTCCCCTCCTCTCTCCATTTCTCTCTGTCCCATCCAACAATGAAGACAGACAATAATAATTACAACAAAAAAACAAGGGCACCAAAAAGGGAATTAATTAATTAGTTAATTAATTAATTAAAAAGGGGGAGCCAGGTGGTAGTGCAGTGGGTTAATCACACGTGGCGCAGAGCACAAGGACCGGCATAAAGATCCTGGTTCAAGCCCCTGGCTCCCCACCTGCAGGGAAGTCATTTCACAAGCGGTGAAGCAGGTCTGCAGGTGTCTATCTTTCTCTCCCTCTCTCTGCCTTCCCCTCCTCTCTCCATTTCTCTCTGTCCTATCCAACTACAACGACAGCAATAACAACAACAATGATAACAATGATGATAAACAAGGGCAACAAAAGGGAAAAAAGTTTCTTTTTTTAAAAAGAAAGTTTTTAAATAATAAATAAATAAGATAAAAGCATGTATGTTGCAATGCACAAAGATTTTAAATCCTGGTCCGCATGTGGGCAAGGGAGCTTCAGGAGTAAGCTAAGCAGCGCTACAAGTGTCTCTCTCTCTACCTATCTCCCGCTTCATTTTTTTTTTTTTTTGTCTCCAGGGTTATCACTGGGTGTGCCTACACTATGAATCCCCTGTTCCTACCAGCCATTTTTTCCATTTTTTTTTTTGTTATTCCCACTTCACTCTTAATTTCTGTCTCTACCCAATTAATTGATTAATTGGAGGATCCAGGTGGTGGTGCATCTGATTGAGTACACATGTTACAATGTGCAAGAACCTGGGTTCAAGCCAGGAGTCCTCACCTGCAGGGGGGGAAGCTTTCCAAGTGGTGAGACAAGGCTACAAAATTTTTTTAAAAGTTTAAATTAATTGATTGAATTTTTTTTAAATATTTATTTATTCCCTTTTGTTGCCTTTGTTGTTTTATTGTTGTAGTTATTATTGATGTCGTTGTTGGATAGGACAGAGAGAAATAGAGAGAGGAGGGGAAGACAGACAGGGGGAGAGAAAGACAGACACCTGCAGACCTGCTTCACTGCCTGTGAAGCGACTCCCCTGCAGGTGGGGAGCCGGGGGCTCGAACCGGGACCCTTCAGCCGATCCTTGTGCTTTGCTCTACCTGCGCTTAACCTGCTGTGCTACCGCCCGACTCCCCATTGATTGAATTTTTATTTTAAGTTTTTTTCTTAATTTTTGATATTTATTTACTTATTTTCCCATTTGTTGCCCTTGTTGTTTTTCATTGTTGTTACAGTTATTGTTATTGTTGTTGTTGAGTCATCATTGTTGGATAGGACAGAGAGAAATGGAGAGAGAAGGGAAAGACAGAGAGGGGGAGAGAAAGACAGACACCTTGCAGACCTGCTTCACCACCTGTGAAGCCTGTGAAGCGACTCTCCTGCAGGTGGGGAGCCAGGGGCTCCAACCAGGTTCCTCCCGCCAGTCCTTGCACTGGTCCTTGCGCTTTGGGCCACGTGCACTTAACCCACTTCGCTACCACCTCACTCCCTAATTAAATGTTTTTAAAGAAGAAAAGAGAGAGAGAAACTATAGTACTGAGGCTTCCTTCAATGAATTGGAGACTGGGCTTGAACCTGGGCTGTACACATAGCAAAGGGTCACACTATCCAAGTGAGCTGTTTCACTGGCCCTTCAACAAGTTTTTCTTTCTTTTTGTTTTAAAATATTTATTTATTCCTTCTTGTTGCTTTTGTTTTATTATTGTAGTTATTATTGTTGTTGTTGTTGATGTCATTGTTGTTGGATAGGACATAAAGAAATCAAGAGAGGAGGGGAAGACAGAGAAGGGGAGAGAAAGACAGACACGTGCAGACCTGCTTCACCGCCTGTGAAGTGACTCCCCTGCAGGTGGGGAGCCGGGGGCTCGAACCAGGATCCTTACGCCAGTCCTTGTGCTTGCGCCATCTGCGCTTAACCCGCTGTGCTACCTCCTGACTCCCAAGTTTTTCTTTCTGTCTTTTTTTTAAGACTTTATTTATTTGTTAATGAGAAAGATAGGAGGAGAGAGAAAGAACCAGATATCACTCTGGTACATGTGCTGCCAGGGATCAAACTCAGGACCTCATGCTTGAGAGTCCAAAGCCTTATCACCGTGCCACCTCCGGGACCACAGTTTTTCTTTTTTTTAAAGTTATTGTTCTTCTTATTTTTTAAAGATTTTTTTTTCCTCCAGGGTTATTGCTGGGGCTCAGTGCCTGCACCATGAATCCACTGCTCCTGCAGGCCCCCCCCCCTTTTCTTGCCCTTGTTGTTTTAGCCTTGTTGTGGTTATTATTGTTGTTGATGATGTCATTCATTGTTGTATAGGACAGAGAGAAATCGAGAGAGGAGGGGAAGACTGAGAGGGGGAGAGAAAAATAGACACCTGCAGACCTGCTTCACCATCTGTGAAGCGACTCCCCTGTAGGTGAGGAGCCGGGGGCTGGAACCGGGATCCTTACACCGGTCCTTGCGCTTTACGCCACATATGCTCAACCCACTGTGGTACCCCCCGACCACCTAAATATTTTTTTAAAACTTTATTTGATAGTACAAAGAGAAATTGAGAGGGGACCTGGCTGGTAGCTCACTGGGTTAAGCGCACCTAGTATGAATTGCAAGGTCCCAAAGAAGGATCTGCGTTTAAGCCCCCAGCTCTCCACCTGTAGGGGCGGTACTACACATGCGGTGAAGCAGGTCTATAGTTGTCTTTCTTTTGCTCCCCTTCTCTGTCCTATCTAATAAAAAATGGGAAAAATGGTCTCCAGGAGCAGTGGATTTGTAATACCAGCACCAAGCTCTAGCAGTAACCCTGGAGGCAAAAAAGAAAAAGAGAGAGAGAGACAGAGAGAATAGAGAGTTGATAGCTTAATAATTATGCTGAGACTGTCACGCCTGAGGCTTTAAACTCCCAGGCTCAGTCCCTCTGCACCAACATCAGTCAGAGCTGAGCAGTGCTCTGGTTAAAAAGGAGAGAGAAAAAAAGAAAAAAGAAAAATCCCCGTGGTGGTGTACCTGGTTAAGTTCATGTACTATCGTGCACAAAAACCTGGATTTAAGCCCCCGCTCCCCACCTACAGGTGGGAAACTTCACGAGCAGTGAAGAAGTGCTGTAGGTGTCTCTGTCTCCCTCGCTTTCTCTCTTTTCTATCAAATGAAATAGATAAAGCTAAAACAAATTTTAAAGGATAGGGTGATAGCACGGCGGGTTAAGCACACATAGCACGAAACGCAAGGGCTGGCATAAGGATCCCGGTTTGAGCTTCTGGCTCCCCACCTGCAGGGGGGTCACTTTATGAGCAGTGAAGCAGGTCTGCAAGTGTCTCTCTTTCTCTCCCCCTCTCTGTCTTCCCCTCCTCTCTCCATTTCTCTCTGTCCTATCCAACAACAATGACATCAGTAACAACAACAATAATAACCACAACAACAATAAACCAAGAAGGGTAAAACAAAAAGGAAAAAAAATAGCCTCCAGGAGCAGTGGATTCATAGTGCAGGCACTGAGCCCCAGCAATAACCATGGAGGCAAAAAAAATTTTTTTAAACATTATAAAAATAGAGAGAAGAGACATTTTCATCACTCTTCACTGCTTATGAAGCTTTCTTCCTGCAGGTGGGGACCAGGGGCTTGAACCTGTGTCCTCTCATATGGTAGCATATGCACTTAAACTGAGTGCACCACCACCTGGCTCTGAACAAGTTACTCAGAGTCACCCATCCAACTTCTGCCTCTTCAGACTCTGTTTATAATGTGGTATGGTCAGTACCTCCTTTTGCACTTCACTACATAGGGGGCATGAGAGTGGGGAGCAAGTGGCAATTTCCAGAGTAGGAAATGTCATGCCTTCCCCACCTATAACTGGTGGTCCTAAGGGCTGGAGTTTTGTCTCTGAGGCACAGGAGCACCAAGTTCTTCAGCCAAGTTCCCTGAAACAGACACGACAAGTTCACTCCTGGCCCTGGAGCTCCAGAACACAGCCAGAGGAGAGGGCAACTGCTAGAGGCAGGGTCCATCCTCATACCCTCCCACATTTCAGGTCCTCCAACAAGCTGCCCACTCCACCAGACTCACCAGCTCCTGACGGAGCCACTCAAGGGCAGAATCCATTGAATCAAAGCCGCAAATTGCCCCGGCTCTTCCTGGCCCGGGTTTGGTCTGGGTCCTGCTCCATGCCTGGCTCTGGATGCGGGCTGTCCACTCCAGATATGAGGGCCGCCGGGTCTGCAGCTGCAGCTTAGCTGTGAGTGCCTTCAAAGAGTCCAGACTCTCTTCCTCCTCATCCTCCTCATCTTTACCCACTACCTGGAATTTTAGTGGCATAAGGGACATGGGGGCTTGAGGTGAGTGACAGGGCAAGACAGCAGCTCTGGGGTTGAGAAAGGCTGGCACTATTGCCCAAGGAAAGGAAGAAAAGTGTGCCAGGTAGTGTGCATGCAAAAGTCAGTGTTGAAGGTGGGCCAGGGCAACGGACTGTGTCAGGAAAGCCAAGTGTGCAGGGCTGGGATTTTCCTGCTTGCTAACTCAGGAGCCACGTGATGCCCATCCGGGTGGGGGAAGGAGGAACCCTGCACCTCTGGCCCCTCAGATGAATTTTATTGTCTTTGCCCAGAAGGAGACACCCAGTTCCCAGAAAGGAAGCTGCTCCAAGATAAAGAAAGCTTCATCCACACCAGACTTGGCCCATTTCCCAAGATCCAAGGTCAGAGAGTGGGGAGGGAATATGATGCTGTGGAACCCCTCACACAGGCGCTCCTCTCCATCTTCAGTTAGAACACTTGCTGTCCTCAAGGAAGCTATGTTTTGGCAGTCAGGAGACCTGAGTTCTGATGTGAAGTCAGTGGGACTTTGAGCAAGGTATTGACTCCCCGCTGGGACATATGGATGATTTTGAACTATACTCTAAGGACTTCAGGTTCCTCTGGAAATCTCCCAAGGATTGTGTGTGGTCAGGGCAGAGCTGTGGATAGGCTCCTAGATTCCCTTGCCTTAGCCTTCCCAGGGATTCAACCAGAACAGCCCTCCCTCCCTTTTATTTTATTTTTTATTCTTTTATTCCAGTTTTTTTCCCCTCCAGGGTTATTGCTGGTGCTCAATGCCTGCACCATGAATCCACTGCTCCTGGAGGCTATTTTTCCCCCTTTTGTTGCCTTTGTTGTTTTAGCCTTGTTGTGGTTATTATTGTTGTTGATGATGTTGTTCTTTGTTGGATAGAACAGACAGAAATGGAGATTGGAGGGGAAGACAGAGAGGGGGAGAGAAAGATAGACACCTGCAGACCTGCTTCACCGCCTGTGTAGCGACTCCCCTGTAGATGGGGAGCCGGGGGCTGGAACTGGTCTTGCACTCTGCACCACATGCACTCAACCCACTGTGCGACCACCGACCCCCTTATTCCAGTTTTTTTAATATTATATTTATTGATTAATGAGAGGGATAGGAGAGAGAAAGAACCAGACATCACTCTGGTACATGTGCTGCCGGGGATTAAACTCATGACCTCATGCTTGAGAGCCCAACCCTTTATCCATTGCACCACCTCCCGGACCCCTTATTCCAGTTTTATGATAAATAGTTGACACAATATTAAGTTTAAGGACTATAATATAATGATGTTTTTTCAAGATGTAATGACTTATGTGCAGTTAAAAATACAATTTCTGGTCTGGGGAGGTGGTGCATTAGATAAAGCATTGGTAGGATTAATAAACCCTGGTTTTTGTGGTCCGGGAGGCGGCACAGTGGATGAAGCATTGGACTCTCAAGCATGAGGTCCTGAGTTCAATCCCAGGCAGCCCATGTAACACCATGATGTCTGGTTCTTTCTCTCTCTCTCCTATCTTTCCCATGAGTAAATAAATTCTTTAAAAAAAAAAGGGGATCGGTTGGCAGCACAGCGGGTTAAGCGCACGTGGCACAAAGTGCAAGGACCCGTGTAAGGATCCCGGTTCAAGCCCCCTGGCTCCCCACCTGCAGGAGAGTCTCTTCACAGGCGGTGAAGCAAGTCTTCAGGTGTCTGTCTTTCTCTCCCCCTCTCCCCCTCTCTGTCTTCCCCTCTTCTCTCCATTTCTCTCTGTCCTATACAACAACGAACGACATCAAGAATAATAATAACCACAACAAGGCTACAACAAGGGCAACAAAAGGGGTAAAATGGCCTCCAGGAGCAGTGGATTCATGGTGCAAGCACTGAACTCCAGCAATAACCCTGGAGGCAAAAAACAAAAAACAATTTCTAGGGGCTGGGCGTTAGCACAGCGGGTTAAGCACACATGACCTGAAGCGCAGGGACCAAGGTAAAGACACTGGTTTGAGCTCCTCACCTGCAGGGGGGCTGCTTCACAAGTGGTGAAACAGGTCTGCTGGAGTCTCTCTCCCCGTCTCTGTCTTCCCCTTCTCTCTCGATTTCTCTTTGTCCTATCCAGCAGCAATAACAACAATAACAATAAACAACAACAAGGGCAACAAGATGGGGAAAATGACCTCCAGGAGCAGCGGATTTGTAGTGTAGGCACCAAGCCCCAGCAATAACCCTGGAGGCAAAATAAAAATTAGAAACTGAAAAAAATTCAGTTTCTAAGATGACTTCTGTTTATAATGATTTTATTTTATTTATTTATTTTATTTTTGCCACCAGGGTGATCACTGGGGCTCAGTGCTGGCACTAAAATTCCACTGATCGAAGTGACCTTTTTTATCCCCCCCCTTCTACTTTGACAGGACAGAGAAAAATTGAAATGGAAGGGGAAGATAGAGAGACAGACACCTGCAGACCTGCTTTACTGTTCATGAAGCATCCCCCCCTGAGGTGAGCAGTAAGGCCTAGAACCTACATAATGATTTTTTAAAAAAATATTTACTGTGCTGGGGAGACAGTGTAATGGTTATGCAGACAGACTTTAATGCCTGAGGCTCCAAAATCCCAACTTCAACGACGACATCAATAACAATAGTAACTACAACAGCAATAAAAAAAAAAAACAAGGGCAACAAAAGGGAAAATAAATTTAAAAATAAATAAATAAATAATATTTAGTCAACATGAGTGAGTGAGAGAATCAGACATCCTCTAGCACATGTTATGCGGAGGCACAAACTTGGAACCTCATACTTCCAACACCAACATTATAGTCACCTCCTAGGCCTCCTAACATAATGGTTTGTTGTATGTACACACTGCAAAATGATTACTACAAACAAGCTAGTCGACACCAGCATAAAGCAGAATTGATCAGTGCTCTGGGCTCTCTCTTTCTCTCTCATAAAAATAAATCAGTCTGGGAGTCGGGTGGTAGTGCAGTGGGTTAAGAGTACGTGGCACAAAGCAACAAGTACCTGTGTAAGGAGCCCGGTTTGAGCCCCTGGCTCCCCACCTGCAGGGGGGTCACTTCACAATCGATGAAACAGGTCTGCAGGTGTCTTTCTCTCCCCTTCTCTGTCTTCCCCTCCTCTCTCCATTTCTCTCTGTCCCATCCAACAACAATGACATCAATAAAAACAACAATAACTACAACAATAAAACAAGGGCAACAAAAAGGAATAAGTAAATATAAAAAATAATCAATCTTTAAAAAATAATTTTAAAAATTAATGAAAGAATGATTGAGTGAATGAGTCCTCCAGTAAATCAGTTTATTCTCCTGTAATTTACCAGTTTCTGTGTATCTCTTGGCCAGACTATCAACTCTGTGAATGGTCCCTTCTTTTGGTCATCCATAGGCACCAAGGCCAAATGCCAGGCTCTTCCCACTATGTGCACAGTGCATATACACAGTCAAAGGATGGATTATTAGAGGATGGGATTCTTGAGGGAAAGACTCAGCCAGGAGTGGCCTCCATCTTGAGTACCCTGAGACAGGGATTTCCAGCTGTGGTAGCAGACTACACAGCTGCTCACACTTAAGGTGGATCAAGGGATTCCCCCACCCAGCCTCAGTGACAGGGGAGGAAGTAGTCAGTTCCCCTCTCACACCCACCCTTTCCATTCTTTCAACTAGAGTACAGGGGAAAGGATGGTTATTTTTCTTCATTTTTAAAAGCCAATTAGGGTGCCAGCACTCTAGAATTTTTAAAAGCAAAAATACTGCTTGCCAGGTGGGGAGAAGAACCAGTAAGGGAAAGAGGGAGTCCAAGCTACGCCCAGCACTTGAGGGACTCAGCACACGGTGGTAACTAGATAGGCTAGCACTATTTTGGGAAGATATGAAGTTGTACCCCTGAGACAGTCATGTAAAACATTTCCTCAATTAGAAAAAAATTAAAGATTTTATTTATTAGTGAGAAAGGTAGGAGGAGAGAAAGAACCAGACATCACTCTGGTACATGTGCCTGCCGGGGATTAAACTCAGGACCTTGTGCTTGAGAGTCCACTGCTTTATCCACTGTGCCACCTCCTGGACCACCCTCAATTAGAAAAATTTATGTAAATACGTATTTCTTGCCTTCTGAGACACAGGCAAGACAAGGCCAAGGGTTTTAAACTAGGTTATTCTCATTTCACAGATGATGAAAGTATGCTTTTCTTTTTACATTTATTTATTTTAAATGTACTTTATTTGTTTTATTCTGATGAGAGAGCTACACACACACACACACACACACACAGACCTGAGTGCTTCTCAGTTCTGTGTTATGGTGGTGCCAGGGACTGAACCTGGATCTTTGGAGCCTCAGTCATGAAAGTACTTTTCCTTAATTACTATGCTGTCCCCCCTCCCCAACTACATTTATTTATTTATTTTTATGAGAGAGAGAGAGAGATGGAATAAGAACAATATTCTGATGGTCTGGGAGATGGCTCAGTGGATAAAGCAATGGACCCTCAAGCATGAGGTCCTGAGTTCAAGCCCCAGCAGTACACGTACCAGGATGATGTCTGGTTCTTTCACTCTCCTCCTATATTTCTCATTAAAAAAGAAACAAAATCTTAAGAGAGAGAGAGAGAGAGGAGAGAGAGGAGAGAGAGAGAGAGAGAGAGAGAGAGAGAGGGAGAGAGAGGGAGGGAGAGGGAGAGAGAGAAAGAGAGAGAGAGAGAGAAAACAGTATTTTGACAGTATTCTGGCATGTGAAATGACAAAATGACAAGGACAAAACTCAACACCTCCTGGGCCGGGAGGTAGTGCAGCGGGTTAAGTGCACATGGCAAAGCACAAGAACTGGTGGGGTAAGGATCCTGGTTGGAGCCCCCAGCTCCCCACCTACAGGGGGGTCACCTTACGGGCAGTGAAGCAGGTCTGCAGGTGTCTTTCTCTTCCTCTCTCTGTCTTCCCATCCTCTCTTGATTTCTCTTTGTCCTATCCAACAACTACAGCAATGACAACGATAATAATAACAACAAGGGCTACAAAAGGGGAAGAAATAGCCCCCAGAAGCGGTGGACGATTCCCGGACCACACACCTTATATTATTTTTAAATTCAAACTTCTAGTCACTCCATCCTCGTCTCAGAAATTGTGGTTTTCTTTTCTTTTCTATATTTATTTATGTATTTATTGGATAGAGACAAACTGAGTGGGGACTTGGAGGCAGAGGGTAGAGAGAGAGAGACGGGAAGTCGGGCAGTAGAGCAGCGGGTTAAGAGCATGTGGTGCGGAGCGCAAGGACCCATAAGCATCCTGGTTTGAGCCCCCGGCTCCCCACCTGCAGGGGAGTCGCTTCACAAGCAGTGAAGCAGGTCTGCAGGTGTCTGTCTTTCTCTCCCCCTCTCTGTGTTCCCCTCCGCTCCCCATTTCTCTCTGTCCTATCCAACAACGACGACAATAATAACTACAACAACAAAACAACAAGGGCAACAAAAGGGAATAAATAAATAGATAAATAAAATAGAAAAAAAGAGACACCTGCAGCTCTTCTTCAACACTTGTGAAGCTTTCCCTCTGTAGTTGGGGACCAAGGGCTTGAACCCAGGTTCTTGCCTACTCTAATGTGTGCAACTAGCCAGGTGTGTGATATCACCGGGCCCCTGGTGGTCTGCTGTTCCTCTTTCTTCAATATATTTATTTTATTTTATTAATATTTTATTTATTTATTAATGAGAAAGATAGGAGGAGAGAGAAAGAACCAGACAGCACTCTGGTACATGTGCTGTGGGGGCTTGAACTCAGGACCTCAGGCTTGAGAGTCAAGCGCTTTATCCACTGCACCACCTCCCGGACCACTGTTTATTTTATTTTAAGAGAGACAAAGAGAAACACCAGAGCATTGCTCAACTCTGTTTATGGTGGTGCTAGGGATTAAACCTGGGACTTCAGTGCCTCAGGCATGAAAGTCTTTTGCATAACCACTATGCGGTCTCCCCAGCCCAGAAATTGTGGTTCTCTCTCTGTCTTTTATAAATATTTATTTATTTATTTCCCTTTTGTTGCCCTAACTGTGGTTTTCTGAACAGGTTCTGGCCAGAGCCCTCACGCAGAGATATGGCAACGGGAGGGGAAAGTTTCTGTGTAATTTTGCCATCCCTTCCTCCAAAGTTTTTGGCCAGGGTCCCTTTTGGGTCCTGCCCACCATTTATGCCGCTCCTAGGATGCCCTTCTAGATGAACCCCAAGCCCGAGGAAGGCGGGGAGTTATCCGGGGACCCCAGCAGAGCTCCCGCAGGCCCCGGGCGCCCCCGCTGCGCGTCACCCCCGCACTGCTGTTCCCTGGGGCCCGGCCTGTGCCGGTGCTGCTCTTAGAAGCGGTGAGACCCCGCGGGAGGTCCCAACAGCCGGGGTCCTCGCGGGGATCGTGGCGCGGACCAGCACCCTTGGGGTGACTCCCAGGCCCTCCGGCGTCTCTCCTCTGCTGAAGGGCCAGAGTCGCCCCCTGGTCGCGGCTGCTCCGACACTGTCACGCTGCGCTGGGGACCTGCAGGGGCTGCAGCCGAGGTGGCACGGGGTGTATCCCAGTCCCTAAACGGCCCTCTCTCCCTTACGGGGCGAGCAGGAGCTGCGGGGCTGGAAGGCGCTGTGCTCCCTGGACGCGACCATCGCCTCCTTCCAGTCCCTCTGTCACCCCGGGAGCTGGAGGCAGGCACGGCCCCGCCCAGACGCTGCTCCAAGAGAGCCGCGCGCTCAGGGGCCCAGGCCGGCCGGCGCCCCTCCGTCCCCACAGACCGTGCAGGAGGCCAGGGAGCAGAGCTGAGCTCAGCCGGCGGCCCGCTCCCCGGGCGCCCTCATCTCGCCTCGCAGGGCCAACTAGAGGGCGGACAGGGGGCGCAGCGGCCCCTTGTGGCGGGGAGGCCGCTACCCGGTATTCAGCTACCACGACTCCCCGCCTAAGCCCTCCACCAAAGCTCCAGAGCTTTTTTCTTAATATTTGTTTATTTATTTTTCCTTTTGTTGCCCTTCTTGTTTTATTGTTGTAGTTATTACTGCTGTTGTTACTGATGTCGTTGTTGGGTAGGACAGAGAGAAATGGAGAGAGGAGGGGAAGACAGAGAGGGGGAGAGAAAGACACCAGACCGGCTTCAAGGCCTGTGAAGCCACGCCCCTGTAGGTGGGAGCCCGGGGCTCCAACTGGGATCCTTGTGCTTTGTGCCACCTAGACTCAACCCGCTTAACCCGCTGCTCTACCGCCCGACCCCCCCTCACCCCCCCTTTTATGGAACTACTTCATGAATTTGCGTGTCATCCTTGCGCAGGGACCGTGCTAATCTTCTCTGTATGGTTCCAATTTTAGTATGTGTCGTGGAAGAGAGCACCAAAGCTCCAAATCTTTACACTGCTCCTCTCCCTCAAAGGGTTTTGGTGTCTCACCTTCCTCTGGTTCTGCCACCACCCACTTCCCCAAAACAACCTAGGCCTTTTTGTTTTTTAGATAAATTATTAGAGACAGATAAATTGAGAGGGGAAAAGGAGATAGAGAGGGAGAAACACTTGGAGCCCTACCTCACCACTGTTGAAGCTTTCCCCCTGCAGGTAGAGACCAGGGGTTCGCTCCCTGGTCCTTCTGCATTGTAACATGTATGCTCAACCAGGTGTGTCATTGCCCACCACCCCCAATCTTGCTGTCCTAATAAAATTAATTTCATGAGAATGTCATGAGGCAGAGAGGAAACTAGCCTGAGCACCATTCTGGTACATGTGCTGGGGCCCAAAGCAGAAACCTCAGCCTTAAGTCTGGTGTTGGGGGCTGGTTGGTAGTGTACCTGGTAAAGAATCTGTGTTAAAGTACGCAAAGACCCGAGTTTAAGCCCCTGGGTCTCACCTGTAGAGAAAACACTTCATGAGCCATGAAGCAATGCTACAGCACATGTCTCTACCCCTCCACCTCCCCCTTCCCTGTCAGTTTGTCTCTATCCAAAAAGAAAGAAGGAAAAACAGTAGTGTTCAGGCTGGTTAAAAATATATATATTATATATACTATATATATATTAACCAGAGCACTACTCAGCTCTGGCTTATGGTGGTGCAGGAGATTGAATCTGAGACACTGGAGCCTCAGCCATGAGTTTTTTTTTTTTTTTTTAACCATGAGAGTTTCTTTGCAGAGCCATTATACTATCTGTCTCCAAAGCATTATTATTATTATTATTATTTAAAGTTTTTATTTATTTATTCATGAGAAACGATAGGAGAGAGAGAAAGAGCCAGACATCACTCTGGTATATGTGCTGCCGGGGATTGAACTTGGGACCTCATGCTTGAGAGTCCAAAGCCTTATCCACTGTGCCACCTCCTGGACCACTCAAAGCATTATTTTACTTTACCGCTAGTTAGGATCAATCTCTGTTTCTTCTCCCATGTCAAGGTGAAGTTTACTTGTCTCTCCCCCTCCCCAAACTGTGAAGAACATCAGTGCAGTGATAGCAGCAACACAGACTAAAACATGGCTCAGAGGAAGAAAACTTCCAGGGTCTGCGCTTTTATTTATTTATTTATTTTGATCTGGTCATATTCAGGACTGGCTATTTCTTGTAGAATGTTTTTGGAGCCCTTTTCAGCAGAAAGGGAAGAGTCTTTTTGCGGTACCTTTTGGGACCTTGACAAGCCTGCTGTCAGGTATGTGGTCAAGTCTGAAGCAGGACTCCCACAGGCCAGTTGTCTCCTTTGAAATCTGACACCCTATGGCAGTCAATTTGGTCTTGTGCCTCCCCAGCCCTTCACTGGGATGTGAGGGTGAGTCCCCATCTCCTACCCAGCCCCCCCATCCTCCCCATCCCCCCCACCCCCCCACCCCGCCGCCAGGGAAGCAGGGGGCCTGGTTGGGCTCCAGGTGTTTGCAGCCCAGGTCAGCGGCTTTGCCAGCACCAGGGCGCGCCTGTGTCTGCACTGGTGGGTCCTGTCAGCAGGGGTGGGCTTCACCACACACACACATATTTGCAGAAACACCAGGAGCTTCCCCTGTGTGCTGGGTGAATGAAGAATTCCCACAGGCAGACTTTGCTGGCAGGAGGGTTCTGGAGACACAGGTGTTGGCAGCTGATGTGACTGCACAGGAGGTGCTGCTGGGGCATTGGACCCTGGGGTCCTTGTCCGACTCAGAGAGGAGCCAAGAAAGACACTTTCCAGTGAAGTCAGAGCTTGACTGTGGAAGGGAGATGGAGACGTTTGCCAAAAAGAAGCCTTGGAGCAGCAGAGAAACAGGGTCCCTCTCTCTCCCTCTCTATCAAATAATACAAATGTATTATTAATTTATTTGATAGAGTGGGAGAGAGAGGGACCCTGTTTCTCTGCTGCTGTCAAGCTTTGGTGCTGTGATCTTTCACTCTGTCTCTTCCTCTGTGTATCTATTAGATAGATGATAAATCCATCCATAGATGACAGATAGATGGATGGATGGATGGATGATAGTAAACAGAGCTGATCAAGTTCAGAGGTGTTAGGATAGGGATGGGGCCAAGGCCAGGCTGTGAGTTCCCGCCAGTCAGGCCCAGAGGAGACAGAGGACCGCCCCCCAACCCCCCCTCACATCCTGGGCCTGCCCACCCCCGGGGGAGGGGGAGGCGCGGCCCTCCTGGGTGCCTCCAGGCTTCCAGACCTGGGGGCTGGGGGTGCTCACCAGCAGGTGGAAGCCCCCCCCCCCCGCAGAGCAGCTCTGACGTCACAGAAACTGGGGAGGGGCAAGGTGGGAGTCCTTTGCCAGAGCTTCCTGGGACCCAGCTCCTGCCCTCGCCCCTGCCCCCCTTCTTGCTTGCTGCTGGGGTGAGTCCGGGGTGAGCCTCTGGCATCCTGTGCAGATAGAGGTGGAGGGTGCTGGGCCGCGTCCAAGAGTGTGTGGGGAGGTACCCCAGCCCTGAGTCTGCGCCCCGCCCGCGCTGCCCTGCGCCTCATGGTCGGCAGAGGGCGCCCGCGAGCAGCTTGGGCGGCAGGGGTTGGGGGGGGGGGAAGTTCTCAGTGCGCAGCGCGGCTGACCTGGGCAAACCGACTCAAGGATCCACAGACAGCAGGGACCAGACGGCAACTGGCAACTCCTCCGCGATCCGGCCGCCACACCCCGCGCACCCCGGGGTGCCCATGGCGCAGCTCCCGGCGCCCCTGCCCCGGACAGCGCTGCTGCTGCTCCTGGCCACGCTGCTGCCCGCCGGCCGCCCGACCGAGGTCCCAGGCAGGCGCCCCACGGCTGTCCCCGCCCTACGCACCCCGCCCCAACGCACCCTAGGGACCCCAGCACTCAGGGGAGCCCCCCCCCCGTGCCGGCGATGTGTCCTCAAACCGTGCGTACCCAGGGACGCAGGTCCAGGCTCTGGAGGGCTCTGCACCCGGGGACCCCCGCGCCTCCGCGCGTAGCCCAAGGACCCACGCAGCCCGGGGCAGCCACCCCTGGGACCCCCACACACACACTGTGCGGTCGACCTGTCCCCAACCCGCGCATCTCGTCGCCTGGGGACACGGATCCTGGCTTGAAGGGGGGAGACTCTGCACCCAGGGGCCCCGCACCCCCACACCC
The DNA here is from genome assembly GCF_950295315.1 of Erinaceus europaeus. Taxonomy (NCBI): domain Eukaryota; kingdom Metazoa; phylum Chordata; class Mammalia; order Eulipotyphla; family Erinaceidae; genus Erinaceus; species Erinaceus europaeus. The sequence goes on along the minus strand of NC_080174.1, from coordinate 48,536,946 downwards.
CAGGGATCCCGCACCCCCACACCCCGGGGACCCCGCACTCACACACCCCGGGGACCCCGCACCCGCACACTCCCACACCCCGGGGACTCCGCACACCCACTGCCTTGGCGAGGTGTCCCCATCCCGTGTGTCCTCCTCGCCTGGGGGATGGGGGAGCAGGTTTGGGACCAGGAGGTAGGGGGTCTGCACCCAGGGAACCCCACTCCCTGCCCTGCACCCTGGCCTTGCACTTAGCCGGCCAGCACTCAGCACCCCAGAGGGGCGGCTCTCTCAACCGTCTAGGCACCCAGGAAGACTTTGGCCAACTTATTCCAGAGAGAGAAGAAAAGTAAAGGGGGGTGGTGGTGAGCATAATGATTATGCAGAGACTCCCCAGGTTCAGTCCCCCAGACCATCATAAGCCAAAGCTGGTAAGTGCTGTGGAAAGAAAGAAAGAAAGAAAGAAAGAAAGAAAGAAAGAAAGAAAGAAAGAAAGAAAGAAAGAAAGAAAGAAAGAAAGGAGAGAAAGAAAGAAGTGGAGAGAAAGAAAGAAAGAAATAGAGAGAAAGAAAGAAAGAAAGAAAGAAAGAAAGAAAGAAAATAGCGACCCTTTGGTGTCACAGGACCCCCCCCCCCCCGTCCCCCACTTTCCAGGATCCTCTTCTCATGGCCACACCTCAGCACTCCACATCAGTTCACCCGACCCACCAAGGGCTGGTGGCAGGAGGCTGGCTCCCTGGAGGTGGAGAGGGAGGCTGGACTGGTCAGGAAGACGAGAGAGGAGGGATCATGGAGGGAGTGGGTGGAGGGAAGGGCCTTTATCTGTAGGGAAGGGACAAGTTGGTAGGACAGTGAGGTCCCCAGGCTCCCAGGCTGGCTTCAAAGGGGTGGGGGTTGATATCTGCACAGGGCTTTTCAGAAAAGGCTTCCCTGCAGGTGGACATGAGGGGTGTGGGGGGGTAGGCTTCACCCCTCAGCCTTTGGTGACCCTCCTCCCACCTCCCTGCAGGCACCTCCCCTCCCCAAGGCAGATTTGCCGGCATCCTCAGAGATCTGCGGTTCTGTGGATTCCTTTTTTTTTTTTTTTTTTTTTTTGTGGATTCCTTTTCTGGGTGTGAGGTGATGGGGTGGGCGCTGCTGTTGCTAGGTCTTGGTTTGTTTGCTTATTGTCCCTGGAAGCCAGTGACAGCCTTCACGTCCTGTCCTCTGTGACTCCTTGGGGTGGGTAGTGAGTGCTTCAGATGCCAAATGCCAGTGTCTCTTTTTCTTTGTTCTTTTCTTTCTTTTTCTTTTTTTTTTTTTTTTTTTTTTGGCAAAAAGGTGGTTCTAAGCTGGAGGTTCTGTGTTCTTACTTCTACCTAGAAATCATCTTTTTTGTACAGCACTTTACAAAAAAAGAAAGAAAGAAAAGAAAAAACAAACAGAAAACCTTTCAGCTTCCCCACCAGCCACCCACTGATCCCCTCCCTTGTCAAACTGAATTTTCCTGAGTGCTGAAAGAGCTTCTGTTCCAGATGCCAGACTGGAGCTGGAACTGGTGAAAGGGCACTGTCCCTGGGATGTAGCACTGCCACCTGTCCCTTCTTTCCCTCACTCCCCTCCCCACCCCAGCTTGGCCCCTGAAGTTGGGGTTCTTCTGAGCCAGCCCTCCCAGCCCCCAGCGGCCTCAGTGGCCTTCTCCCTCCCTGCTGCTCCCTGCTCTGTAACTCTCTGGACTGTGGAATGTTGGCCGGTTCCCCACTGCACTGACTTGGGTTCTGCAGGGAAGTGGTGGCCAGGCTGGAAGTGGGCAGAGGACGACAGGGGCATGTGGACATGGGTCTGGAAAGGGGGCAGAGCTAGCCACAGCCACCCCAGGTGGGGGGGCAGGGAGCGGGGAGTCTTTTCCTCCATCGAGAGGGGACTATGTCCCCTCTCGATGGAGACCCAGTAAGCAGCGGGACCCTGCCTGTCCCCTGTGCTGGGGTTGTCCCCAATCACTGGGGCCAGAACCCCTGCCAGGGACTCACAGTAGTAACAGGTCACAGCTCAGAGGAGTGGCTCTTGGAACAAAGCTGATCTGATCTGCAGGAAACGTGTAAGCTAGCCACTGAACTCCCAGCTGTCCCCACATCCAGCTGTGATGGTTGTGGCTGGGGGTTGGCTCAGAGGTGGAGCAGAGAACTTGCAGGCAGTGACGCCCAGGTTCAGTCCCAGGCACTGCATGTGCCAGAGTGATGCTGGGCTTCTCTCTTCTTCCTCCCTGCTGCCCCACCAGTAAATAAGCACATCTGAAAAACACGCTTGTCGGTTTGATAGTTTCCCGAGAATATGCTTTGATGGAGGCTGTTTTTAGGTGGTTGTGGGTGGTTTTACTTTTATTTCTTTACTTTTAATTATTAAAAAAAAAAAAAAAAAAACCAGAGCCCTGCTCAGTTCTAGCTTATGGCAGTGTGGGGGATTTGAACCCGGGACTTTGGAGTCTCAGGCCTGAGGTCTCTGCATAACCATTATGCTATCTACCCTCCCTCCACCCCGCCCCCACTGCCCTTGGTTTAAGTTATTATTGGAGAGCTTAAAGGCCCTTTCAGCTCTAAAGGTGGCACTAAGATGCCGTGTGTCCTTTTATTTTGGTCACTGTGTTGACATTCACAGTCTCTGTCTGTAGCATCAGCAGGATGGAGACCAGAGACCCATGATGGAAGGTGGGCTGCTCGCTGAGCTGCCCAGGCCTCTGAACTGGAGACAAGAGATGCCCGTTTGGGTTAGGAGTGTCAGTGCAACAGCTATGGTGATTCATTTGAGCAAGCCTCGGCCCCAGCAGGCTTATGTTATCCTTTGAGTATTCTGTGGTCTCTGTGTGTGTGTGTGTGGGGGGGGGGGGCGGGATTGGGAAGGTCACAGAAAGCCCTGCTGCTGGTTATCAGGGTCCTGTGGGGATGCTGAGGAAATGCTCCTGTGAGGCGTTTTGTGAGCTGCACCAGCTGCTTCTTGGCCTATGTCTATGTTTCTGTGATGAGGGAGGGAGAGAAACAGCACTCTGCCACCTGGTGGTGCCCCTTGTCCTCGATGGGCCAGGGGCTCTTGCCAGCCAGCACCCCATCTAGCCTGGAGCTGCCTCCCTGACCCCACAGGGGACCCTGCAGCTCTCCGAGTGTTTGGCAGGAGTCCTCTCAAGATTGAGCAAAGGGAGTCTCCCACTTCTGGACAAACAACTGGTAGTCTGCCTTGCCAGGGAAAATGTGTGAGCAGCTGGGGAGATGTGTGCAGCCCTGAGTTCGATCCTTGGCACTGCCTGTGTAAGAGCTATGTTTCTTCTCTCTCCCCACCCCCACTCTCTCATAAAAGGATAAGTAAGTCTTTCAAAACAAACAAACGAGCCTGGAGTTCTCAAGCTTGGCTTTTTTTTTTTTTTTTCCAAGTTGTCTCCAACACTAAAAAGTGTAAACATCCCAGTACTAAACCAAAAATTCGAAAATAAGATGGGTGGTGGTGTAACTTTTTTAATGAGTAACTTTTTTTTTTTCGTGTATGAGAGAGGAGAGATACCACAGCAGCAACATGTGGGCCCCATGAGACTCATGTCTTCACTACCCATGGAGCTCCACTCTGACATCGAGGGGGTTCCCATGGGCACCAGGGTTCAAACCCAGAGCCTCAAGCACGGCGAAGCATTTGCTCTACCAGAATTTATTTATTTATTTTTAATTTCTTTATTGGGGGGTTAATGTTTTACAGTCGACAGTAACTACAGTAATTTGTACATGCATAATATTTCTCAGTTTTCCACATGACAATACAACCCCCACTAGGTCCTCTGTCATCCTTTTCAAGGACCTGTACTCTCTCCCCCACCCACCCCAGAGTTTTCCAAATTTCAGCAAATATTGGGCCATATGGAATGAGGGGACTCTTTTTGTTTGTTTGTTTACTGCTTTATTTTAAGGAGAAAGACATAGAGAAACCAGAGCCCTACTCAGCTCTGGCTGATGGTGGCACTGAGGATTGAATCTGGGAACTCAGAGCCTCAGGCTTGAGAGTCTTTTTGCAGAACTATTAAGCTATCTCCCCCACCCTTTTTTAAAAAAATATTTTTATTTTATTTATTCCCTTTTGTTGCCCTTGTTGTTTTATTGTTGTAGTTATTATTGTTGTTGTTGGATAGGACAGAGAGAAATGGAGAGAGGAGGGGAAGACAGAGAGGAGGAGAGAAAGACAGACACCTGCAGACCTGCTTCACTGCCTGTGAAGCGACTCCCCTGAAGGTGGGGAGCCGGGGTTCGAACCGGGATCCTTATGCGGGTCCTTGTGCTTTGCGCCACCTGAGCTTAACCCGCTGCGCTACAGCCCGACTCCCTTCCCCACCCTTTTTACGTGTTTATTTAACCAGAATACTGCTCAACTCTAGCTGATGGTGGTACTGAGGATAGAACCCGGGACCTCAAAACCTCAGGCAGGAGAGTCTTTTAGTAGAACCGTGATGCTGTCTCACCAGCTTGGGATGAAAATATTCTCTTTGTCTTGGTCTTCTTCTGAATGTTACTGGCTCAGTGGCAAAGAACATGAGTTAATCTGGGGCAGGTGTGCTATTATTCATTCTTCAAGGGACATTCTCCACCTGAGCCGGCATGGTTTAAGCCTCAGAGCCTTGGCTGAAGAACTTTTGTGCCTCTGAGGGGGTGTCCTGTCTGGAAGACAAGTTTTTCTGCAGTTGCTTTCCTGTTCTGAGCTGTGGCCAAGGAGGGGGTGGTGCTGCGCTCTGCTGCCCTTAGAGGGCGCTCCTGCCTGCTGTCTGGTCTCTCCACCAGTCCCCATCGTCCCCCGCCTCCCCCCCCCCCCCCCAAGAGTCCTCTGCTGTGGGACAAGTGAGATCAATTGGCTTATCTGCCTCCCCTTTAGGGATTAAGGCAGGAAGGACCCCTGACTCACTAATTCTGGGAGCAATGAACACTGAGGCTGAGGGTAACTGCCAGTCGCTGTGGGTGAGGGAAGTGCTTTGAAGCAGACCCTGAAGACACCCCAGCTCCTTGGCAGGCAAGTCCACAGCTGTAGCAGCTGGAGGAGGAGAGCAAGGGTGACAGTGACCAGAAGGGAGGGGGTGACCCCTGAGCCCTGGGTCCCTTCTGAGCCAGGTGCTTTTGGTCTGTTTAGCCAGAGCACCGCTGAACTTTGGCTCTTGGTGGTGCCGGGGGACTGAACCCGGGTCCTGGTGAGTGCTGGTCCTAGGTGTTACTGCTGTGCTATCTCTCTGGCCCAGGGTGAGTTTTGATGAATTCCATTTACACCCTCTTGGATTTGCTGTGCATCCTGGGAGAGAAAGGCTGAACCAACCAGAGGCAGGTATGTAAGTGCAGAAAAGTGACTGAAATATTCTTATTTCCTTCCTGAAGTTGGGATGGGAGAAAGAGAGAGAAAGAGAGAGAGGGAGAGGGAGAGAGGGAGGGAGGGAGAGAGAGATTGAGAGAGAGAGAGAAGAGAAGAGAGAGAGAGATGGAGGCAGGAAGGAGAGAGAGTACTGTAGGGGCTCCAGCTTGGGTCTTAGATAAAGCTCTGTCTGGTGAGCTGTCTCTGCAACCCATATTTTAATCTTTGCCAGGTGATAGCAGGGGTACATTTTCAACTTCCTTTTTCTTATATTTATTAACTTTTAATTTGATAGAACAGAGGGAATTAAGAGGGGAGAAGAAAGAAGACACCTGCAGCCCTGCACTGGTTGTGAAACATCCCTTTTGTAGGTGGGGGCTAGGGGCTTGAACCTGGGCCCTTGAGCATGGTAAGTGTGTGCTCAGTCTGCTCAGTTAGTTGCACCACTGCCCCTTCATCCCTTTTCCTTCCCTTCCCTTTCCTTTCCTTTTTTGTTTAAATTGTTTATATTTATCTATTTTCCCTTTTGTTTCCCTTGTTGCTTTATTGTTATAGTTATTATTGTTGTTATTGATGTCGTTGTTGGACAGGACAGAGAGAAATGGAGAGAGGAGGGGAAGACAGAGGGAGGGAGAGAAAGACAGACACCTGCAAACCTACTTCACCGCTTGTGAAGTGACTCCCCTGCAGGTGGGAAGCCGGGGGCTCGAACCGGGATCCTTACACCTGTCCTTGCCCCTTTCCTCTTTCTTTCCTTCCTTTTTACCTCCCTTCCTTCTTTCTTTCCCTCCTCCCCCTCCTCCTTTTGCCACCAGGGGTTGTCACTGGGGCTCAGTGCCTGCATGAAGGATCCACCACTCCCAGCAGCCATTCCCACCACCCTCTCCCCTTCCCCCTTTACTTGCTAGGACAGAGAGAAATTGAGTTAGGAGGCATAAATAGACAGACACCTGCAGCCCTTGCTTACTGCTTGGGAGACTTGCATCCTGCAAATGGGGAACAGGGGCTCAAACTAAGGTCCTTGTACATAGTAACGTGTGGTTAACTGGTTCACCGCCCCCCACCACCTTTGTTACCTTTTACTAATGACTAGGTACCAAAAGTACTAGAGAGGCCAGAGAAACAGCTCAGCAGATGGGGAACCTGTCTTGCCATGCATGTGGCTGCTTTGAGCCCCAGCACCACATGGGAAGTGCCAAGGCAGCAGGAGAAGCTCTGGTGCTGTGATGTCTCTACCTCCTTCTCTGTCTGGAAGAAGATATGCAGGCGTGACAGCTGTGACTGTCATCACTGGGTGGGTTCTGGGTGCCCTGGCTCTCATGTTTTCACTTGTGGGGAGAGTGGTAGAATGTTAATTAATTTATTTATAATTTACTAGTGATTTAATACTGATCTACAAAATTGTAAAATAACAGGGTATAATTCCACACTGTCCCCACCACCAGAGTTCTGTGTCCTCATTCCCTCCACTGGAAACTGCAGTGGTTCTCCCAAGGTCCCAGACATGGGCTATTGTTTCTGTAACTATATTTATTTGCCCACTATTTCCTATGGTCCTGCCTTCTCTTCCTTTCCAAGCCACACCTGTTACTACTTCTGAATGCCCTCCCTTTTTTCCTCTTCTTTCTCTGGGTCCTGACAGAATTGGATTTGAGAGCCCTCTGGTCATCTTCCCCTAACATTTCTCCTCCTCTGGGTCTATGGACCAAAATTCGTCTTTGGGGGAGCAGATGAGGGAGTTCTGGCTTCTGTAATTGCTTCTCCGTTGGACATGGGTGTTGGCAGGTGGATCCTAACCCCCAGCCTGTCTGTCTTTCACTGGTGGGGCAAGGCTCTGGGGAGGTGAGGTTTCAGAACATACTGGTGAGGTCATCTGCCCTGGGAAGTCAAGATGGCTCATGGTAACATCTGTGACATGGTGGCTGAAAAGCAGTAAGATATAAAAGCAGGACAAAGTGTTTAATAAACAGGAACCAGAAAGTGGGAATCTAGCAGATGAAAATAGGGACCTTAGTTGTGTGGAGTTGTACCCCTCCTACCCTATGGTTTTGTTAATTAATCCTTTCTTAAATAAAATAAAAAAAAATAAATAAAAGAAATTAAAAAAAAAGAAAATAGGGACCTTAGGGTAGACAGAAGCTAGGAGGTCTGTTTTAGGTATGTTGCAAGGGCCCCAGGACTTTAGGATTTTTTTTTTTAATAAATCTTACCCTATCTTCTATTTCTTTTTTAAAAATATTTATTTATTCCCTTATTTATTCTCTTTTGTTGCCCTTATTTTATTGTTGTAGTTATTATTGTTGTCGTAATTGTTGGATAGGACAGAGAGAAATGGAGAGAGATGGGAGAAGACAGAGAGGGGGAGAGAAAGACACCTGCAGACCTGCTTCACTGCCTGTGAAGCGACTCCCCTGCAGGTGGGGAGCCAGAGGCTCAAACCGGGATCCTTACACTAGTCCTTATGCTTGGCGCCACCTGTGCTTAACCCTCTGGGCTACTGCCCAACTCCTGACTTTAGGAATTTTTGCTACGGCTTAACAGCTAACATAAAGGTGACATAAGAGTGTGTGAGAACATGGTGTCAGAGTTGAGAATAGACCTCAGAAGCTGGATTAGGGCAGAGAGTTGCTCCCAAATGTGAAGAAAATATATAAATACAATTAACTGTCTACCCCATCGATCTGACCAAAGCTCATATAGATTCCTGTTTAGCACAGGAGCCTGTGTAACCACCGAGTCTCTGAAAGAGAATTGCTTGCTGAGGTCAGAGTATCCAAACACTTGCATACAGTGGCTTTGAGGTCAAGGGTCAGCCTATGAGCAAAGCTCATTGCTGTGTCCAGGGAACCATGCCTTGGCACCCATTCCAGGAGCCCACTGAGGTGGGGCATGTCTTCTAGAATGTATGACCTTCCCCTGTTCTACGTTTAAAAATATATTTATCTAGTTTTAGGAGAGTGAGAGGGACTAGAGCCCTGCTCAGCTCTGGCTGGTGGCGGTGCCAAGGACTGAACCTGGGTCCTAAAGTGCCAAGCCAGCTCCCCAACAGCTGTGGTCTTTCTGCCTCCTCTCAACAACTGTCCTTTATTGTTTTCTGTAAAAGGTAGTGTTGGGTATCAGCATTTGTGTGTGGTCCAGAAATCTCAGGACCCAGCAGGAACCTGGGGAGGGGCTGGGGAGTTGGGCCAGAAAGGACTAGGTTTTTCTTCACAGCTGTGTCACAGCCCTTTATTTTATTTTAATTTGAGGTTTAATGGTATATAGGATAGTCTTTAACCCACGGGCACAGCCTCTTGTCTCCCCTTGGTGTCTAGGAGACACACCAGGACACCAGTGGCCCTTCATCCTGTCTTCCATCCTCCCTCCCTCCCTCCCCAGAGTCCTTTGCTTTGGCGAGATATGCCACACCCATGCTTTGACTCTAGTGCTTGGAAGAAGAGACCTGGGAGACTAGGCAGGCTGTGGGCTCTCGCTCTGTGTGTGTGTGTCTCTCTCTCTCAGAATATAACGGGTCCAATTCCACACTGCTCCCATCACCAGAGTTTTGTGCCTCCATTGGAAACTGCAGTGGTTCTCTCAAGGTCACAGATATGGGCTATTATTTCTATAACTATCCATAATTCTATATACCTGCCCATTTTTTTCCTGTGGCCCTGCCTTCTTTTTTATGATTTTTTAAAATTTTTATTTATTCTCCCTTTTCTTGTCCTTGTTGTTTTTCGTTATAGTTATTATTGTTGTTATTGCTGCTATTGTTGTTGGATAGGACAGAGAGAAATCAAGAGAGGAGGGGAAGACAGAGGGGGAGAAAAAGACAGACACTGCAGACCTGCTTCACCGCTTATGAAGTGATTGCCCCACAGATGGGGAGCCGGGGGCTTGAACCGGGATCCTATGTCAAGTGTGGGGACATGACTCCCCCCAAATCACCACTGGCCATATCCTGAGAGCTCCCGGGGAAAAAAAAAAAGAACCTTCAGAAGACAAGCCAAGCAGATGCTGGAGAGAGGTAGCTCTAATGTGAAGTGGAGGGGACAGATGTGGTCAAAAGCCAAGGTAACGTGGATGCACAGTGCAGCTGACAAGCACTCTTTTTAAATATTTATTTACTTATTCAAAAATGGCCACTGGGAGCAGTGGATCCATAGTGCTGGCATTGAGCCCCAACGATAACCACTTCACAAGTGGTGAAGCAGGGCTGCAGGTGGCAAAAGAGGTACATTATCCAGGTAAGCTATTCACTAGTCCTTAAACACTTTTTTTTTTTGCCTTATCCAGGAATTCATGGCTCTGAGTTGATCTTTTAAGACAGAAAGACAAAGAGACAGAGACAAGGAGGCAGAGAGAGAAAGAAACCATAGCACTGATCTTCCCCCAGTGCTGTGGGAGCTGGGTTGGGTTTCAACCCAGGTCTCAAACATGTCAAAGCAAGACCATTATGCATGTGAGCTGCTTTGCTGGCTCTGAGATAGATTTTAAGAGTGAATATTTTAAAGAGGGGATCCAGCAAGATAGCTCAGTGTTAGAACACAGGATTCATGTGCCCCAGGTATCCTGGGTTCAATTCCCACACTACCACATGAGAGCTCTGGGTCTTAGTCTCTCTCTCTCTCTACAATTCATAAAAACAAATACTGACCATGTATTTTTACCAGATTCCTCATCCTTTGGTGATCGAAACTTTCTTTAAAATGGGGATATAGGGATCATTCCTCAACTTCTTTTAATTTTTTTTAATATTTATTTTATCCCTTTTTGTTGCCCTTGTTGTTTTATTGTTGTAATTATTGATGTCGTCATTGTTGGATAGGACAGAGAGAAATGGAAAGAGGAGGGAAAGACAGAGAGGGGGAGAGAAGACAGACACCTACCCTCTTGATTTCTGGCTGTCTTTATCCAATAAATAAGGATAATAATAGGTTTGTTTTGTTTTTTTTTTTTAAAAAGAGACATTAAAAATAAACAGAATGCCACTGATCTTTATACATTGATTGTGTAAGCCGCCACCTTGCTACATTGTGTAGTGGCCTCTTAAGTGTTTTCTGCTGGGTTCTTCTGAGTCTCCTGCAGGTACTGCCATGTCGTCTGCAGATAGTGACAGTTTTACTTCTCCGGGACCAGTGCTTGCTTACTTGCCTGGCCGGCCCGCGCTTTACAGGATCATGTAGACAGTAAAGTGGTGGTGGGCAGCCTGGTCTTACTCATGGTCCAAGAGAGGAAGCTTTTCAGGTTTTCATCACTGGGTGTTTTCATCACAGCTGTGGTTTGGGATGTAAATAGAATAAAGAAGTTGAGGAATGGGGAGTCAGGCGGTAGCACAGTGGGTTAAGCGCACGTGGTGTAAAGCACAAGGACTGGCTTAAGGATCCCGGTTCGAGCCCCCTTCTGCCTTTCCTCTTGCTGTTTGCTTTAAGACAGAGTTCCCGCAGCTTCCTTTCATTGTTGTGTGTTTGTGTTGTTCATTTTTGCAGCTCTTTCTCAAGTTCAGGGAGAAGGAGGGCAGAGGGAGAAAGGGGAGGGCTGGAAGATGATGAAAGGGAATAATGTGGAGTTAGGGAGATGAACAAGGACCCAGTCTCTCTCCGCTCGGTTTCTGACAAATACAAATCAAATAAATAGTCCAGGGGCCAGGTGATGGCACAGCACATGGCTGAGTGCATGTTTCAATGCCCAGGGATCGGGGTTCAAGCCTCTGGTCCCCACCTGCAGGGGGAAGCTTCACAAGTGGTGAAGCAGGTCTGCAGGTCTCTCTCTCTCTCCTCCTTAGATAAAGTCAATAGCCTAGAATGCATTCTAGGATGCCTTCATTTTTCAAGGGTCACGGACGAGCCCCAGAGGTGATGAGAGGATGTTGAGATGAAAGTCTTGGTCAGGGGCGTGACTGTGTTTCAGGAGCAAGTGAACCTTAGCTGAGCATTGGGCCCAAGTTTGTGGGGAGAAGACAGACAGAGAAAAGCCCACCCAAGCAGTCCCACGGCTTTGGACATCCCCCTCCTGCCCACCAGGGTGTGAGCACAGTCTCTGCAGTCCTTGGAACAGGTGGCAAAGCCCAGGCGAGGACATGTTTCTGTGACGCTTGCTCACCTGAAACTCACCAGAGGAGGACTCCACCGGCATGAGACACCTATGAGGGGTAGTGTCCCCAATGGACTGGGGAGAGAGGACAGACAAAGACACCCTCTGCTGAAGACCGGCCATGACTTGTGCTGTGGGTCTGGGTGGCTTCATCCTGTGTCCCCTGACAACTGATGGAGAAAAATGTGATTCACTATTGTGCTACTGGCCATCTTGGCACGCCCCCCCCTACCCAAACCCACTCCTCCCATGGATGCTGACCTTCCCTACAGAATGAAGCAACTCTTTATTGTCAAGACACTGAACACTGCTGGGTGGGGTGCGGAGGGGACGAGGGGGTGACTGCAGAGAGACAGGTTTAGCTGGGGCTGCAGTGGGCCGGGGCAGGGGATGAAGGGGGGACTCATGGGTGGCATGAGTGACAGCATGCCTTGGCCACACACAAGAGGCTCCTGGGGACATTTTGTGTCTTCTGGGGGCTCCTTCTCTGTGTGTGCTCCTTCACCAGGTCAGTAAGACAGGACCCAGGGGTGTGGGCACAGCATCCATGGTGATGCAAGGAAATTGGGTTTTCTGGAAAGTGACCCAAAGACAAGGCCTTTGATTCTCAGGGGTCCTGGACCACCTGCTGAGCTGGTGGCAATGTCTCTCTCTGCACCACTGATTGACTCCCATTTCAACACCCTCGAGTCCTTTGAAAGATCACAAAAGTTCCAGCTGGCTTGCACCCTTACACACTTGTCCTCCAATCCCTGAACCAAGTGTGGAGACACACTTTTTTTTTTTTTTTTTGTGACTTAATATTGACTTACAGAATTGTAAGACAACAGGGGTATAATTCCACACCGTCCCCACCACCAGAGCTCTGTGTCCCCATTCCCTCCCTTGGAAACTGCAGTGGTTCTCCCAAGGGCACAGATAAAAGTTGACTATGATTTCTATAACTATATTTTTATATAGTTGTCTATTTTTTCATAGCCATGCTTTCTCTTCCTAAGTCACACCTACACTTTTACTACTTCTTCCTCTTCCTTTTCTCCTCCTCCTTCTCCTCTTTCTTCTCCTTCTTCTTCCCTCAAGGGTTATCGCTGGGATTTGGTGCCCACACTATGAATCCACTGCTCCTGGAGGCTATATTTTTCCTTTTGTTGCCCTTGTTTTATCATTGTTGTTGTGGCTGTCACTGTTGTTGGATAGGACAGAGAGAAATCGATAGAGGAGGGGAAGACAGAGAGGGGGAGAGAAAGACAGACCTGCTTGACTGCCTGTGAAGCAATGCCCCCTCCCTGCAGGTGGGGAGCCAGGGGCTTGAACCGGGATCCTTACAGTGGCCCTTGTGCTTCACACCATGTGTGCTTACCCCACTGCACCATCACCCAGCCCCCACACCTACACCTCTTACTACTTCTGAGTGTCCTTTCTTTTTGTCCTCTTCTCTCTCTGGGTCCTGATGGAACTGGAGTCAGAGCCCTCTGGTCATCTTCCCCTAGGTATTTCTCCTCCTCTGGGAGTATAGACCAGAATTCTTTATGGGGTGCAGAAGGTGGGAGGGCTAGCTTTTGTAATTGCTTCTCTGATGGACATGGGTGTTGGCAGGTGGATCCTAACGCCCAGCCTGAAAACAAACTTTTACTGTGGAAACCCCACTGGTACTAGGAACTGCCTGAAGAGGACCAAGTTGTTGGTTGATCGTTTACTTACTTATTTTTGCCTGCCAGGGTCTCACACTTAAGCAACTACAATGCTACTGGAAGACTTTTTGATATATATATATATATATATTTTTTTTTTATTTATTAAAAAAGATAGGGGAGAGAGAGAGAGAGATTACTCTAGGATATGCACTACTAGGGATCAAACTCAGGACCTCAGACTCAAGAGTCCAATACTTTATCCAATGTGCCACCTTCCAGATCATTCCTGGTGGGTCTTTAAACTTTGTTTTTTTATGCTACCAAAATAGTTATTGCTAGCTATCATTTTAAAAACAGAATGGAGAAAAATTGAGAGGGAAGGGGGAGATAGGGAGAGAGACAGAGAAACATCTGCAGCCCTGTTTCACTGCTCATGAAGCTTCCTCCCCACAGGTGGGGAGTGGGGGCTTGAACCTGGGTCCTTGTACACGTAGTTATATCTTTATCTTTCTTTCCTTCTGTCTTTATTTCTTCCTTTCTTCCCTTTCCCTCTCTGCTTCCTTCCCACTCTTCCTTTCTTTCATTAACCTAGAGAGAAAGAAGAGAGCCACCACTCCATCATTCATGGAGCTTCCTGACACTGTTCCTGATGCTCCCATGTGGTACCAGGGGATCGATCCTCAAGCATGAGCAAGTGTGCGCTCTACTGACTGAGCTATCTCCCCATACAAGGCTGTTGTTGTCAATCTCAGACTGTGTCTTCCGGACCCCAGCCTCCCCGGAAATGCAGTCGGTCAGTGTGTGAAGTCCCCGCCCCAGTTTCACATCCTAGAGTCACAGCGCAGTCCACACTGTCCCCAACTCCCTCCCCTGTTGGAGAAGGAGAGAAAATAATTCTCTGTTAAGTGTAATCCCCACATCCATTTGAGAAAGCACTTAAACCACAGGGTTGTGGTTTGTCTTTTCTTAGTCTTGCACACACATCACCAGCCATCTGGAAGTTTCTGCTATTCTTAGAGTCCTGTGCTGTCTGGGATTGTATGGACGAACAGTAGCTGCATTTTTTGTTTCCCTTCCCGCCAGTCACTGTCTGAGAGTCCCTGCTCCCAAAGCTGGGATAGAGGTTTAATCTCCCCTGGCACCGAGTTCTGTTTCTTCTCCTTTCAGTGACCTGGCAGTGTTGGGCCAATGGAAAGTAGCAGTCACCTTTCAAACAGACTAAGCTGGGAGACACATAGGCATGAGGGGATTTGATGTGGTCGTAGTCGATCCCGGGGAAGACTTCAGAAATCGCTGGAGCATGCCTGAGGTTTTCAGAGACCAGTTTCTTTCAAAAGTCCTTATCATTCCTTGGGGGTCTGGGGGGTGGTGGTGGTGGTGGTGTTTCTTTTTTGCCCAGGGTGCTGTTCCTGCTCCCTCAAGTCCACAGTCAGGAGGGGACAGCCTACTGGCTGGCCCTGGGCTTCATTCCCTCCTCCTGTGCCAGAGCCTTTTGTTAGTAGGTGTCCTGGCTGCCAGGTAGCCGGGAAAAGCAATTCTGGACTCCCAGGGCGCCTGGGCCCACTGGGGTCTGACTGCAAATCTCAAACCCCCTACTTGAGATATTTCACCCCCAAAACTCAGCAACCGGCTTTGATGCTCAGGCTGGGGGTGGGGGTAAGGCTGGAGGAGCTGACTGCCTCAGGGCACCAGGAACCAGGACTAGGAACAGCACCCCAGGTTCCCCCTCCGCCCTCATCCTCTTGTTCCTGTGACTATGAGAGCCTCTCTACCTGTCATCTACCTGTCTCCCCTCATAGCCTCATGGCAGTGCCCCCCACCCTTCACAGCCAGGGTTCAGCTCCAGTGAGGACAGTCCTTGTGAGGGTCCTGGGCCGGATGGGGTCACCTGATCCTGGTCCTGCCCTACAAAGCACCCAGTGACAGATGAGTATAAAAGGAACCTGTGGCTGACAGACACTGCAGATGCAGCTCAGCTGTGGAAGACATGAGGTCTTCTCTTTTGCTACAACATGGACAGAACGGAGTGGGTGGGCATGCGCTAAGTGCGAGATGAGCCAGAGGAGCGCAATCTTACCCACCGGTGGATTTAAGAAACAAAGCATGCAGGACTGCAGGGGCAGCGTAATGGTTCTGCCAAAGACTACTCTGCCTGAGATTCTGAGGTCCTAGGTTCAACCCCCAGAACCACCATTAACCAGAACTGAGCAGGGGCTCTGGTCTCCCCCTCCTTCTCTCTCTGTGTATGTGTATCTTTTTCATTAAAAAAATGCAAAAAAGGATTTATCATCAAAAGAAAGAGAAAGAAACAAAGGGAAAGCACAATAAAAAATGTTAGGAAACTGTGGTCTCTGCTAGCAGGGCTAAACAAACATGAGGAGTCTGGTTTCATCAGATGCTGAGAGTGGACCCCAGGTAACTGAGACGTGCAGCCGGACGAACCCCGCACTCAACAGCTCGTCTTGGGAGAACCTTCGAGACCCGGAGCTCGGCCATGGGCCTTGCTTTCCAGAGCCGCAAGCAAGCCCAAGGCAAAGGTCTCTGAGCTCGGCAGCCCTCCTTCAGCTAAGGTAAGAGGGACGACACTTCGTGGAGGCCCCTACCTGTGGGTCCACTGGCTCTGCAGCAACACCTTTTCCAGCAGCTTCGGGGGTCACGGAGGCCTCTTCCTTCTCTGCCGGGCTGACCCTGCCCCTCTCCGGCCGCCACCTCCATTTTTTCTTCAGAACGTGTGTTCAGGGCCACAGAGGGGAGAAGGTGCACAGTTAACATGCAACACGTTTGATCAACAAGAGAGAAAAGCTCTACAGAATCCTCACCTTGGGGCCTCGTGGGAGTTGAGTTGGTATCTGGGAAACTGGGAAATGTTGTGAATATACAAACGATGGTTATTTTATTTGTATTATTTTGTTTATTTTTTAATGTATTTATTGGGTTAATGTTTTATAGTCAACAGTAAATACAATCGTTTTTTAAATACAATAGTTTTTACATGCATAACATTCCCCAGTTTTCCACATAACAATAAAAACAACTATTTTACTGTCAACTATAAACCATGAATCCCCCAATCAAGAAATTTAAAAATATCCTGATGTTCAACGCAAATAGAAAATTAGAATCCTCGACATGAAGAGAGAACTGGGCTTTTACTGCCAACATGAGGCATTTTTGTGATTCATTCCTGAAACTTATAAACTGTTCAAATATCAGAAACTGACTTCAGTGAAATGTAGCCGGGAAATGATAAAATCCCCAGTGCCTTCCCCTGTGCTATGAACTGCCCCTGCTTCCCAGAGAAATATTTGTCC
Organism: Erinaceus europaeus; assembly: GCF_950295315.1. Lineage (NCBI taxonomy): Eukaryota > Metazoa > Chordata > Mammalia > Eulipotyphla > Erinaceidae > Erinaceus > Erinaceus europaeus. Next base: position 48,520,604 of record NC_080174.1, on the reverse strand, counting down.
GTGTGAGTAACAAAGACTCATCTGTCTTATTCTGTCTACTGACTCCATTCTGACATGTTATTACAGAAATAGCTAAGAAATCCTTGAGTATTGCACCAAAGTAAAGGACTCTGGTGTGTGTGTGTGTTGGGGAGGTGATCAGGTCCTTGTGCAGTTGTGGAGGGGGGACTAGACTGGGGGTGGGAATGTTTGGAAGAAAACTGAGAAATTTTACACATGTACCAACATCTGCATTTACTGTAAACCATTAAACCTCCCAATAAAAAATAAAAAGTTTTCTCACACCTCTTTTCAAAGAAGAGGGGCCAGCTAGTGGCTCACCTGGTTAAGCATACACATTGCAGTGCACAAGGACCTGGGTTCAAGCCCCTGGTCTCTACCTGCAGGGGGAAAACTTCACGAGTGGCGAAGCAGGTCTGCAGGTGTCTCTCTGTCTCTGTCCCTTTCTATCTCCCCCTTCTATCAATTTATGTCACTATCCAATGATAAATAAAATTTTAAAAGTGGAAAATCTGAGTGTTATTGCTAGAACCCTACGAGGTAGGTAAAAGTAATGTCAAGGAAGAGACAAACTATCTCAGGATTCCAGCTGGTGTCACACTGAGCGGGAGTTTTATGGCCACAGAGGCAGAGTGAGATGCCCAGCTCACTCTCCTGAGTCTGCGTGGGACCCCAAAACACAAAGCCAAGGCTGTTAAGAATGGCAGAGAATTGAGTGCTAATGTGGCCGGTGGGGGGGGGGGGTAGGTGGCGAGGGCAGGAGGGCGGCCATCTACAGCAGATCCCAGCACCAAGCTCTGAGTCTGTGGACAGTCTCCTGCGAGTGTGACTCCTGTCTCCACCTCAAGTTTCACCTTGTGCTCATCAGCTTAGCAAGGGGTGGGTGTGAGCCAGGCCTTGCTGGGGAAATCCACAGGTCTTAGATTTTTCTAGACTCCTCCCAAATGCTGCTGTCACATATATTCTACCATTTATAAAAACAACTAAAATCAACACCTGTTGCCCATTGATTGATAGGACTATGCACTCAGGAGTCTGTTTGCCTATTTATTTGTTTATTTGCTTATTTATTAATAAGATAGAAGGAGAGAGAAAGAACCAGACATCACTCTGGTACATGTGCTGCCAGGGACTGAACTCAGGACCTCACGCTTGAGAGTCCAATGCCCTGTCCACTGTGCCAGCTCCCGGACCACAAGAGTCTGTTTCTAACACGGAAAATGCCCCTGTGAAATCACAGCACGGGAGCGCGTGTGGAGCTCACCTTTCTCTCGTTAGCAGCCACTTGTTTCTCTAGAGACAGGCACCTCTCACGAGCTAGGCACAGCCGTTCTCTCCTCTGAAACAAAGGGGCTGAGTTTGGTGTGTCGCCTCACAGGGTCCTGACCAGGTCCTACAGCTGCCCTGACAGCAACACGCAGTGTCTCCTGTGCTTCCTTGATATTTCTATGCAGAAAAATCCCTGTGGATAAACAAATGTCTGAATGAATCAGATGACCCAGTTCTCCCCTGTCCTTTGTTCAGTGAGGTTCTAGTTATCAGACCTAGGGCCACACACGGGCCAAGTACCTGCTCCATCCTCAACCCAGCATGGTGCAGAAGTACACAGTTCTCCCTCCTCCTCCTCCTCCTCCTCCTTTTCCTCTTTCTCTTTTTCTCCATCTCCTTGTTGTTATTCTTCCTCTCCTTTCCCTTCTCCCCCACCTTTTTCTCCCCTCACTCTTCTCCTCCTCCTTCTCCTCATTCCTCTTCTTCCCTCCTTCTCCTCCCCCCTCCTCTTACTCTTCCACCTCCCTTTTTCTCCTCCTCCTCCTCCCCTTCTCCCGCTCCCTTCTCCTCCCCCTCCTCTTCCTTCTTCCCCTCCTCTCCTTGTCCCTCTCCTCCCCTTCTCCTTCTCCTCATTCCTCTTCTTCCACTCCTTCCTTCTCCTCCTCCTCCTTCCTCCTGCACCTCCCCTCTCTCCCTTTCCTCTTCCTCCCCCTTTCTTCTCCTCCTCCTTTCTCCCTGTCCCCCTCTTGCTCCTCCTTCGCCTCTTCCTTCTTCCCCTCCTCCTCTCTTTGTCCCTCTCCTCCCCTTCTTCTCCTTCTCCTCCTCTTTCATCATCTTCCTCTCCTTTCTCTTTCCCTTCTCCTCCTCCTTCACCCCCTTCTCCCAACTTCCCCTTCTCCTCCTCTTTCTCTTCCTCCTCTTTCCTCTTGATTCTTCATTTTTCTTTTTAATTTTTTTTTTTATAAAACGGAAACATTGACTAAACCATAGGATAAGAGGGGTACAACTTCACACAATTCCCACCATCTTCCTTTTTCATGGCTCCAGACCAGCTTTCTCAGATACAGAGAGAGAGGGTTGGCTAAATGTTGATGGTTTGCTTGAACAGAACATAGATTCTCCTTGCCTGCAACCCAGGTTTGAGCCTGGCCCACTCCTTGGAGGAAGCTCTGGTGCCTCGGTCTCCTTCCCCTCTCTCTGCGTCTCTGTTTCTGTCTCTGTGTGAGCAGCAAAAAAACAGTAAGAAAAGACTCAGAGAGCGGGAAAGACGACAGCACCAAAGCTTCCTCCTGGGTCTGGAGTTGGGCTTGAACCCGGGTCACCAGGTGGTGAAGCAGGAGCACTGTACACAGCAGCTGTGTGACTGGCCTGTGCCCAATTCTGAATAGAAGATCAATAGAACACGCTAGGGTAGTTATGCCAACTAGTACTTTTTTTAATATATATATATATATTTTAATTTTATTTTTATTGGATAGGACAGAGAAATTGAGAGGGGAGGGGAAGATAGAGTGAGACAGAGAAACCTGCAGCCCTGCTTCACCACTACTGAAGCCTCCCCCCTGCACGTGGGGATTGGGGGCCTACACCCAGGTCCATGTGCATGGCAATGTGCGTACTCAACCAGGTGTGTCACTGCCCAGCCCCCTCCAACAAGTCCTTTTAAACATCCCAGAACCTGAATTTCTTTAATAAATATGTATATATATTTATTATTGTTATTTATTTATTGGACAGAGACAGCCAGAAATCAAGAGGGAAGGGTGAGGGAGGGAGAGAGGGAGGGAGACAGACAGAAGGCACCTGCAGCCCTGCTTCACCACGTGCAAAACTTTCTCCCTGCAGGTGGGGGCTGGGAGTTTGAACCTGGGTCCTTCCACATTGTGATCAGGTGTACCAGAAAATGGCCCCACCCTTTTTTTTCTTTAAAATTTGTGATGAATCCTGGGTTACAAGCTCTTAAGATGAGCGCCTGGTCCCACACCACAACCACCACCAGAGCTCCGGGCCCCACCCTCCCTCCTTCCAAAGAACTGCCAGCGCTCTCACAGGTCATAGGCAGTTTGCTGGCTTCTGTTTCGCTTGTTGGGCTTTAAAGGCTTCTGGGCATTTCATGTGTCACTGTTACTCTGGCTCTGATGAAAACCCTGGATAGGGAGTCGGGCTATAGCGCAGCGGGTTAAGCGCAGGTGGTGCAAAGCACAAGGACCAGCGTAAGGATCCCGGTTCGAACCCCGACTCCCCACCTGCAGGGGAGTCACTTCACAGGCGGTGAAGCAGGTCTGCAGGTGTCTATCTTTCTCTCCTCCTCTCTGTCTTCCCCTCCTCTCTCCATTTCTCTCTGTCCTATCCAACAACGACAACAACAACAATAACTACAACAATAAAACAACAAGGGCAACAAAACAGAATAAATAAGATAAATATTAAAAAAAAAAAAAAACCCTGGATAACAGACCAGACAGACTGTGTTCTGGTGAACCGAATTTGGGTTCTGTTCTTCCCATCAGCACTTGGTTATCCGTGGCTCCCCTGAACCAGGAGCACGCATGACTGACCAAGCCCCAGGGGGACAAACTCTCCCGGGAGAGCGTGTTCTCACACCAGGCCACTCACTAAATCAACCCGCTACCCAGAGGCCTGTGCCTCCCTCTCCTCCTTGGCAAGTGCTAAAAACACCCAGTCAGTGTTCAGTAGAGACAAACTGGAAAAGGAGGAGCAAGGAGTCTGGTTTGGTCAGATGCTGAGAGTGGATCCCAAGTAACTGAGATGTGTGGCTGGACAAACCCCGCACTGTACAGCTCGTCTCGGGAGAACCTTCGAGACCCGGAGCTCCACCATGGGCCTTGCTTTCCAGAGCCGCAAGCAAGCCTAAGGCAAAGGTCTCTGAGCTCAGCCCCCTCCCTCAGCTAAGGTCAGAGGGACGACACCCCGCGGAGGCCCCTACCTGTGGGTGCACAGCCTCTGCAGAAGCTTTACCAGCAGCTTCGGGGCTACGGGGGCCTCTTCACACTCTGCTGGGGAGACCTTCCCCCTCTTCAGCCACCTCCTCCATTTCTCCTTCAGAACGTGCATTCAGGGCCACAGAGGTGAGAAGGTGCACAGTTAACATGCAACACGTTTGATCAACAAGAGAGAAAAGCTCTACAGAATCCTCACCTTGGGGCCTTGTGGGAGTTGAGTTGGTATCTGGGAAACTGGGAAATGTTGTGCATGTACAATTGATTGTTATTTTATTTGTATTATTTTATTTATTCTTAATGTATTTATTGGGCTAGTGTTTTACAGTCAACAGTAAACACAATAGTTTTTACATGCATAACATTCCCCAGTTTTCTACACAACTATACAAAGGATTATATTTTACTGCTGACTATAAACCATTAATCCCCCAATAAAGAAATTTAAAAATATCCTGATGTTCAACGCAAATAGAAAATTAGAATCCTCGACATGAAGAGAGAACTGGGCTTTTACTGCCAGCATGAGGCATTTTAGTGGTGCATCCTGAAACTTATAAACTGTTCAAATACCAGAAACTGACTTCAGTGAAATGTAGCTGGGAAATGATAAAAGCCCCAGTGCCCTCCCGTGTGCTGTGAACTGCACCTGCTTCCCAGAGAAATATTTGTCCGTGTGAGTAGCAAAGACTCATCTGTCTTATTCCAACATATATAAAGAGCTTGCCAAACTCAACAACAAGACAACAAATAACCCCATCCAAAAATGGGGTGAGTACTTGGACAGAATGTTCACCACAGAAGAGATCCAAAAGGCCGAGAAACACATGAAAAAATGCTCCAAGTCTCCGATTGTCAGAGAAATGCAAATAAAGACAATAATGACATGCCACTTCACTCCTGTGAGAATGTCATACATCAGAAAAGGTAACAGCAGCAAATGCTGGAGAGGGTGTGGGGTCAAAGGACCCTCCTACATTGCTGGTGGGAATGTCAATTGGTCCAACCTCTGTGGAGAACAGTCTGGAGAACTCTCAGAAGGCTAGAAATGGACCTACCCTATGACCCTGCAATTCCCCTCCTGGGGATATATCCTAAAGAACCCAACACATCGATCCAAAAAGATCTGTGTGCACATATGTTCTTAGCAGCACAATTTGTAATAGGCAAAACCTGGAAGCAACCCAGGTGTCCAACAACAGATGAGTGGCTGAGCATGTTGTGGTATATATACACAATGGAATACTACTCAGCTATAAAAAAACGGTGACTTGACCGTTTTCAGCTGATCTTAGATGGACCTTGAAAAATTCATGATGGGAGATTCGACTTCCGGAGGCGGAGCTACGAGCAGCAGATCGCTTTCTCTCCTCTCCTCTCCTCTCCCGGATCAACTAGGAATACCAAAGGAGACCACCCGGACCGAAACAAGACAGGACTAGAATGACCACAGAAACCCAGTAAATCACCCGTGAGTAAAAACACGCGTGGCTGGTGACAGAGAGGAGAGAGGGGCCTAAGGAGAGATTAAGTGACTGCTAACAGTTCGACAGTTTGTCAGTGGAGACACCACCTCCAGTCTGCTCCACCAACAAGGGGACAGCCGAAGGGAGGAAAGGACTCCCCAGAGACTCACCAAGTGCAACTCTGAGTCTCCATTGCTACTACCCTCAGAATCTGGAGCAGCAACAGGGAGGGACACCAGGGTACAGAGATCTAACCGGGAAACTCAGAAGACCTATACCTCGGTGGCATAGCTGAGGGGATGTGAAAGTCTCTTTGCATAACCACAGGATTATCTCTGCCACACCCTGCTTTATCTCTTGGTCAGGAGTCAGTGATTAAGCTAGGAAGCCTATTGATAGTTTAAAAGCCCTCAGGCTCCCATAGCCTACAGGGGAAAAAAAAAAAGGCTTTTACACCACTGAACTCCAACTCAGGGATTGAAAAAACTGTTAACTTATTTAAAATGGTTAAAACAACAAGAAAAAATATTGGAGACTCGAACCAGGACAGGAGTCCAGCTAAAAGTCCTCCAGAGGGTGAAGCACAAAACAACGAGTTCAACATCCAAACATTAGCTAAAGAAATAATAACAGGAGTGAGTAAAGAATTTGAAAAAATTGTAATCAGAAATGCAGGAACAACAAATGAGAATATGGAAGAAAATTCTAATTATCTCATGGTTATTAGAGAGCTGAAAGCTGAAATCGCTGAGCTAAGAAGGCAACTAGCTGAACAAGCTAAAACAGTATCACAGCAGGGCAACAAAATAGATGAACTCCAGAAAGCAGTAGAGGGCAGAGAGAATAGAATCAATGAGGCTGAAGACAGAATTAGCAAGATTGAGGATGAATTAGAGACAACTAAAAAAGAAGTAAGAGATCTCAAAAAGAGATTAAGAGATGCTAAAAACAACAACAGAGTCCTATGGGATGACTTCAAAAGAAACAATATACGCATTATTGGCTTACCAGAGGAAGAAAGAGAAGGGGAGGAAGAAAGCGTTCTCCAGGCCATAATAGCTGAAAATTTCTCTAGTCTAGACAACACCAAAGACATAAAGATTCAAGAAGCCCAGAGGGTCCCAAACAGAATTAACCCAGACCTAAAGACACCAAGACATGTCATACTTAGATTGGAAAGGAATAAGGATAAAGAAAGGATCCTCAAGGCTGCAAGAGAAAAACAAAGAGTCACCTACAAAGGAAAACCCATAAGATTAGCAGCAGACTTCTCCATACAAACACTACAGGCCAGAAGAGAATAGCAAGATATCTATCGAGTGCTCAATAAGAAAGGCTTTCAGCCAAGAATACTATATCCTGCTAGATTGTCATTCAGACTAGATGGAAGCATCAAAACCTTCTCAGACAAGCAACAGTTGAAGGAAGCAACCATCACCAAGCCTGCCCTGAAAGAAGTTCTGAAAGGTCTCCTATAAACAACCAGACCACCACAAATAGGACATATATCAAAACACTCTAAAACTCTACAAGAATGTCATTAAAATATCTTCAATCTTTGATATCAATAAATGTCAATGGCCTGAATTCACCTATTAAAAGATACAGAGTAGGAAGATGGATCAGAAAACACAACCCAACAATATGCTGTCTACAGGAAACTCACCTAACGCAACAAGACAAACACAGACTTAAAGTGAAAGGATGGAAAACTATCATACAAACCAATGGCCCACAAAAAAGGGCAGGAACAGCTATTCTCATATCTGACATGATAGACTTTAAAATAGATAAGATTAAAAAAGATAGGAATGGACACTACTTAATGCTCAGAGGATCAGTCAATCAAGAGGACTTAACAATTATTAATATCTATGCACCCAATGAGAAGCCATCTAAATACATCAAACTTCTACTGAAAGAGCTACAACAATATATTAACAGTAACACAATCATAGTAGGGGACTTCAACACCCCACTATCTCAACTTGACAGATCATCCAGGCAGAAAATCAGTAAAGACATAAAGGAGCTAAATGAAGAGATAGATAAACTAGAACTATTGGACATTTTCAGAGTCATTCATCCCAAGAAACTGGAATACACATTTTACTCAAATCCACATGGATCATTCTCAAGGATAGACCATATGTTAGGCCACAAAGACAGCATCAGGCTATTCAAGAGCACTGAAATCATCCCAAGCATCTTCTCAGACCACAGTGGAATTAAACTAACACTTAACAATCAACAAAAGATTAGTAACAGTGCCAAAATGTGGAAGCTCAACAGTACACTTCTTAACAAATTCTGGGTCAAAGAAGAAATCAAGGAAGAAATCAAAATGTTTCGAGAGTTCAATGAAAATGAAGACACAAGCTATCAAAATATATGGGACACAGCTAAAGCAGTCCTAAGAGGGAAGTTCATAGCTATACAAGCACACATTAGGAAACAAGAAAAGGCACAAATAAACAGCCTGATTGCACATCTTAAAGACCTAGAAGAAGAACAACAAAGGAATCCTAAAGCAACCAGAAGGACAGAAATTACTAAAGTTAGGGCAGAAATAAATAACATTGAGAATAGGAAAACCATACAAAAGATCAATGAAAGTAAATGTTGGTTCTTCGAAAGAGTAAACAAAATCGACAAAACTTTAGCCAGACTCACAAAACAAAAAAGGGAGAAGACCCAAATAAATCGGATAGTAAATGAAAGAGGAGAAATCACAACAGACACTAAAGAAATTCAACATATCATGCGAGGCTTCTATGAACAACTATATGCCACCAAGCTAGAGAACCTGGAAGAAATGAATGATTTCCTAGATACCTACCAACTGCCAAAACTAAGTAAAGAGGAAGTGGATAACATGAACAGGCCCATCACAGCTAATGAAATTGAAACAGTTATCAAAAATCTTCCCAAAAATAAAAGTCCTGGACCAGATGGTTTTACAAATGAATTCTACAAAACTTTCAAAGAAGAACTAATACCTCTACTTTTAAAAGTCTTCCAGAAGATTGAAGACACTGGAGTACTCCCTGCCAGCTTCTATGAAGCCAACATCACCCTGATACCAAAAGCAGACAGGGACACAACCAAAAAAGAAAACTACAGACCAATATCTCTGATGAACATAGATGCAAAAATATTGAACAAAATTCTAGCCAACCGGATACAGCAGTATATCAAAAAAATTGTTCATCATGACCAAGTGGGGTTTATCCCAGGCATGCAAGGTTGGTTTAATATACGTAAGTCAATCAATGTGATCCACCACATCAACAAAAGCAAGACCAAAAACCACATGGTCATATCAATAGATGCAGAGAAAGCCTTTGACAAAATACAACATCCCTTTATGATCAAAACACTACAAAAAATGGGAATAGATGGAAAGTTCCTGAAGATAGTGGAGTCTATATATAGCAAACCTACAGCCAACATCATACTCAATGGTGAAAAACTGGAAGCATTTCCCCTCAGATCAGGTACCAGACAGGGCTGCCCACTATCACCATTACTGTTCAACATAGTGTTGGAAGTTCTTGCCATAGCAATCAGGCAGGAGCAAGGAATTAAAGGCATACAGATTGGAAGAGAAGAAGTCAAACTCTCCTTATTTGCAGATGACATGATAGTATACATGGAAAAACCTAAGGAATCCAGCAAGAAGCTTTTGGAAATCATCAGGCAATACAGTAATGTGTCAGGCTATAAAATTCACATTCAAAAGTCAGTGGCATTCCTCTATGCAAACACTAAGTTAGAAGAAATTGAAATCCAGAAATCAGTTCCTTTTTCTATAGCAACAAAAACAATAAAATATCTAGGAATAAACCTAACCAAAGAAGTGAAAGACTTGTATACTGAAAATTATGAGTCACTACTCAAAAGAAATTGAAAAAGACACAAAGAAGTGGAAAGATAGTCCATGTTCATGGGTTGGAAGAATTAACATCATCAAAATGAATATATTACCCAGAGCCATCTACAAATTTAATGCTATCCCCATCAAGATCCCAAGCACATTTTTTAGGAGAATAGAAAAAATGCTACAAATGTTTATCTGGAACCAGAAAAGACCTAGAATTGCCAAAACAATCTTGAGAAAAAAGAACAGAACCGGAGGCATCACACTCCCAGATCTCAAACTGTATTATAGGGCCATTGTCATCAAAACTGCTTGGTACTGGAACATGAACAGACACACTGACCAGTGGAATAGAATTGAGAGCCCAGAAATGAGGTCCCACAAAAAAAAAAAAAAAAAAAAAAAAGAAAAATTCATGATAAGTGAAATAAGTCAGAAAAAGAAGGATGAATATGGGATGATCTCACTCTCAGGCAGAAGCTGAAAAACAAGATCAGAAGAGAAAACACAAGTAGAACCTGAAATGGAATTGGCGTATTGCACCAAAGTAAAAGACTCTAGGGTGGGTGGGTGGGGAGAATACAGGTCCATGAAGGATGATAAATGACCTAGTGGGGGTTGTATTATTAAATGGGAAACTGGGGAATGTTATGCATGAACAAACTATTATTGTATTTACATTAATTCCCCAATAAAGAAATAAATTTTTTAAAAGTGTAATAATTAACTTACCCATAAAAAAAAAATTATGTCAAGTAAAATAAGTCAGAAACAAAAGGATGAATATGGGATGATCTCACTCTCAGGCGGAAGTTGAAAAACAAGATCAGAAAAGAAAACACAAGTAGAACCTGAACTGGAATTGGCATATCGCACCAAAGTAAAAGACTCTGGGGTGTGTGTGTGGGGAGAATACAGGTCCAAGAAGGATTCAGAGGACCTAGTGGGGGTTGTATTGTTATATGGGAAACTGGGGAATGTTATGCATGTAAAAACTATTGTACTTACTGTTGAATGTAAAACAATAATTCCCCCAAAAAAGAAAAAAAAAAAAAAGAAAGAGAAAAAAATTGTGGTCCAGGAGGTGATGCAGTGGATAAAGACTCTCAAGCATGAGATCCTGAGTTCAATCCCCGGTAGCACATGTACCAGTGTGATGCCTCGTTCTTTTTCTCTTCTCCTATGTTTTTCATTAATAAATAAATAAAATCTTTAAAAAATTAAATAAATACAAATTGATTAACCTACTGTGCTACATGTAGCAACATAGACGAGTGTCATAGGCAATATGCAGAATGAAGCTGGACATAGGAGTATCTATGCTGTGGCCCAGGAAGTGCTGCAGTGGACAAAGCATTGGCCTCTCAAGCATGATAACCCAAATTTGGTCCCCAGTATAGCAGATGCCAGAGTGGTGCTCTGGTTCTCTCTCTCCTCTCATGAATAAGCACATAAATGAATATAAGTTAAAAAAATAAAAGAATTTCATACTTTCCAGTACATACGGAGAGCTTTGGACTTAAGAGCATGAGGTGTCATGCTCATTCTATGGTAGTCCATATTTCAGAGTGCTACTCTGAATGTTCTATCTCCTGGAATAATTTTTAAAAGGAGGGGGCAAAATAGCTCACCTGGGTAGTGCACTACTTTGTCATGTGCACAACCCAGGTTCAAGTCCAGCCCCCACCACATTGAAGGAAGCTTCGGTGCTGTGGTTTCTTTCCCTTTCCCTCTGTGTTTTATCCTTCCTTTTTCTTCTTTGTTTTTTAAAAAATTAATTATTTAATTTATTTTCCCTTTTTTATTTTGTAAATTGTAGTATTTATTTTGTAAGCCAGGAGAAAAGAGATAGCTAAATGACTGACAAAAGATAGGCAAGTAACTAGGCAAATACACTAGAAAATGAATGATCGCGATAATATGGCATAGTGGGAGCATGGAAAAGGGACAATGAACCTGTACTGAGGGGTCAGAAAAATGCTCCTGGAAGAAACAAAATACTAAAGAATGAATTGGAAGGAATCAGGAAAGGTTGGGGAAAAAACTAGAACAAATGAACAAAAAAAAAAACACTAGTCAGGCATCATATGCAAAGCCCGAAAGCAAAAGTAAAAATACAATTTGAGGATCCAAAGAGATCTAGTCTGGCTAAAACAGAGTATGAGCTGAGGCATGGTAAGAAACAAAACAAATGTAACAAAAACAATGGAGGCAGTAGCGCAGCAGGTTAAACGCACGTGAAGTAAGGATCCCGGTTCAAGCCCTGGATCCCCACCTGCAGGGGAGTCGCTTCACAAGCGGTGAAGCAGGTCTGCAGGTGTCTCTCTCCATTTCTCTCTGTCCTATCCAACAATGATGACAACAATAACTACAACAATAAAACAGGGGCAACAAAAGGGAATAAAATAAATTAAAAAAAAAAAAGAATGGAGGCCGGACTGTGGCACACTCAATTAAGCACACATATCACCATACACAAGGATCAAGGTTCAAGCCCCTATTTCTCACCTGTAGGGAGTATTCTTTAAGAGTGGTGAAGCAGGTCTGCATGTCTGTCTTTCTCTCTCCTTCTTTATCTCTCCTTTCCTCTCAATTTCTCTGTCCTGTCAAGTAAAAATAAAACAGAAAGAAAAAGAAAAAAATGGCTGCCAGGATTGGTGGATTCATGTTACCAGTACCAGGCCCTAGCTATAACCCTGGAGAAAATTAAAACAAACAACAAACTGGGGGTATGGGCCTGTCAACGCCCGTGCTCAGCAGAGAAGCAGCTACAGAAGCCAGAACTCCTACCTTCTGCTCCCCATAAACAACCTTGATCCATACTCCCAGAGGGGAGAAGTGCTAGGATGAAGATAAGAGGCTCTGCACTCCAGCTCCATCAGCACCCAGAGAGAGAGAAGGAAAAGGAGAGGGGCATATGGAGGTAGCTACGATGTTATGAGTGGATTAGAGAGGAAGAGAGGATTGAATCAGAAAAAGAAGGGGCAACTATGTATAAATGTGGACAGAGAGTTGTAGAGAAGATGGTTGGCCCATGTCCACAACTTTAGGCGAACTGCGGTGGATTGCAGTGGGGAGAGTGAAGATTCAGAACTCTGGAGGTGGGAATGGTGTGGATTCAAACCCCTGTCAACATGTAACTCTGTAATAATAAATAAATAAATAAATAATAGTAAAAAAACAAAACTAGCAGGACCTCCATTCACCAACTGGGTAGCCACGTAAAGGACCCTGATAGTTATCTGCAGACTATGGTGAATCACAGACCAGGTTTATCCTCTTATGCAGCTATGCTCAATTTTTCTCTTTTTTTTTTTTCCTTTGAGGGGAGGGAGGGGAGGGCGGCTGTGGGTGCGGCGCGGGGTCCCCCAGCCCTGGGCGCCGGTCGGGGTGCAGGGACCCTCCTCAGACTCCGGGGTCAGTGGGGCGCCCTGCTGTCCCCGCCCCAGGACCCCGCGAGCGCCCGGCCCGCTCACCCCTCCGTGTACTCCGCCTGCAGCAGCCCCAGGCAGGCCTCCCACTTGCTGCTGAAGATCTGCCCGCAGGTGAAGCAGCGCATGGGGATGATCATGGCGGCGAGCGGACTAGCGGACTAGCGGGCTGGAGGGAGGACGCACCGCACCAACCGACGCACCAACCGACCCACCAACCGACACACCAACGGCCCACCGGAAAGACGCACTGACGCACCAGTGAGCGTAATGACGTAATGACGCACTGACGCAGGGTTGAAATGACGTGCTGGCGGGCAGAAAGACGCACCGACGTCTCTCTATTTTTTATTGAATAGAGAAAGAGAGAGAGGGAGGGGAGATAGGGACAGAGAAAAAAATTAAAAGGGCGGGATTAGATAGCATAATTATTATGCAAACAGGATGTCATGCCTGAGGCTTCAAAGTCCCAGGTTCAATCCCTCGCACCACCATAAACCAGAGCTGATCAGTGCTCTGGTGAGAGAGAGACAGAGAGAGAGACAGAGAGAGACAGAGACAGACACCCGCAGCCCTGCTTCACTGTTCATGAAGCTTTTCCCCAGCAGGTGGGGACTTGAACCTCGGTCCTTGCGCACACTGTCTGGCAGGGAGAGCCAACATAACACCAGGAGGCTTGGCCTCTGTGGCCTCCCTTTGCATCACTGCTGCTTGGTGGGCCTACCTCTACAAACTTGTCCTAGGGGCCTCCTCTCTTCCAGGCCTTGTGTTTGCCCAAGACAGACGTGATTCAGAAGTGGTCCCAGCCTTGAGGAGCTTCCAGTCTAATTGGGGGAATACATGCAGGAAAATTAGTATAATGTGGATGAGCGGTACTGTGATAAAGAGCTATAGAAAAGCTAGGCCCTTGGGGCCAGGTAGTGGCACAGCTGATTGAGCACACATGTGCAAGGACCTGGGTTCAAGCACCCCAGTCCCCACCTGCAGGGGGAAGCTTCACAAGTGAAGTAGTGCTGCAGGTGTCTCTGTTTCTCTCCCTCTCTACCTCCCCCTTCCTCTCAATTCCTGGCTGTCTCTACCTAAGAGAGAAAGAAAGAAAAGATAATCAAAATGTGGTCTGGAAGGTGGCGCAGTGGATAAAGCATTGGATTCTCAACCATGAGGTCCTGAGTTCAATCCCCAGGAGTACATGTGCCAGAGTGGTGTCTGGTTCTTTCTCTCTCTGCCTATCTTTCTCTTGAATAAATAAACAAAGCAAAAAAAAAAAGGATAATCAAAAAATAAAAAGAAAGAAAAGCTTGGGAGTAGGGCGGTAGCGCAGCGGGTTAAGCACAGGTGGCGCAAAGCACAAGGACCGGCGTGAGGATCCCGGTTCGAGCCCCCGACTCCTCACCTGCAGGGGAGTAGCTTCATAGGTGGTGAAGCAGATCTTCAGGTGTCTGTCTTTCTCTCCCCCTCTGTCATCCACTCCTCTCTCCATTTCTCTCTGTCCTATCTAACAACGACGACATCAATAATAACAACAACAATGATAACTATAACAACAATAAAAAAACAAGGGCAACAAAAAGGGAAATAAATACAAAAAAAAATCTCCTACTAAAAAAAAAAAAGAAAAAAAAGAAAGAAAAGCTGGGCCCGCAGGTGGGATGAGCCAGGTGTAGAAGGAGAGCTCAACATCTCAGGGCTCCTGAGCAGTGTGACGTCCACCTCTACTCTGGGTACAATGCAAAGTACAAAACTAGTCCTCTTCTCTGAGATTCATTCTATTTTTATGCACTGTCTATATCCCCTACAAGGCTGGGGACTCCTCAAGGACCTTATCTGAGTCATTTCTTCCCTGCTGCTCTCCTACCCTGGTTAGGGTTCACCGTCAGGTAATAAAACATCACATCCTATCACTCATTGCTATTTTTTCTTTTTAATTAATTATTTTCAGGGCTTGGGAGACAGCATAATGGTTATGCAAAAGGCATGCCTGTGGCACTGAAGTCCCAGGTTCAGATCCTAGCACCACCATAAGCTAGAGCTGAATAGTGCATTGGTGTGTCTGTCTGCCTCTCTCTCAATAAATACAATTTTCTTTATTTCGGAACTAATGTTTTACATTCAACAGTAAGTACAATAGTTTGTAAATGCATAACATTTTTCAGTTTTCCATATAACAATACAATCCCCACTAGGTTCTCCGTCATCCTTCTTGGAACTGTATTCTACCCTCTGCATCAACCCACCCCAGAGTCTTTTACTTTGGTGCAATAAAATAAAATATATGAAAACACAAGTCGAACCTGAAATGGAATTGGAGTATTACACCAAAGTAAAAGACTCTGGGGTGGGTGGGTAGGGAGAATACAGGTCCATGAAAGATGATGAATGACATAGTGGGGGTTGTATTGTTAAATGGGAATCTGGAGAATGTTATGCATGTACAAACTATTGTATTTACTGTTGAATGTAAAACATTAATTCCCCAATAAAAAAATAAATTATTTAAAAAATAAAATAAAATATGTATTTTTTAAAAAAGTAGATAACTTTGGGAGTCGGGCAGTAGTGCAGCGGGTTAAGTGCAGGTGGCTTAAGGATCCCGGTTCAAGCCCCCAGCTCCCCACCCAGCAGGGGAGTCACTTCACAAGCGATGAAGCAGGTCTGCAGGTGTCTTTCTCTCCCCCTCTCTGTCCACCCTTCATTCCTGCCCCACCATGGGAAAAAGAACTAGACATCCTCTTCAAAATGACTTAGAGTTCTTGCACCCCAGTGCAGAATGGGAAGTTGTCGTGTTGAGGGCACAGGAGGCAGGGCTGCGTGAAAGGAGTCTTTATGCCAGCTAGCCTAAGGTCAAGGGCACTGGGTTTGTAGAGGAGAGTGCAGCTTGCCTTCTGGCTCTGCCACTAGCTGATTATGGAAGCATGGGGGCAGGGGGTGGAGCCCAGTTTCTGCTTCTACAGCGCAGCCATGATCCTGTGTCCTCTCTGTCTGAGCTTCAGGAGGCTGAACAAGATGATGCCTTGGGAAATGCCAAGTGACATATTGTTTACTTTGTCATTTTATTGGGGGGGGGATAATGGTTTACAATACAGCTGTTGACACACTAAGGGACTGAGTATGTGTACACACATATCCGTAAGTTACGGGCAACTATATTCCCTAAATTAAAGTGCTTACCAGTCCTCTGTGATTAGACTTAGCCCTAATAAGCTCAGCAATCTGGTAGAACAGACTAAAAAGGGACCATCAATTTTCCAGTGAAATGTCTATTACATAGGCCTAAACACCCTTCTCTTCCACACCCTGCTTCAGGTCCCTTAGTCACTGTGTCCACTCAGCTCAACACACACACACACACACACACACACACACACACCAGACAAGCAAAAAGCAACTGCTGAGAGTGGTGGGTCACTGCAGGTGAGGAGACACAGAAACAACACTGTATGTACCCGTATGTCTGCGTGTCTCTATGTTTAATAAAGCTCTATTTTATTTTATTTTTTTATTTTATGTCCAGCTAGAATCTCTGTTTCTTCTGCCATGTCAAGGTGAAGTTTACTTGTCTACTTCTATTTCTTTTTTTTTTTCCCCCACAAGCTGTATTTATTTTTATGAGAAAGACTTGCAAGGAGATAGAGAGGCACAGAGAGAGAGCGAGAACATTTCACTACTCGGCTCTGGCTTATGACAGTGCTGGGGATTGAACCTGTGACCTCTGGACTTCAAATAAGCAATTCCTGTGCCTTTAACAGGTTGAGACATCTTCTCAGTCTTTATCTCTGTTTTCTCTCTTTTATTCCTCCCTGTTTATGGAAACGGAGAGAAAAATGCTCTCCTCTCTTCCCCTCATCTGCTGGATGTGAGGGCGATCTGACTGAGAACCTTCACCCCACTGCTCGCCATGGTTGATTTGACTGATCTGGCTGGCTAGGCAGGTGTCCCCTCCCCCCTTCACACTCCATGTGTGTCCCTAGGTGGAAGAGAATAGCCTTCCCTGTCTTTGGTGTGGGGGAGGGGGGTGTACGAGTAGCTGTGCTCCCCTGCCAGAGCCCCCAGACAAGCTCCCCTCTAGTCTGCTGTTGGGCTCTTCCTGATATGTTAGGGTTTTCTCTTTGGCCTTCAGCTTTAGTGGTGGGTGACTTTTACTCAAGTGTGTGCATGCAGGCCAGGCTACTGTCACTGTGTGGTGACAGATTCAGGCCAGGTGCTAGTAAAAGGCTCAAGCAAGCTGAGACCTGAATACATGTTCCTGCCCTGCAGGGCAAGAGACCCCGGGGCTGGCTCAGGACAGTCTCGTGAACTTGGCCTGTTCTGGTCCAGCCTTTTCCCAGGAAGTCCACAGCAGTGCCAACACAGAACTCTCAGAACACACTGTCATCAGAAGAGTATCCAGAACTAGAGGCAGTCCACAGAGACAGGACCGACTGAGGATGCCTGAATGGAGGCAGGCCTCTCCTGTGTCATGTTTTCACAGCTAACGACATGGCTACCCCAAAGAGACACCACTCTATTTTGATCATCAAAAAGCAGAAACAAACAGGACCTTTAAAATTATGTGTAAAAGGGACCAGGTGGTGGTGCATATGGTTAAGTGCACACATTACAGTGCGCAAGGACCCAGGCTCAAGCCCCTGGTCCCCAACTCCAACAGGGGGAAGCTTCACAAGTGGTGAAGCAGGGCTGCAGGTGTCTCAGTCTCTTTCCCTGCCTACCTCCTCCTCCCATCTCAAATTCTGTCTCTATCCAATAATAAATAATGTGAAAAAACACTGGAATATGCATATTGTTTGATAGAGCATTATTTTATTTGGCATATATATGTATATTACAATGCACAAAGAACCAGGTTTAAGCCACCAGTCCCATCAGCAGGGGAAAGCTTCACAGTGCTGAGGCAGTGCTACAAGTGTCTCTCTCCCTCTCAATTTCTGTTCTATCAGATAAAATTAAGTTTTTTATTTTTTTTTAAAAAAGTGGTCTGGGATGTGGTGTAGTAGATAAAGCACTGGACTCTCAAACATGAGGTCCTGAGTTCAATCCCCGACAACATGTGTACCAGAGTGATGTCTGGTTTTTTCTCCTCATAAATACTTAAAAAAGTAAAAATTCTTAAAAAAGAAAAAAAAGAGAGGGAGTTGGGCGGTAGCACAGCGGTTTAAGTGCAGGTGTCAAAGCACAAGGACTGGTGTAAGGATCCCAGTTCGAGCCCCTGGCTCCCCACCTGCAGGGGAGTCACCTCACAAGCGGTGAAGCATGTCTATCTTTCTCTCCCCCCATCTTCCCCTCCTCTCTCCATTTCTCTCTGTCCTATCCAACAATGACATCAATAGCAACAATAAAACAGCAAGCGCAACAAAAGGGATTAAAAAAAAAAAAAAAACCTCCAGGAGCAGTGGATTTGTAGTACAGGCACCTGGAGGCAAAAAAAAAAAAAGAGACTGAATAGGGGACTTCATGCTTACCTAGTGTGATGCATGGCCATTCTTTATCCGGGACAGTCATCCTATTTTCACTGGCCCTCTAACCTCCATTCACAACCCACTCAGATGGAGGTCTGCATTTTGAGTTCCTAGCATAAGTCCCTGCACTCGACCTCACCTGCCAGTTGCTTAGTCCACCTCTAGTGTGAAGACTCTGCCCTGAGCTGAAGTCAATGAACTAGAGCTGTCCAGAGCTGAGTCCCTGCCTGCAGGTTCTGCTACACCACAGCCATCCCAACTGGGCCATAGAAGCAGAGCTGATGATAAGGAGCTTCTGTAAACTGTACTAGTGGTAATGCTGGGGTGGTCCCAGAATTAACTGTGGACACAAGTTTTGGCCCAAACCACCAAACAGGCCTGCAAGACCAACAACACAAGGTCAAGGTGACCTATCCTGGCTGAAAACATCAGCACAGGCCCATCCTGGGCTCTCTTGCTAGGCCCGTTCCTTCACAGATGTGGTTGGTGTGTGTTGTGTTATTTCACGAGTCCATCTCTGAAACTTTTGTGAAACTCAACGTGGCCTACTGAAATTCTGGGTTTATAGTATACAATGTGCAACAGCTAGCTTTCATAATCTTTACTAGTCATGATGTTCAAGTATTTTATTTTATCTTTTTTTATTTCTTTATTGGGGAAATAATGTTTTACATTCAATAGTATCAAGTGGTATATTAAATCATTTGTGCTTTTCATATATTACCAGTTATAAATCTTACTGGTTTCGATCTTGTAAATATATCAATAGATGAAAGCAGGAAAAAAATGTGTAGTGAGAAAATACAAATAATGAATGCATCCACAACTGGCAACAGCTTGCTGGTCACCAAGCAAGGGAAGATAACATAGACCCAACAGAAATACTGATACCAGAAATCAATTATTTCCAAACAAGTTTATTTCACAGAGTCCAAAATGACCCTGGAACAGATGAAGATCCAACTTAAGCTTCAAACTCAAATTCAAAGTACTGTGGGTCGAAGTAGTGGATGCGGACATAACCGTCTTCTCCTCCACTGCTGTAACTGGAAAGAGAGAGCCAGGAAACAGTCAGATGCCTACTCTGGAGAAGGCAGAACCAAATCGTAGGGCATGGGAAAGGGTCAAAGACAGAAATTAGATTCAAAATCAAGGAGACTGCATAACAGCAGCACACAGAACTTGCATGCATGAGGTCAATACTCAGAACCACCAATAGCCAGAGAGGAGTGTTGCTCTGGGAACAGAGGGAAGGAGGGAGGGAGGGAGGGAGGGAGGGAGGGAGGGAGGAAAACAAATCAGATCCATGAACTCAGCTCCCTTTCAAGGATCTCACCTCTTGCCATCAGGATGGAAGGCAACACTGTTGATAGGCCCGAAGTGACCTTTGACTCTACCAAACTCTTCTTCAAAGGCCAAGTGGAAGAACCTGGTAAAAAGGGACAATTAATTCATTCTTCATCTCCTTCCACAACACTCTGGAGGTACCAATTCCCAAAAGCAAACTACAAAGTGGACAACATGGGATAAGGAGAAATGAGTGCATAAAATAAGGTGGCAGGGTAAGCCCCCACACCTATGAACATCTAATCTTTGACAAATGGACTCAGACTATTAAATGGGGAAAGCAAAGTCTCTTCAACAAATGGTGTTGGAAACAATGGGTTGAAACATGCAGAAGAATGAAACTGAATCACTGTATTTCACCAAATACAAAAGTAAATTCCAAGTGGATCAAGGACTTGGATATTAGACCACAAACTATCAGATACTTAGAGGAAAATATTGGCAGAACTCTTTTCCGCATAAATTTTAAAGACATTTTCAATGAAACGAATCCAATTACAAAGAAGACTAAGGCAAGTATAAACCTATGGGACTACATCAAATTAAAAAGCTTCTGTACAGCAAAAGAAACCACTACCCAAACCAAGAGACCCCTCACAGAACGGGAGAAGATCTTTACATGCCATACATCAGACAAGAGTTTAATAACCAAGATATATAAAGAGCTTGCCAAACTCAACAACAAGACAACAAATAACCCCATCCAAAAATGGGGGGGGGGGGAGACATGGACAGAATATTCACCACAGACGAGATCCAAAAGGCCGAGAAACACATGAAAAAATGCTCTAAGTCTCCGATTGTCAGAGAAATGCAAATAAAGACAATAATGACATACCACTTCACTCCTGTGAGAATGTCATACATCAGAAAAGGTAACAGCAGCAAATGCTGGAGAGGGTGTGGGGTCAAAGGAACCCTCCTACACTGCTGGTGGAAATGTAAATTGATCCAACCTCTGTGGAGAACAGTCTGGAGAACTCTCAGAAAGCTAGAAATGGACCTACCCTATGACCTTGCAATTCCTCTCCTGGGGATATATCCTAAAGAACCCAACATATCCATCCAAAAAGATCTGTGTACACATATGTAAAAGAAAACACAAAAACAGAACCTGAAATGGAATTGGCACATCGCACCAAAGTAAAAGACTCTGGGTGGGTGTGTGGGGCAAATACAGGTCCAAGAAGGATTCAGAGGACCTAGTGGGGGTTGTATTGTTATATGGGAAACTGGGGAATGTTATGCATGTACAAACTATTGTACTTACTGTTGAATGTAAAGTATTAATTCCCCAATAAAAAAAAGAGAAATAAATAAATAAATACGGTGCCAGGGGCCAGGTCACCACCTGGTGCACCTGGTTGAGTATACACATCTGCAGGGAGGATACTTCATAAGCAGTGAAGCATGTCTGCAGGTGTCTATCTTTCTCTTGCCATCTGTCTCCCCCCCCCTCAATTTTTCTGTTCTGATAAATTATAGATTAATAATAATAATAAAATATGATGAGGTCTGGGGAGATACCAATGGTTATGCAAACAACCATCATGCCGGAGGCTCTGAGATCCCAGGTTTAACCCCCAGTAACACTATAAGCCAGAGTTGAACAGTGCAAAATAAACTTGTGAAAAATAAAACTGCTCTATTACACACATCACAGAAGGGCTCCAAATCTGGCTGCCAATGAAACAAGGGAAGTCTCTTCAGGTATGTTTCCCCTCTATTAGGTCTCTTCTCCCTCCCTCCCCCAACCTCTCTTTCTCTAACAAAGGCAGGCAGGGAGGGAGACCACAGCTTCCTCATTTGCACACTGCAAAGCAACACATCCAAGTGAGCTATTTGACATGCCTTCCATAATGTTTGTTTGGAAGAACTCTCATTTACCTGGCCTCAAATTTGCCAATCCTGGTAGAGGTTGTGGTTACATCCATGGCTTCCTGACCACCGCCCAGCACCACCTGAAGGAGACACGAAATTCTAGATAGGTCCAAAGAGCAGCTAAGTCCATTTTCTGTTCCTCCAACCCCAATGAGCTATTGACATCTGTCTCATCACACTGGGTAGCTATTAACAGAGGATGTTTTAGTCACCTCCTCCTTTGTCCCCCAGGGTTTCCCAAACATTCAGCTTTGTTGCTGCTCTGGTAACCTCCTCTCTACTTAATGCCCTTTCCCCCTTGGTGTGTAGTTTATCTGCTAGGCAAACACCTAGATCCTGGAAGCATCTGGATCTCCCTTACATGGTCATAGTTGGGAGAGAGGGCAGCTGAGTTGACAGGACGTTCTGTTCGGAAGGTCTTCTGGTGATCAAGGGTTGTGGAATCAAAGAGCTGGAGAGAGAAGGTAGGGGAGAGATCTGTCAAAAGAGCCCTCTTGGGCAAGGAAGTCAGGCAAGGTGAAAGTTGTGCAGGAGCAGCCCCGCCAGACCAGTTGTGTAGACTCACCTTGGCTGTGTTGTCTTTGGATGCAGTGACAAACATAGTCATATCCCTAGATAACTGGATGTCGTTGATCTGCCGGGAGTGCTCTTTAACATTCACTAATACCTCACCAGACTGGGAAGGAAGGAGAGAGAGGTTCTGACCAGGCTGAACCCATTACACCACAGTCTAGCCAGGGTTCTTCACTGCTTCTTGTCCTATTAAGGTGTCAGTCTTGGGGCCAGGTGGTGGCACACATGTTGCAATGCACAAGGGTCCGGGTTCAAGCTCCTGGCTCCCACCTTGAGGGGGAAAGCTTCACAAGTGGTGAAGCAGGTC
Organism: Erinaceus europaeus; assembly: GCF_950295315.1. Taxonomy (NCBI): domain Eukaryota; kingdom Metazoa; phylum Chordata; class Mammalia; order Eulipotyphla; family Erinaceidae; genus Erinaceus; species Erinaceus europaeus. The sequence goes on along the minus strand of NC_080174.1, from coordinate 48,498,037 downwards.
TGCAGGTGTCTGTTCCATCCCCCGCCCCACCATACTTGGCTGTTTCTATCACTACTGTGTCTAGCCATCTCCCTGAGGTATCACAGTGTTTCTTTTAAAAAAAAAAATACCTCCCTTGACTCTGCCTTTGTTTGCAATGTCCTTTCTTCATTATTTGAAGCTCCATCTGTTCTTCCTGGCTTAATGTGGCAGAGGGCGCTCTGCACACTGGGTTGAAATTTCCATAGTGGCACAATGTACAATCTGACTCCTGCTTAATGTATATTGAGTGAAGTTTTTCAGTATCTGAAGTTACTTGATTCTTAGAACTGTTTTGGTTTGTTGGACAGAGACAGAGGTAGAGATAAAAGATGGGAAAGGGGTAGGTAACATAATGGTTATGAAAACAGGCTCTCATGCCTGGGCTCCAAAGTCCCAAGTTCAATCCCCTGCACCACCACAAACCAGAGCTGAGCAGTGTTCTGGTTAAAAAAAAAAAAAAGAAGAGAGAGAGAGAGATAAAGAGTGAAAGAGGGAGTCGGGCAGTAGCACAGTGGGTTAAGCGCAGGTAGTGCAAAGCACAAGGACCAGCGTAAGGATCCCGGTTCGAGCCCCCGGCTTCCCACCTGCAGGGGAGTCGCTTCACAGGCGGTGAAGCAGGTCTGCAAATGTCTCTGTTTCTCTCCCCCTCCTCTCTCCACTTCTCTCTGTCCTATCCACCTACAATGACATCAATAACAACAACTACAAAAAAAACAAGGGCAACGGGGCCTGGGTGGTGGCGCACCGGGCTGAGCGCACATATTACAGTGCACAAGGGCCTGGGTTTGAGCCCCCGGTCCCCACCTGCAGGGGGAAGGCTTTACGAGTGGTGAAGCAGGTTTGCAGATGTCTCTCTGTCTCTTTCCTCTCTATCTCCCCTCCTCCTCTCAATTTCTGGCTGTCTCTATCCAATAAAGATCCAATAAATAAAATAAAGATTAAAAAAAAAGGGCAACAAAAGGGAAATAAATATTTAAAAATGTTTAAAAAAGAGTGAAAGAGACCACAACATCAACGCTTCTTTCAATGTTGTGTGGGCCAGGCTCAAACACGGGTCACATACATGGCAAAGCAGCACACTAACCGAATGAGTTATTTTGCTGGCCCTGAAACATTTTGCACATAAAATAAACTTAGGGAATCAATGTACCATGCCTAAAATCACATAACTAGAAAGTGGTGGAATCTGTATTTGAATCCAGTCTTAAACATTTTATTATTTATTTTGCCAGAGCACTGCTCAGCTCTGGCTTATAGTAGTGGCAGGGGGATTGAACCTGGGACTTGGAACCTCAGATATGAAAGTCATTTACATAACCACTATGCTATCTTCCCAGCCCCCAGTCTTTGTTCTTAACCAATGCATTATTCTGCTCCTTGTGGAGAAACATTCTGGTGGGCTCAGGACCCTTACCTTAGCACTATACTGGTTGAGCTCTCCACTCTCGTGGCCTGCAATGATGCACTCTCCCAGGGGCCCCCAAACAGCACTGGTAATCTTGGAGTCATTGCAAGGGATCTTCATGTAGGGCTCATTGTTGTCTGTGTGGGACAGCAGATGTCTAGTCCTGGATTCTGAAGCTGAACCCCTCACCCCAACCCCAGACTGGCCCTTGTTCTTACCGATCTGGCTTGGATCCCGCAGGTCAAAGAAGCTCACAAAGCACTGGTAGCCCATCTGCTTGTCCGTGGAGAGCATAATGATGTTACCCCCAAAGTCAAAGCCACAAGTTCGAACAGCTGAATTGGTCTTGAGTAAAGCCAGCTGCTTCCCTGGGGACAGGCAGAGTGTTGGCCACTTGCAGTCACTACAAGAAGGGGACTCTATTCCTGTCTGCCCCTGTGACTGTAGCACATTCCCTCCTCCTCCTCACTGTGTGCTCTGGTTCAAGTCTTTTTCACATCTTACCTACAGTCCTTACCTCCAGAGAACCCCTGCTTTCATATACTAGCACAGCGTATAGCAGATTGCAATGGATCTCTCTCATGCTACTCTGGCAAAGACGTGCTCTAATTTTCCTGCACGTCCCCAGTGCCCAGGTCAACCCGGTATGGAATTGGGAGCCCAGGAAGTATTTACTAAACAGAACAGCTTAACAGCCTCCCTTGTCGTCAGTCTCAGTTATTCCAAGGACCCCCACGGCAACCTGAGCTTGCTAAAACTAAACACAGACTACCCTTCTTCCCTGCTCAGAGACTTCCATAGCACGTCAAGCCCTGCAGAACAAAGTTAGGCTTACAAGTTCAGTATTCAAGGTCTGTTCTGAGCCTCATCTGCCTCATCTTCCCTATACACTGTCAATTTCATCACCCAAGAAGCAGTAAGTTCCTCCAAGTTAGATAACCTGGACATTTGTTGTGCTTTCACTCTGGTAAAGACCAAAGCGACGACCACTTTCTCACCCTTTAAGCCCCAGCTCATGTGATGTACCTCTTGGGAAACCTTGCTGGGCTGGTCCTTGCCCCACTCCCCGCAGTTGGTTGCCTTCGTCCTGGCCGTCTGCAGTACTGTATGCTTTCTCTAACAAGACTTAACATAACCCAGGAGGTGGGTGCAGTGGATAAAGTGTTGGGACTCTCAAACATGAGCTCTGGAGTTCACTCCTAGGCAGTGCATGTGCCAGAGTGAGACTTTGATTCTCCTTCTCTCTTCCTTATAAATTCATAAGAACTTTATTTTATTTTTATGGAGGGGATTAGTGGTTTATAGAACAGTTGTAGATTCATCTATAAAATTTCGCAAATTTCTGCAAAATACTCAAAGCCCCCCCGCCCCCCAGTGCAGGTCCTCCATCATGCACCAGGACCTGAAAGCCACCCACCTCCACCCTCAATCCTTTGCTTTGATCCAATACAATACACCAATAAAACAAAATTTAAGACTTATAGCTTACTGTTGCTTTTTCTTTCTCATTTGTTTTTCTTATTTTCTCAAGTCATTGGTCCCCAATGTAAGAACTAGGAATCATCTCCTGATTTATCTACATTCCCCCAGAATCTGTTCACTTAAGCAGTATACTGCTGGGGTAAAAAAAAAAAAATGAATGATCCCGCTTACCTGTCTCACAGTCCCAGAGACGACAGCTGTTGTCAGCTGAGCCAGTGAGGACATGTTTGGTGTCCCCTGAAGAAAGGTGTTAAGAAACATGACCATGGTCCAGGAGGTGGCACAGTCAATAAAGAGCATTGGACTCTCAAGCATGAGGTCCCGAGTTCAGTTCCCAGCAGTACATGTACCAGAGTGATGTCTAGTTCTTTCTCTCCTCCCATCTTTCTCATTAATAAACAAAGAAAATCTTTAAAAAAGAGAGAGAAATATAACAGGGCTGGGTGGTGGAGCACCTAATTGCATGCATATGATGTTACAATGTGCAAGGACCCGGGTTGGAGCTACTGGTCCCCACCTGCAGACGGAAAGCTTTGCAAGTGTCTCTACGTCACTCTCCCTCCCTATCTCCCCCTTCCCTCTTGATTTCGGGCTGTCTCTATCCAATAAATAAAGATTAAAAAAAGAGACATGACAAAGTTCTTGTGAGCCCTTGCCCTTTGGGAGGTCAAGTGAATCATCGTCCTGTTTACTCTTTTTTAAAAATTTATTTATTTTAAATATTTATTTATTCCCTTTTGTTGCCCTTGTTTTATTGTTGCAGTTATTATTGTTGTTACTGATGTTGTTGTTGGGTAGGACAGTGAGAAAATGGAGATGGAAAAGTCAGAGAGGGGGAGAGAAAGATAAGACACCTGCAGACTTGCTTCACCGCTTGTGAAGCAACTCCCCTGCAGGTGGGGAGCTGGGAGCTCGAACAGGTATCCTTATGGGGGTACTCATCCTGTTTACTCTTAAAGAAACCCTTTTTCGCTAAACCTGTCAGCTTCTCGCTCTCTCTGTCCAGACTATTATGTAAGTGGTAACTCAGCTGTTTTACACACTCCCCCCCATGATTTAATATGTGAATGTTCTCAAATTCCTGAATAAAGTTTAAAATTCCTGAAAAAAAAAACTTTTTTCCCCTTTCTTTTTTAATCATCTTTATTTACTTATTGGGCAGAGACAGCCAAAAATTGAGAGGGGAGGGAAGATAGAGGAGAGACAGAGAGACACCTGCAGCCCTGCTTCATCACTCGCAAAGCTTTCCTCCTGCAGGGGGGGACCAGGAGCTTGAACCTGGGTCCTTGCACATCGTAACATGTGCGCTCAACCAGATGCACGACCACCCGGCCCCTCTTTCCTTCTTTCTGAGAGCATAATGAAGACCACAGCACCAAAACTTCCTCTGTTGTGGTGGTAGCCTGGCTCAAACCTGGGTGGCACACATGGCAAAGCAGTGAGCTATCCAAGTGAGCTATTTTACTGGCCCTCCAAAGAAGTTTTCGTCCTCTCTTACCTCAAAGCACTTTAGTCTTCTCATCCAAAACTGGAACTTAGCCTGACTGAACAGACTGGCGAATAGGCTCATTCTTTAGACCCACCCACATGAGCCCAAACTCCCAACCTCCAACATAGCAGATCTGCCATTGTTTGCAGGCTCGGGCTCCATGTACTCAACGATAAGGATACAGTCAGCATCTACACACCATACAGCTCCAGTATGGCCCATGTAGGTGCCCAGCCTCTCACCATTCACAGAGTACCATACATTGACAATCTGGAAGAACAAGAGGGGAGGGAGAGAGTGTAGTACGCACACCAGACAGAACACTGGCCTCCTATTCTGCCTCAGGAAGCAAATCTTGACTCTTTCCAGGCCAGAGTCCGCCTACCCACTCACTTCTTAGGAAACAGCTAATTACTTAGTAAAAAGATCAACTCCTAGAGTCTCCTCTCTGTCAGTAAGGCGCAAGAGGCTCTGCAGGCTTGCAAAAAAAAAAAAACCTCTCATTTGCCATGTCTCAGACCTCTCCCAGATTCCTAAATACCCAGAAAAATCAGATCTCAAATTGAGCACCAGTGTCCTTGGTGCCTTGTCCAAGAGGAAGCAATTCGTAGTAGAAAACCAGGGCTGCAGTTCCAGCCCTGACATGTTCTCACTGTCTCAAATTAGTGCTTTTCCCCTCAGATTCTCTTCCTGTCAGTAGAATAACCATGACAATGTCTTCTTCAAAGGGAAGCTATTGTGCTCCAATGTAATGAGATGTAAGGAATTTAACCTACTGTTGTTTATTTTTTGCCTCCAGGGTTATTGCTGGGGATCAGTGCCTGCACTGAACTGGGATCCTAGCATAGGTCCCTGTGTTTTTTATTATATGTGCTTAACCCAGTGTGTCACCACCTGGCCCCCATATGTAATATAAGACTACAGGGATTCAGGTGGTAGCACAACGGGTTAAGCGCAGGTGGTGCAAGCGCAAGGACCAGCATAAACGATCCTGGTTGGAGCCTCCAGCTCCCCACCTGCAGGGGAGTCGCTTCACAAGAGGTGAAGCAGGTCTGCAGGTGTCTCTCTTTCTTTCCCCTTCTCTGTCTTCCCCTCCTCTCTCCATTTCTCTGTCCTATTCAACAGTGACAACAACAATAGTAACTACAACAATAAAAAACAAGGGTGACAAAAGGGAATAAATAAAAATTTTTAGAAAAATAAAAGACTATCATTACTTATGCATTCGTGTGCACCAGGTACTAAACTAAGAATTATGAAAGATCTACTCTAATTCCTAATCTTTTTAAAAAGATTTTATTTGTTAATTAATGATAAAGATAGAAAGAGACAAAGAAACAGATATCACTTTGGTACATGTGCTGCCCGGGATTGAACTTGGGACCTCACACTTGAGAGTCCAGAGCTTTATCAACTGCACCATCTCCTGGGCTGCTTTTTTTTCCCTCCTTTTGTTGCCCTTGCTGTTTTTCATTGTTGTCATAGTTACTATTGTTATTGTCATCGTTGATAGGACAGAGAGAAATGGAGAGAGGAGGGGAAGACAGAGAGGGGGAGAGAAAGATAAGACACCTGCAGTCCTGCTTCACTGCCTGTGAAGCGACTCCCCTGCAGGAGGGGAGCCGGTGCTTTGTGCTGCCTGCACTTGTTTTTATTTTTACCAGAGCCCTACTCAGCTCTGGTTCAAGGTGGTGCAGAGGATTGAACCTGACACTTAAGAACCTCAGGCATAAAAGTCTATTTGCATAACCATTATGCTATCTACCCCCACCAAGCTCCCCTAGTCTTGATCACCTAATGTGGATGGTAGTATTAGTGTTCACAGTTTACAAAAGAAAAACCAATGGACTGGGTAGTACTGCATCTGGTAGAACACATATTATATCTGCACAAGGACCAGACTTCAAACCCCTGGTCCTCATCTGCATAGGGGAAGATTCATGAGTGGTGAAGCACTACCACAGAGGTCTCTCATTCTCTCCCTCGACCTCCTCCTTCCTTCTCAACTTGTCTGTCTCTATTCAAAATAAATAAAGTATTTAAAAAATAAAAGAGAAACGGGAGGCTTAGAAAGGGTCGACGATTTGCTTAGAACGGCAATGCTAGATTGCAGACGGTCTGGCTTCAGAGCGCCTACTTTTAGCCACCAAAGTTAATTTCCTCCGTATGGAGGAGACTCAAAGGGCAGTAGTGTGAGGGTCAGTTTTCACTCTGTGGCTGGCAAGATGGGACCCAGAAAAGACAGACTGAAATGAAAACAGAGACACCTTGGTGTTCCATCAATCAGTTATCCTCTATTCTCATACAGAAGTTTCTTCTCCAAAATGGTCTCCTGCCGATCCACCGGAGGAGGTGACCCTCGTCCCTGCCACCCCTCCACAACACTCAGGCTTTACTTCTTCCCGGCTCCTTTCTCCTACCAACAACTGAGTTCCTTCCCGTTTCCCCCGGCAGGATGTTGCTATCTATCGCCCACCTACTATGGGGAAGGTCCCCGCCCCCACCCCCCTTCTCAGAACGGGCCGCTCTCGGCTCCCGTTTCACAGCCCTCACAGCCCAGGCAGAATGAGCCCGGCCCGCCGCATGCTGCCGCCCGCTCGCCCGCCCTCCGGCCGAAGCTCACAGGGTCCTTGGCCACCGTGAAGAGGAGGTCTCCCTCGCGGTTGTACTTGATCTGTGTTATGGACCGCTCATGGCCCTGCAGCAGGATCGGCTTCTGTGGGGACAGGAGCAGAGTGTCAGCACCCAAAATCGGCACCCGGTCAAGTCGGGGACTCCCCGGACCACAGCCCCAACTCGGAGAAACTCACCATCCCTGTGGAGACTGCAGGAGAGCGGCAACGTGAGTGACACCGGAAGAGGCTTGGGTGCTACTTCCGGGTTCAGAGGTCTCCGCCCCCTCGTTCCCGGAAGTGAAAGGGAGAGGCGCTGCCATGGCGGCGTCTCTGGGTAGGTGAGCGACCCCGCTCTCCCTCCCCGCCTCAGGCTTCTAGACCTGGGTGGGGAATTCCACCTCCTCCACGCACCTCGGGTCCATCCTACGACCGCAACCCCGGGGCTCCTCTCCTTTTTGGGTCTGTGCAATCCGCCAATCAGACCCGAGGCGTTGGAGAACTAGGGAGGGCAGGTGGGGCGGCTGGATGGGGTAGGAGCCCTGGAGAGGGCCGGGCGTGATGGAAGGACAAAGAAAGTGCACCGAGGGGGCGGCCGCTCCTTGGGGTGGAGGAGGACTCATTCACTTCTCCATCCAGGGCAGGTGATCGCCCTGGTGCTGGTGGCCGCTCTGTGGGGCGGCACCCAGCCGCTGCTGAAGCGGGCCTCCTCCGGCCTGCAGCAGGTTGAGGAGCGGACGTGGGCCCGGCAGTTGCTGCAGGAGATGAGGAGTCTCTTCCTGAATACTGAGGTGCGTCTCTTGGGAATAGGTAGCCTCTCTGTGAGGTGAGGCGCACATAGCCATTAGGCCTGGTACATCACAGTGCCAAGTCACTGACTGCTGAGTGAGTTCAGAAGGACTGAGACTAGACCTTGAGAAATTGGGAGAGACTTTTGCAGGGAGTGACATTGGCATCTCGTGGAGGATGAGGACTGAAGCAAAGCATACGCAGTGGTGTGGAATTCAGCCAGTAACTGTCTCTGCCGTGAGAGGGTTCTTTTTTGTTTGTTTATTTTAATGAGAACTTCATAGAAAGACAGCGAGCAGAGCATTGCTCAGTCCTGGCTTATAGTGGTGCTGAGGGGTGAGCCTGAGACTGCGGAACCACAGCCTTGGAAGTCCTGTATAACCATTATGATGTCTCTCCAGTCCTGTAAGATGGTTCTTTATAGAAAGCACAATGTTGTCTGGGCCCTATGGTTATCACTCACTGCAAAGAAAAGCATGTTTAGAATCTCAAAGAAGATAATGCACACCCATGTTCAGCAGGGAAGCAGTTACAGAAGCCAGACCTTCCACCTTCTGCATCCCACAGTGACCTTGGGTCCATACTCCCAGAGGGATAAATAATAGGAAAGCTATCAGGGGAGGGGATGGGATATGGAGTTCTGGTGGTGGGAATTCTGTGGAGTTGTGCCCCTCTTATCCTATAATTTTTGTCAGTGTTTCCTTTTTATAAATAAAAATCTTTAAAAGAAGAAGAAGAAATGCACAGCCAAGTAATCACACTGACTGCAGATTTCTTCTGTTTCCAGTACCTGATACCCTTTTTCCTCAACCAGTGTGGCTCCCTTCTCTACTACCTCACTTTGGGATCAACAGGTGGGTGTGTGGCATGGGACTGCTGGGCTTAGTGATGGAGGCCACCTGGAAGTTATTTTAGAACAAACACTTAAAACACTTTACTCCCCCAGATGGGTGAGAGCCCACTGTATCTGGTTCCATCTGCACCTTATTCTCTGAGCAGTGTCAACACTTGGCTGGTAATGAATATGCTGCCAGTAGTAAATGAAAAGGAAAGGTTCATTTTTCTGTGGTGATTCTGACATTGATTTCTTCTGGATGCTACCTAGCTGACTTTGAACAAGTTCCTTAAGTGGGGCTATACTCAAACCTGCATAAGGCAAGGCAACAAACTATCCAAGTGAGCTATTTTTTTTCCCGGTCCCCAAATATAAATTGGCGGGGGTGGGGGAGTAGCACAGAGGGTTAAACACACATGGCTCAAAGCTCAAGGAGGACTTAAGGATCCCGGTTAGAGCCCCTGGCTCACCACCTGCGGGGGGGGGGGCGTCACTTCACAAGCAGTGAAGCAGGTCTTCAGGTGTCTGTCTTTCCCCCTCTGTCTTCCCCTCCTCTCTCAATTTCCCTCTGTCCTATCCAACAACAATGACATCAAGAATAACCACAACGGGAGTCGGGCTGTAGCGCAGTGGGTTAAGCGCAGGTGGCGCAAAGCACAAGGACCTGGCATAAGGATCCCGGTTCGAACCCCGGCTCCCCACCTGCAGGGGAGTCGCTTCACAGGTGGTGAAGCAGGACTGCAGGTGTCTTTCTCTCCTCCTCTCTGTCTTCCCCTCCTCTCTCCATTTCTCTCTGTCCTATCCAACAACGACAATAATAACTACAACAATAAAAAAAACAAGGGCAACAAAAGGGAATAAATAAAATAAAAATATTAAAAAAAAAATTAAAAAAAAGAATAACCACAACAACGATAAACAAGGGCAAAAAAGGGGAAAAATGGCCTCCAGGAGCAGTGGATTCGTAGTGTATCGTGTAGACACTGAGTCCCAACGATAACCCTGGAGGCAAAAGAAGGGGGGGTGCACCAGGTGGTGGCACACCTAGTTGAATGTGCACCTTATCATGTGCAAGGACCCAGATTCAAGCCCCTGCTCCCCACCTGCAGGAGGGATGCTTCACAAGCAGTGAAGCAGGTCTGTATGTGCCCCCCATATCTCTATCTCTGTCCCCGTTTCGTTTTTTTTTTTTCTCTCCTATCAAATACAATGGAAAGGAAAGGGCCAGGTGCACCTGGTTGAGCACACGTTACTGGGCTTGACTCCCCCATCCCCTGCTGCAGGGGGAAAGCTTTGTGAGTAGTGAAGCAGTGTTGCTTTGCTCTTTCTCTACCACCCCTTTTCCTTTCAATTTCTGGCTATCTCTATCTAATAAATCAAGATAATAAAATTTTTCAAAAAATAAGTAAAATGGAAAGAAAAAAAGGAAAATGCCACAGGTGCAGTAGATTCATAGTATCAGCATTGAGCCCCAGTAATAACTCTGGAAGCAATTAAAATAAATAGGGAGGGAGTCAGGTGGTAGCGCAGTGGGTTAAGTGCAGGTGGCGCAAAGCGCAAAGACCTGTGTAAGGATCCCGGTTCAAGACCCCAGCTTCCCACCTGCAGGGGAGTCACTTCACAGGTGGTGAAGCAAGTCTACAGGTGTTTTATCTTTCTCTCCACATCTGTCTTCCCCTCCTCTCTCCATTTCTCTGTCCTATCCAACAACAATGACTTCACTAACAACAAGAAGAATATAACTATAGCAGTAAAACAACAAGGGCAGGCGGAGGGTAGATAGCATAATGGTTATGCAAACAGACTCTCATTCTTGAGGCTCCAAAGTCCCAGGTTCAATCCCCCGCACCACCATAAGCCAGAGCTGAACACTGTTCTGGTTAAAAAAATTTTTTTTAATAATAATTTTTAAAAAGTGGTAGACCAACACTTTTGGTTTTTGTGGTCCGGGAGGTGGTGCAGTGGTAAAGACTCTCAAGCATGAGGTCTTGAGTTCAATCCCCGGCAGCACATGTGCCAGAGTGATGTCTGGTTCTTTCTCTCTCCTCCTATCTTTTTCATAAATAAATAAAATCTTTAAAAAAAAAAAAGGGCAACAAAGGGAATAAATAAATATTAAAATAAGTAGATAAAACTTTGGAGGCTTGGATATCCCAGGTTCAACTCCCAGCACCAGCCTGAATCTGTGTTCTTGTACATTGTAACATGCACTCAACCAGATGTGCCACAACCTGGTCACTATTTTTATTTTGGATATATGTCCAGATGCCCCTAATATCTTTGATGATGTATTTGAGTACAGAGACTTTTTTTTTTTTTTTTTTTTTGCCTCCAGGGTTATCACTGTCGTACCTGCACTACAAATCCCACTGCTCCTATGGGCTATTTTTTCCCTTATGTTGCCCTTGTTGTTTATCGTTGTTGTTATTATTGTTGTTATTGCTGTCGTTGTTGGATAGGACAGAGAGAAATCAAGTAGGTAGAGGAAGACGGGGAGAGAAAAATAGACACCTGCAGACCTGCTTCATCTCCTGTGAAGCCACCCCCACATAGGTGGGGAGCCGGGTGCTAGAACCAGGATCCTTACACCAGTGCTTGTGTTTTGTGGCATGTGCGCTTAACCTGCTGCCTACTGCCCAGCCCCCCAGACCTCATCTTTATCAGAAATCCAGGATGGTCCCAGACTTAAGGATAGTTTTGGTGAGGAATAGACTTAGGAAAGCTTTGTTTTCTTGTTGTTGTTTTGCCTTTTCACCAATCTCAGAGATACTTTCATTCTGATCACTTAGATCTGACCCTAGCTGTGCCTATCAGTAACTCCTTGGCCATCGTCTTCACACTGATTGTTGGGAAGGCCCTTGGAGAAGATATTGGTGGAAAGCGTAAGTCAGGCCACTTTACAAGGGGAAGCAGCTACTTGGGCTTTGGTGCACCTGGTTCTTTCTCTAGGGGTGTGTGTGTGTGTGTGTGTGTGTGTGTGTTCTCCCCCATTGTGCCCTTCTGTATAGCAATAGCCCTCCTACTTCCTTGTGGCTATCAGTTTCCTTCTCCTGGGATGTCTGGGGACACATACTATCTGAATCTTTCCCTCAGTCCTACACTAGTTCCAATTGGCATGACTGACTTAAAAGCCTCTCGATTTCTACCACTATTTCAGAAGCATTTGTAGGCATGGTGCTCACCGTGACAGGAATTGCACTCTGCATCACAAGCTCAGCGAGCAAGACACAGGAGCACCCATCAACTCTTTGAATGGACCAAAGCCACTCTCCAGCTCTGCTGTCTCCAGGAGCCCTGCTGGCCATAAGGTGCAGACAGTGAGCTGTTGGCCTAACACTTCCCACCACAGAACCTCAGTTTCCTCATCCCTCATGAAGATAATAGCTACCTCATGGATCAAAATGACAAGTGAAAGGGTTTTATAATTTCCAAAAGCTGTTCAACCCTCAGCAACATTCCTGCTTCAGCAACTGTCTCCCTACTGTCTTGTCTGGTCCACAGCCCAGGCACCATGACTGAGGCATGGCTGAGGCATTACTGGACTATCACAGTGGCAGGGTGGATGGACAGCAGAAGCCTCGCTGCACAGAGAGGTGAGCTATAGCCTCTGAATCAGGACTGTAAACTAGAGGCCTCCAAGCTTCAGTCAGAGAGCTGTGGCTGACCGGGCATGTGGCAGGATATGGATAGACTAGGGGAGGGGATGCAGCAGAGTCACAGATGTAAAAGAGATGCCCTGGGAGTCGGGCGGTAGCGCAGCAGGTTAAGCGCATGTGGCGCAAAGTGCAAGGACCGGCGTGAGGATCCCGGTTAGAGCCCCTGGCTCCCCACCTGCAGGGGAGTCGCTTCACAGGCAGTGAAGCAGGTCTGCAGGTGTCTTTATCTCCCCTTCTTGGTCTTCCCCTCCTCTCTCCATTTCTCTCTGTCCTATCCAAAAATGATGACATCAGTATCAACAATAATAAAACAACAAGGGCAACAAAAAGGAATTAAATATTTTAGATTTTAAAAAAAAATAAAATAAAGGGAGCAGGTGGTAGTGCAGCAGGTTAAGCACAGGTGGTGCAAAGCTCAAGGACCAGCGTAAGGATCCTGGTTCGAGCCCCCAGATCCCCATCTGCAGGGGAGTCGCTTAATAGGCTGTGAAGCAGGTCTGCAGGTGTCTATCTTTCTCTCCCCCTGTCTGTCTTCCCCTCCTCTCTCGATTTCTCTCTGCTCTATCTGACAACGACAGCAATAACAACATTAACTACAACAATAAAACAAGAACAAGGGCAACAAAAGGAAATAAATATTTAAAAATAAATAAAATTAAAAAGAGATGCTCTGATAGCTTTTCCTGGCGACAGGTGGAAACCCTCAACAACCCACCCCTCACACAGATGGCAGCCCCAGTACTGCCTGACTACAGCGTATAGCACAACTCCTGGCACGTAGTAGCCTGTAATAAACTGCAATAAATAGACAGAGGTTGGTGAGTACTGTTTATTGTGACAGACTTACTCCAAGTTTGTGAGCTGCTCTCCCAAGCTCCTAATTCCCCAGGGATACCCATAAAGAAATAGCCTCCATGGCTGGGCTGTGGGTTTGGCACCTAAAGAATAGGGAAGGACTGAGGAGGCTGCTGTGTGTCCTATGAACCCAGGGGAGGTGCTGGCTCCCTGAAACTGGTGGCCAAAGGCTGAAGGTAGAAGTTGGATGCAGAATGGTGGTGTCCAGTTCCTGGCTGAAGCTGCTGATTCAAGATGGTGAGGCAGGGACTGTGACTGAATGACTTGCCTTAGTCCCAGGTTGATTTTCCAGGACCTCTTCCACTATCTGTGCTACCCTCTGGAGGAGGGAAAGGCAGGCAGAATGAAGCCATTAGCAACCTGGGTACAGCCCCAGCCTGGAGTTCCCCACTCCTCTTCCGTTCACTGCTCCCCCAACCCCCAGTCTCTTTCAGAAAATGGGAAGAGACTTTAGAATCAGGACACGCCCCGCCACTTAACAAAGTAGAAAGTTAGGCTCTGAGATGTTAGGAGATCTGCTGGCAATCACAAGGGGAAAACTATCCCAGAGCCCAGAGCTGTTAGTTTGGAGCTCAGAATTCCTCCTCACATAAAATACACATCCAGATGCAGCCCACCTGATCCAGGGGTTCCTCTGTCTTGGTGTCTTCATCATCTGCTACTACCTGAGCCCCTGCTGTCTCCCTCCTTGGATGGGTAGCCCCATATACTCCCTTGATTCCTGATGAACAAGGCAACAAAGACTGATGACCTTAGCCTTCTTTCCCTCGACCTCCCCTTTCAGCTCTTGTTTTTTTGTTTTTGTTTTGTTATTAGATAGAGTGAAAGAGACCACAGCACAGAAGCTCCCATCAATTCAATGAGGGCTAAACTTGAACTTGGGTCATGTGCATGGCAAAACAGCACACTGAGTGAGCTAGTTCACCATCCAGCTCTTAGGCTTTGTGCCACATTCCTCACTACTGTGGTGGATAACAGGAAAATTTCAGAGGCAGGTCTTCGGCCCCCACCCTATCCCTTCCAAATCCTGTCCCTTAAGTTTCCTGGCTTTGAGTTTCTTCTTCTTCTTTCTTCTTTCTTCTTTCTTCTTTCTTCTTCTTCTTTCTTCTTCTTTCTTCTTCTTCTTTCTTCTTCTTCTTTCTTCTTCTTTCTTCTTCTTCTTTCTTCTTCTTCTTTCTTCTTCTTTCTTCTTCCTTCTCCTCCTTCTCCTCCTTCTCCTCCTTCTCCTCCTTCTCCTCCTTCTCCTCCTCCTCCTCCTCCTCCTCCTCCTCCTCCTCCTCCTTCTCCTTCTTCTTCTTTTTTTGCTATCTATTTATTTTTAAAGATTTATCATTTTATTTATTAACCTCCAGGGTTATCACTGGAGCTCAGTGCCTGCACTATGAATCCACTGCTCCTGGAGGCCATTTTTCCCATTTTTGTTGCCCTTGTTATTGTTGGCACTGCTGTTGTTATTGGATAGGATAGAGAGAAATCTAGAGAGGAGGGGAAGACAGAGGAGGGAGAGAAAGACAGACACCTGCAGACCTGCTTCACCACTTGTGAAGCGACCCCCTACAGGTGGGGAGCCAGGGGCTCAAACCTGGATCCTTGTGCAGCTCCTTGTGCCTCACACCACATGCACTTAACTTGCTGCGCCACCACTTGGGCCCCTATATTTATTGGATAGAAACAGCCAGAAATTGAGAAGGGAGTGAAAGAGAGATGGAGAGACACCTGCAACACTGCTTCACCATTCTCAAAGCTTTCTCCCTGCAGGTAGGGAGTGGGGACTTGAACCTGGGTCCTTGCCCATTGTAACATGTGCGCTCAACCAGGTGTGTCACCACCCACCCCCACCCCCACCCCCGGCTTTGAGTTTCCATGAGCTTCATTTCATATGCTGGGTTCCTATGAAAAGGCCTAAAACTGGATGAACACATAGAAGAGTAAGAAACAGTTGTGCTGTGGCCAAGACCAGCTGTGGACCTGCATTTGCTTTCTCCACGGACCTCCCCAGAACAACAGCAACCATCCTGTATCTCTGTTAGAAGGAAGGTCTCCGGAGCTCCTCACCTGATGGAAATGAGAGAGGAGGGAGTTTGCTCTGTGGCTGAATAACCTGCTGGGGGCTAGCGGAGAAAGCAGATTGCTCAAGTGGGCTTGGTTCCTTTGGAGAGGGCTGGGTTGCCTGTGCCTCTGGGTCATGGGCCTGGAGAAGGGACACTGGGCTTGGACTGCAGGTGCTGACTCTTGTTATCTTCTCTAGTTCCACTCCAGGCTTGTGTGCCCCTGGTGCCTGTGGGAACTTGAGAGAAGAAATTTCATCCATCTTGGTAGCCTGCATCCACCCTCCCAACTCCCTCTCCCCATAAAGTTGCCGTGTTCACACTGATAACCAGGCTAAGGTACCCTCCTTTCCAGCTCCTGGGGGTGTTTGTTTGTTAGTTTGATAGATGCAAAGAATGAAAGAGACTACAGCACCAAAACTTCATTCAGTGTGGTAGGGCTAGGCTCGAACCTGGGTCATATGCATGGCAGAATAGCAACTATCCAAGTGAATAGCTAGTACCTGCCACTCAAGATGCCCAATAAAACCAGGTTCTATCCCTGTAGCTTCCCCCACCCAGAGTTCACCAAATGCTTTGGAGGGTACAGGCCTGCAGTAAGATAGGTGGCAGATAAGCTCACATGCTGCCAGACATGCCAGTTCTTTCTCCCACTAGCTGACCTGGCAAAAAGGCATTAGGTCTAGCAACTCCAGAGTCCTGAAGATCTTCACAGATGAAACCGGCCAGGCTGGCTTCCCACCCCACCCCCCCCAAACTCTGAGTTGGGCTCTGGCATTCAACAGCTGTCACCCTGAACAACTGTCTTCAGTCCTGTGAACCTCGGTCTCTGTTCTGGAAAATGGGAACGGCAATCTGTTTCACAAGATGAACTGAGAAGATGCTGTGAGATAAGGGCCTAGTCCCCTCCCCCACTCCCTCCCTCCATTCCATGGCCGCACACATCACCTACCCACTGCTTACGGGACCGAGACTTCAGGCCTGAGGGGTGCCTGCAGTGAAAAAAGACTTGTAGTAGGCAAAGGAGGATACAGGCCAGGGTGACTTCCTCTGCTCCAACCTGCTACCCCTCAACCTCACACATACATACCAGCAGCCCCTGGGCATTGAGGGACTGGGCACCAGCAGTTCCAGATAGGGGAGGGCCTTGAATTCCTCCGCTCCAACGGCCACGTAGTAATGGCCACTCACCAGAGCCTCCCCTGCTGATAGTGGGGTCCCCTCCAGTGTGCAGAGTCTGAGAGAAACGAGTAGCTAAGAGTCAATGGGCAATATGCCTCTTCCAGTTCAGTAAGACTGCAATGGGTGGACGTGGCTATTCCAGGGTACTCTCTGACTTGTAGCCCTCTGGGCAGCAGGGCTCAGTCACCCAAGGTCTGCTCTGAGTGCCAGGCTGGAGGGTCTCTCTGTGGTATAAGAGGAAGTGGCATTTAAAGAAGCATGACTTATGGTGGTGCTGGGGACTGGACCTGGGACCTTTGGTACCTCAGGCATGAAAGGCTTTTTGCATAACCACTCACTAGGCTATCTCACCAGCCTGGGGAGCATGCTTTCTTTTTGTCTCTTCTTCCTCTAATCTTTTTGATCCTGCACTATTCCTCTGCTCCTGGCAGACTCTCCCCTCCTCCAGGCCACCCTTTTCAATATCACAGAGACAGAGGTAGAGAAAAAGAAACACTGCAGTACTGCTCCACCAGCCATTAGCTTCCCTTAAGCACAATGCTTCCATGTGATGTTAGGCCTCAAACCCAATTCTCAAACATGCTAAGTGTGTCCTCTACCAGGTGAACTATCTCCCAGACCCATCCTTCAGTAATCTATTCAAGTATGGTCAGAGCCAAGAGGGAGTTTGCTGGGGGGCTGGAGGAGAGCATTTTGGGCCTTCCGTCTTCCTTCACTCACTTGCACACAGCCCCGCTGCGCAGCTTGGCCTTCACTGTCAGGAGTTTCAACACCAATTCCCAGTCCTTGTTGGCAGCCTGGGACAGCTTCAGACTGAATGGAGGACTTACTAGGTCCCCATTCCTAAACACACTGGGACAAAGAACAGCCTGGTAAGGAGAGTCCCTAGGACTCCCTAATTATAAGAGGATGTGGGGTGACTAGAGGGGGGGTCCCTGACATGCTCTGACAGTCACTGCACTGGTCTATTTTCCTCCATCAAGCTTGGTGGCCTATAGCCCCACTAGCCCCCTGGGATAAAAAATGCTTCCATTTTCACTCTCTCTCTTTTTCTAAGATTTATCTATGAATGAGAGAGAGAGAACCAGGGCATCACTCTGGTACATGCAATCCTAGGGATCAAACTCAGGATCTCATGCTTGAGAATCCAATGTTTTACCCACTACACCACCTCCAGGACTGCAAACCACCCCCGTTTCTTGGCCTAATGCACTGCTCCTCAACACCAGCACTCACTAGATACAGCAGGGGGATCCTGTAGATACTCGCCATCCCAGGGGCCTGCCATGGGGGTGGCAAGTGACAGGAGGACCCTGAAATCCAAATTGGGGAAAAAGTGAGGTCCTTGGTTAAGAGTGGGTCATCGGGGTCAACGGTAGTACAGTGAGTTAAGCACACATGATGCAAAGTGCAAGGACCGGCGCAGGGATCCCGGTTCAAACCCCCAACCCCCCCACCTGCAGGAAGGTCACTTTCCAAGCAGTGAAGCAGATCTGCAGGTGTCTTTATCTTTCTCTCCCCCTCTCTGCCTTCTCCTCCTCTCTCCATTTCTCTATGTCCTATCCAACAACGATGACATCAGTAACAACACTAATAACTACAACGATAAAACAAGGGCAACAAAAGGGAATAAATAAATATTTTTTAAAAGAGTAGGTTATCTAGGGTGAGGAGGTAAAGGAAAGGAACGTGTGTGTATAGGGTGGGGAGATGGTCACACCAGATAATGCTTCTACCTTTAAGTCACATTCTTAAAATTTAGCACCTTTTGTTGCCCTTGTTTGTTTTTTTTATTGTTGTAGTTATTGTTGTTGTTGATGTCGTTGTTGGATAGGACAGAGAGAAATGGAGAGAGGTGGGGAAGACAGACGGGAGAGAAAGACACCTGCAGACCTGCTTCACCACTTGTGAAGCGACTCCCCTGCAGGTGGGGAGCTGGAGGCTCAAACCGGGATCCTTGCCCCAGTCCTTACACTTTGCACCACGTGCGCTTAACCCGCTGTGCTACCACCCAACTCCCTTTAAGTCACATTCTAATCCAGCTCCTACCCCCCATGTGTTTTACAGCTTTCTCTTTCCTTTGAGGACTCCAACCTAGAGAGAATATATGTAAAAGGCTAGGAAAGGAGCAGGGCGTAGTGTTATTTGTTTTTGTTTTACCATAACATTGCTCAGATATGACTTTTGGCAGTGAACCTGGGACCTTACAGTCTCAAGTATAGAAGTCTTTCTGCATAGATATTATGCTCTCTCCCCTACCCACAGCATAGTCTTGAAATCCTGCACCCCAGGAAGGAGTCGCTGGCTCCAGAGTAGGTGTGGAGAAGATCCCCATGGAACTGGCAGATTCAGCTCTTTCCAGGGTCCAGCTTCCCAGAACAAGTTGAGAGCAATCCCAGGAGGGTGCAGAGACAGAGGGATAGGGAAGGGTATTGATACTCACTAGATGTCTGTTGTTCTTTTCACCTGGCTCCTTTCTTCCAGGGGGTAAGTAGCTAAAAGGACAAATATATTTCAGCCTCAAATTCCTTGCTAACTGCCAGGTATCCCTTCCCATTGGGAAATTCTCAAATCATCTCAGTTTATAAACAGATATTGGCACTTAAATCTGACTGAAGACCTCGGCTGAATATTCTGATTGGGGTCTCCAGAACATTTCACCCAGCAGAGCACAAAACCGGGGGATTGAACCCTGCCACTACATGGGAGTACCACAGCACCAGAGGAAGCTCCACAGAGGGAAGAGCAGTCTATCTACCTGAAATTTTTAAAAAGGGAGTCAGGGGGTCAGTAGCACAGCGGGTTAAGCACATGTGGCACAAAGCACAAGGACCAGTGTAAGGATCCTGGTTCGAGCCCCGGGCTCCCCACCTGCAGGGGAGTCACTTCACAAGTGGTGAAGCAGGTTTGCAGGTGTCTGTCTTTCTCTCCCCCTCTCTGTCTTCTCCTTTCTTTATTTCTCTCTGTCCTATCCAACACTGACAACAACAATAATACCACAACAATAAAACAACAAGGGTAACAAAAGGGAATAGATAAATAAAATATAAAAAAATTTTTAAAATGAAAATAGTGGTCCAGAAGTATGGAATTGTGAGTGTATGAGGCCCAGGAACTGCAAAAGAAAGAGAAATCCTGTTTTTTAAATTATCTTTATTTTTTGGATAGACAGCCAGAAATCGAGAAGGAAGGAGATAGACACCGGCAGCCCTGCTTCACCACTCACAAAACTTTCCCCCTGCAGTGGGGGCCAGGGGCTCGAACCTGGGTCCTGCACACTGTAACATGTCGCTCAACCAGGTGTACCACCACTGGCCCTGAGAAATTCACTTTTAAAGATTTATTTATGGGTAGAGAGTAGATAGCATAATGGTTATGCAAACAGACTCATGCCTGAGGCTCCAAAGTCCCAGGTTCAATGCCCCACACCACCATAAAGCCAGAGCTGAATAATGCTCTGGTAACAAAAACAAGCAAACAAAAAGATTCATTTACAGGGCCAGGTGGGAGCATATGTGGTTAAGTTCATGTTACAGTGCGCAAGGATCTGGGTTCAAGTCCATGGTCCCTACCTGCAGGGAGAAAGCTTCATGAGTGGTGAAGCAGGGCTGCAGGTGTCTGTCTTTCCCTCTCTATCTCCCCCTCCTCTCTCAATTTATCTCTGTCCTATCCAACAACAATAGCAACAGCAACAACAGTAGAAGAAAGATGGCCACCAGGAGCAGTGGATTCATAGTGCAGGAACTGTGCCCCAGCAATAACCCTGGAGACAAAAATAAAGACTCTCATGCCTGATGTCCCCAAATCTTGGTTCAATCCCCAGCACCACCTTAAACCCAAGTTGAGCAGAATTCTGGTAAAAATAAAGAATGGAGATAAGCCCACCCCATTTCAAGGGACTGCGATCGCCCAGAGATAATATATAAAAATACTGAACATTATTGCTACTCCCTCCCTCCCCAGGCTCTTTGGCCGGCCCTAGCCTACTCACTGGAGCTTGTGGAATCGTTCGAAGCCAGCAGCCACATACTGTCCTCCATTCTGTAGGTCTGCTAGGTTAGTGACAGGGTGGCCATGACATGGTGTGTAGAGGGCACGCACCGCCAGTGGGGCCTGCACTACTGAAGTCACCTCACCGAGAAAAGTCTCCAGGGTGGGGAATCGGCGTTGAGTCACCACCAGTTGGTGACCTGGGGAGAAGGGGTCCCCATTCCGGTACACTACTACCTTCTTTGCCATGGGGCTGCCACCTGGCATGGTGTTTCCTCAGCTAGAGACACAGAGCTGTTGCCAGGAAACCAAAACAAGGGCTGGGAAGAGTGCCAATCAGAGGTGAAGCCCTGCCTCTCAACCAGGAAGGCAGGGAGGTCCTATACAGGAATATGTCTGCATTCGGGGTGTCTTTCAGTCTACCCTCAGTGGAGCTTCACAAGAGAAGAGTTGCAGGGGCCAGGCAGTGGCACACTTGGTTAAGTGCTCACATTACAGTGTGCAAGGACCCAGGTTCAAGCCTCTAGTCCCCACCTGCAGGAGGAAACCTTCACGAGTGGTGAAGCAGGGCTGCAGGTGTCTCTTGTCTCTCTCTCAATTTCTGTCTCTATCCAATAATAAATGAATATTTTAAAAAAGGGAGTCGGGTGGTGTCGGGAAATTCTGAGGATGTGGTAGAGCCTGGCAGGGCTTAACCTGAGGAGTGTGTCTATCCTGTCAGTCTCTCTCTCTACTGAGAGGTTGAGCAAGGAGAGACAGGAGTAACCCCAAAGGTTTGCCCCGTCTTATCAGACTCCCTGCCTCACAAAGCACCCCGCATTCCTGATACTATGGCCATTAGATAAGAAGAAAGGGGGAGATGTCGGAAAATGGTGAGGAGCCTCACAAAGCAACCTGCATTTTTCTGCCTCCAGGAGTCTGGTATTCATTAAAACATTAAGCCAGCCCCCCCTGCTCCACTGTGCATTCCTGATGGCCTATCTACATAATCATTGTTTTGCCTGAAAGATCCCCACCCATCCCATTCCTTTGATCTATCTTCTTTCTACTCTCAAGATCCTCCCTGCCTGCAGGGTATTATTATTATTTTTTAATATTTTATTTATTTATTCATGAGAAAGATAGGAGGCGAGAGAAAGTACCAGATATCAGTCTGGTACATGTGCTAACGGGGATTGAACTCAGGATCTCATGCTTGAGAGGCCAATGTTTTATCCACTGTGCCACCTCCCAGACCACAAAAACCAGGGTTTATTAATCCTACCAGTTAAAACCCTCGCAACAGTTGCTAAGGAAGTTCCTACCTTTCCAGTCCATTTTGCCTTTCTCCGCTGCTTTCCTAGCCATTTCTGTTTCTGAATTGCCACTTCCGGGTGGGCCCTTTAAAAGCCATGGCTCTCTGATCAACAGAGAATTGCATTGCCTCACCACCATGAGCTTGGTTCATGAGTCATCTATCTCCCTCGCATCACTGAGTGAGTAGCAGCCCAGGCTGGCTCCAGGCTCGGTTGCATTCTCTCCAACCCAGAGAGTACGTGCACGGGAAGAGGCACCCCCACGCTAGCCAGGCAGGGTGGTAGCACAGCGGGTTAAGCGCACGTGGCGCAAAGTGCAAGGACCAGCATAAGAATCCCGGTTTAGGGAGTCGGGCTGTAGCGCAGCGGGTTAAGCGCAGGTGGCACAAAGCACAAGGACCGGCATAGGGATCCCGATTTGAACCCCGGCTCCGCACCTGCAGGGGAGTCGCTTCACAGGCGGTGAAGCAGGTCTGCAGGTGTCTATCTTTCTCTCCTCCTCTCTGTCTTCCCCTCCTCTCTCCATTTCTCTCTGTCCTATCCAACAACGACAACAATAATAACTACAACAATAAAACAACAAGGGCAACAAAAGGGAATAAATAAATAAATATTTAAAAAAAAAAAAAAAGAATCCCGGTTTAAGCCCATGGCTCCTCACCTGAAGGGGAGTCGCTTCACAAGTGGTGAAGCAGGTCTGCAGGTGTCTATCTTTCTCTCCCCCACTTTGTCTTCCCCTCCTCCCTCTATTTCTTTCTGTTCTATCTAACGATGACATCAATAACAACAATAACAATAAACAACAAGGGCAACAAAAGGGAAAATAAATATTAAAAATTTAAAAAAATAAAAAAGAATCACTACAAACACTATATACAAAGGAAGACCCAGGGACTCTGTGAGAGGTGGTACCAGAGATACACAAAAACAAATGTTCTAGTAACAATCAGAAGAAGGATTCTGATCCTTCCTGCCACTCCCTAGCCCAAGAGTTGAGTTTAAAGGAGAATCAGTGGTCTGGGAGATGGCACAGTGAATAAAGCGCTGGACTCTCAATCATGAGGTCCTGAGTTCAATCCCTGGCAGCACATGTACCAGAGTGATGTCTGGCTCTTTCTCTCCTCCTCTCTTTCTCATTAATAAGTAAATAAGGGAGTCGGGCGGTAGCACAGTGGGTTAAGCGCAGGTGGTGCAAAGCGCAAGAACCGGCGGAAGGATCCCGGTTCGAGCCCCTGGCTCCCCACCTGCAGGGGAGTCGCTTCACAGGCGGTGAAGCAGGTCTGCAGGTGTCTTCCCCTCCTCCCTCCATTTCTTTCTGTCCTATCCAACAATAATGACATCAATAACAACAGCAAGGGCAACAAAAGGGAATAAATAGATAAATATTTAAAAAATACATAAGTAAATAAAATATGTTGAAAAAAAAAAAAGAATCAGTTTGGGGGGCTGTTTCCCAAGGAGGATGACTAATCTTCTAGTTAGTGGCTCTTAGCAGGTGATGGGGAATATTCCTCATGTCAGGAGGTGGGCAGAAGAACCAATTCTGTCTGGATCAGGAAAGGAAAATGAGGGTCTGGCGGTGGCGCACCAGGTTAAGCCCACATAGTAGGAAAGGAAACAACTTGGCTCAGAACACAAGAGAAACCTTTATTCATCAGACGCCTCCCTTTTCTCCGCCAGACACCTAAGCTTGGATTTAGCTAGAAACAAAGGATGAATCTCCATCTTCTTCTTCTTCCTACACTGGTTCCAGTTCCTTGCCTCCATTAGTCACTACAGGGCAGGGACAGGATACAGGCTGGTTCCAGGGAGCTAGGATGATGCTGTGTCTCCCTCACTGTGTTCTCATGGCACCTGCCTTGAGAACCTCGCTCTCCCCTGCTCTCCTGCATGTAGCCTGGTGTTCCTGTTTTCCATGGCCAGCCTCTGCACTGGTTCTCTGTGTGCTGAGGTGCCGTGGAAGACTGTTTCACAGTTTCTGGGTTCACCTTGACTTCCATGGTGCAGTCCTCTGGTTTCCCCAGTCTTCCTGACTGGGTTTACTATAAGTTCTTTCCCTAGAAATTTTTTCACTGCAAGTCTGGCCCTTGGGTGGTTTAGTCCTCCGGAGATCCAGGCCACCATCCTCTGGCCCTGCCAAAGTCTCATCCCAGGAGATGCAGCCCTCTGAGAGGTCTAACCCTTGTGGTCTAGCTCTTTGGCAGGCAGGTTCTTTGTGGTCTGTCTCTCTGGAAGACTTGTCGAATATTTGGCCTTTCACAGAATACAGGTAACTGTGTTCTAATTTCTCCAGAACAGATGCCTTTGGGATTCTGGCCCTCTAAGACTTTGTCCATTGTAGGCAGATTCCTTCCAGAGTCCTTCTCACAGCTTGGCCCTTTGGTGAACCTGTTCTCTTTGGCCTGATCATCTGATAGTATGGACAGTTGTGGTCCAGTGCTCCTGTGGCCAGGGTTCCTATATTTGGTCCCAGCAGTAGTGTCATCTGTGGAGGCCAATTCTGGGGATTCATGGATTGTCACCTGAGCCTCCAGTATGGACTCATCTGTGCAATCTCTCTCTATAGTGATCCTGTCTCTGTAGGTTGGTCTTCCAGAGATGGGCTTGGTTGTGTCCTGGCCCTTTCAAAGGCCTATCCCCTGTGGTCTAGATACAAGCTGGACTTGTCTCCGGTCTGGTCCACCTCTGGGGAGTTCAGTGTCTGCTTGAGAATTAGATACTGTGGGAAGAAAAGATACACTGCATTTATGCAGGCTGGCTTGGAAATGAAAAGTGGCTTTTCCCAAACCCCCATGCTTGGCCCTAACGGTGCAGAAAGGGCTCCAAGTAGGGCTCCAAGTCAGTGCCTACCTCCTTGCGGCTATTGATAGCCTGTTGAAGCCATAATAGCTCCATGGCCAAGTTGCTGCGGTGGTGCTGGAGCTCTTGGAGCTGAGTCTGGCTGTGGGGAAGTCTTGGACCTGAGTCGTCTGTGCAGGAGGAAGGAAAGAAGAGAGCTGGACCAGGAGAGAGCTCACCTGACATGCCTTAACAGTGTGACGTCTAGGATCCGAATTCTGGTAGGACATAGCAACACCATGGGAATGCTGTGGATGGTGGACCAGTGTGTTATGATGGCTCTCTTTCTCTTTTCTTTTCTTTTTTAAAAATTTATTTATTATTGGATATACACAAAAAAATTGAGAGGGGAGAGGGAGACAGAGAAGGAGAAAGGGAGACAGGCGGTAGCACACCAGGTTCAGCACACTTAGTGTGATGTGCAAGGACCTGTGCAAGAATCCTGTTTTGAGCCCCTTGGCTCCCCACCTGCGGGGGGGGGGGGGGGCATTGCTTCACAGGTGGTGAAGCAGGTCTGCAGGTGTCTATCTTTCCTCTTCTCTGTTTTCCTCTCCGCTCTCAATTTCTCTCTGTCCTATCCAACAGCAACAACAACAACAACAAAGGGAGAGACACACTTGCAGCTCTACTTCACCAATCATGAAGCTTTCCCCATGCAGATGGGGATCAGGGGTTTGAACCAGGGTTCTTATGTACTACTTTGTGTGTGTTTAGCCATGTATGCCACTGCGATGCAGTCTACCCATGTTTGGGCCTGGACGACCCTGCACTGGGGGAGGCTTCAGCAGTATGATCTCTCCCTCCGGAAAAAAAAAAAAAAAAGTCAGAGGGCCAGGCAGTGCAAGGACCCAGGTTCAAGTCCCTGGTCCCCCTCTGCCAGGGGAAGCTTCACAATGGACCAGTCCTGTAGGTGTCTCTCCTCTGTCTCTCTCTGATCTAGCCCCTAAAAAAAATTTTTTTTAAAGTCGACCTGGAGTGGTAATGGCTGAATGATGATCAAAAAATGAGGAAAAGAAGGGGTGGTGGTGGTGTGAGGTGAGTAAAATAGTATAATGGTTATGCAAAGCACTTTCCAACCTGAGGGTCTGAGATCTTTGGTTCAATCTCTGGCATTACCATAAGCCAGAGCAGAAAAAGAAAGAAGGAAAGAAAACTGCGGCCTTGGAGGTAGCAGAGTGGGTAAAGAGTTGGACTTTTAAGTATGAGGTCCCACGTTTGATTTCCAGCAAAGAAATGAAAAACGGGGTCAAAAGAGTGAACTCACTGGGCAGGATACATACCTTGCCATGTGCGAGGCCCAGGTTCAAGCTCCAACGCCACACAGGAGGTGCTCTGGCACCGGTGGAAGCTCTGGTGCTCCAGAAACAAAATAAATAAGTGGGGGCCAGGTGGTGGCACACCTGGTTAAGCACACACATTACAGTGTGCAAGGACACAGGTTCAAGTCCTTGGTCCCCACCTGCAGGGGGGGAAGCTTCACGAGTGGTGAAGCAGGGCTGCAGGTATCTCTGTCTCCTCTCAATTCCTCTGTTTGTTTGTTTGTTTTTTACCAGAGCACTGTTCAGCTCTGGCTTATGGTGGTGCGAGGGATTGAACCTGGGACTTTGGAGCCTCAGGCATGAGAGTCTGTTTGCATAACCACTATGCTATCTACCCTCTTCCTCTCAATTCCTCTGTCTTTATCCAATAATAAATAAATAAAAATATTTAAAGAAAAAAGAAAATAAGGGGGTCGGGCGGTAGCACAGTGGGTTAAGCACACATGGCGCAAAGTGCAAGGACCGGTGTAAGGATCCTCGTTCGAACCCTCGGCTCCCCACCTGCAGGGAAGTTGCTTCACAAGCAGTGAAGCAGGTCTGCAGGTGTCCATCTTTCTCTCCCCCTGTCTTCCCCTCCTCTTTCTATTTCTCTCTGTCCTATCCACAACGATGACATCAATAACAACAACAACAACGAAGGGCAACAAAAGGAAATAAATAAATAAAAACAAGGGCAACAAAAGGGAAAATAAAATAAATATTTAAAAAAAGAAAATAAGGTGGTCCGGGAAGTGACACAGTGGATAAAGCATTGGACTCTCAAGCATGAGGTCCTGAGTTCAATCCCCGGCAGCACGTGTACCAGAGTGATGTCTGGTTCTTTCTCTCTCTCCTCCTAACTTTCTCATTAATAAATAAATAAAATATTAAAAAAAAAAAAAGAAAAGTAAAACTTGGCTGGGGAGGCTGCACAACAGCTTCATACATATTCAAAGCGCCAAATGAAATAAAGAGAAAGCCCATGGTCTGGGAGATGGCGCAGTGGAAAAAGCATTGGACTCTCAAGCACGAAGTCCTGAGTTCAATCCCCAGCAGTACATGTACCAGAGTGATATCTGGCTCTTTCTCTCTCTCCTCCTATCTTTCTAATCAGTAAATAATAAATAAAATATTAAAGAGAGAGAGAGAAAGCCCTATATATACATGAGGAGAGACAGAAATTGAAAGGAAGGGAGTCAGGGTGGTAGTACAGTGGGTTAAGCGCAGGTGACGCAAAGCACAAGGACCACCGTAAGGACTCCTGGTTTGAGCCCCTGGCTCCCCCACCTGCAGGGGAGTCACTTCACAAGCGGTGAAGCAGGTCTGCAGGTGTCTATCTTTCTCTCCCCATCTGTCTTCCCCTCCTCTCTCCATTTCTCTCTGTCCTATCCAACAATGAAGACATCAAGAACAAGAACAATAATAACTACAACAATAAAAGAAGGGCAACAAAAGGGAATAAATAAAATTTAAAAAAAGAAATTTTAAAAAAGAAGATACTGAGGGACCAATATCTGTAGTACTGCTTCACTACTCGTGTCTCGGAAGAATAATCAACGTAGTGTGTGCATTAAAAAAAAGAAATGGAAAAAAAAAAAGTCCAATGCTAGGAAGGAATCGACAGGGGTTGGTGGTGGTAGTGGTAACTGAGGAGTGGGTTAAACCCGGTTCTTGTGCATGGTAATGTTGTGCTCAACTGGGTACACCACCACCCAGCCCCAAGAGAAACTCTTTTTTTTTTAAGAGATTTTATTTATTTATTTATTCATGAGAAAGAGAAGAGGAAAGAGAGAAAGAACCGGACATCACTCGGTACATGTGTTGCTGGGAACTGAACTCAGGACCTCGTGCTTGAGATCCAGTGCTTTATCCACTGTGCCACCTCTCAGACCACCCAAGAGAAAGTCTTAAGGTATAAAGACAAGATGCCTTAGCAACCATTAGACCTCAGCACTCTTCCCCTCACCATTATGTGTTGCCCCCAATAAGGCAACAGAATCAAGGCAAAGAATGTACCTTATAAAACAAGTCTTTCACTTTCAGGTGGGAAAACCGAGGCCCAGAGGTGGTCAGGGCTTGCCCTGATCTAGGTAGAGAGGTACCTGGGTTCTTGATCCTTGATGTATTTCTGATCTCTTTGTGGCTGGGTTTCCTGCTCTGCTCATCCTGAAGCCAGGGGCTGTCATCTCTGCAGGGAAGGCTGTCTGAGGTCACTGAGCTCTCTCCTTGCTTCTTCATCACCTTCTTTTCCCAGACAGCCTTTTTCTCAGGTTCATTACATGGGATGTGGCTGCACTGTTTTTGCTCTGGACCTGGTACCTTTTCTCCACTTTGCCTGGTCCAATGAAATTTTGCTTTCTGAAAAATAAGAAGTATGAGAGCTCTAGGACCCTCCAAGTTTGTGGGTACTGTAATTTAACAGACAAATTGGTAGTGATTAAGGATTAGAACATTAACAATCTTGTGACAGGGAGAGAGACTGTCAATGAATATATATGACATCTATTTGTTTTGAGGGGTGACTCCTATTTTAATGAATAGAGACAGAGAGAAATTGAGCAGAAAGGAGAGATAGATGGGAGTCGGGCAGTAGCGCAACGGGTTAAGCGCACGTGGCACAAAGCGCAAGAGGCACAAAGCGCAAGAACCGGCAAGCATCCTGGTTCGAGCCCCGGCTCCCTACCTGCAGGGGCTTCGCTTTACAGACGGTCAACCACATCTGCAGGTGTCTGTCTTTGTCTCCCCCTCTCTGTCTTCCCCTCCTCTCTCCCTTTCTGTCCTATCCAACAACGAGAACAATAATAACTACAACAATAAAACAACAAGAGCAACAAAAGGGAAAATAAATAAATATTTTTAAAAAGAAAGAACGCGCAGATAGAAAGGGAGGTGGGGTCGGTTAAGCGTAGGTGGCACAAAGTGCAAGGACCAGCGTAAGGATCCCGGTTCAAGCCCTGGGTCCCCCCCACCTGTAGGGAAGTCACTGCACAAGCGGTGAAGCAGGTCTGCAGGTATCTATCTTTCTCTCCCCCTCTGTCTTCCCCTCCTCTCTCCACTTCTCTCTGTCCTATCCAACAATAAACGACACCAACAACAATAATGACCACAACAAGGCTACAACAATAGGGCAACAAAAGGGAGAAAAAATGGCCTCCAGGAGCAGTGGATTCATGGTGCAGGCACTGAGCCCTGGAGGTAAAAAAAAAAAAAGAAAAAAGAAAAAAAAGAAAAAGAAAAAGGAGAGAGGCACCTGCACCACTTGTGAAGTTTCTCCCCTCCCCCCCATGTAGATGGAGACTGGGGGCTTGAACCCCTGTTCTTGTGCATGGAAATGTGTGCACTCAACTAGGTGCACTACTGCCAGCTCCCAGAAAGGTCGGGTTCTGCCATTCCTTTAACCCCCCTGCTCACATCCTTCCTCTTCCCCTTGGCTTGTGTAGTACCTTTGGAAGGAATAGAGGCCTGGGAACCCAGCCTTCTGTCCACCGAAGTGTTCCCAGATCACCCTCGATCTCTTGTACAACAGCCTCATATTCATCTCGCAGACTCAGGAATTGGCGACGGACCAAATAGCCCCGGATACAGGCCTGGTGGGTATGAGGGAAAAAGAAAACTTTTTTTTTTAATTTTTAATTATTATTGGATAGAGACAGAAATTGAGAGGGGAGAGAGACAGACATCTGCAGACCTGCTTCACCACTCGTGAAGCTTTTCCCCTGCAAGTGGGGACCAGAGGCTTGAACCCTGAGCTGATTTATGAAGGCTGACTCAGAACATGGGAACTTTGGCACCTCAGGCTTGAAAGTCTTTTTTGAATAACCACTACGCTATCTCCCCAGCCCTGAACCAGTCTTTTCCATATTTATTTTTATTGGACAGACAGAGAAATCGAGAGGGAAAGGGGACACAGGGAGAGAGATGCCTGAGTACTGCTTGGAGGATTTACTCCTGCAGGTGGGGACCAAAGGTTTGAACCCGGGTCCTTACACATGGTAATGTGTGTGCCTGCTGGGTGCGCCACCACCCGGCCCCTGGACTCTCAGTCCCTCCCGCCCCTTCTCGATGCCGCAGGAGCAAGTGGCAGGGGGGCAAGTGGGCCCCAACATTCGTCCGGTCGGCGGGGCTGGGTCGCTGTCTGCAGAGACGTGGGTAGGTGACTAAACATGACAGCCTCCCTTCGCTAGAAGGTCCCAACCCGAGATCCCACGGCAGGGAAGTCAGGTGCATCCCTGGCCAGGCCGTACTTGCAGTGCCGTCACCCTTCGAAGAAATTGTTCCCGCTGCTCCATTGGGCGCTAACAGCCAGCTGCCCTGGTGGGCGCCTTCCAAATACGTCACTGGCCTGCGCCTGGCGCAGGTCCTGCCCCGTCGTCTCCACGGCAACAGTCCCCGGCCCTCCGGGAGGTGACTCTGCCGCTTGCGCCGGCCCACAGCCCCGCCCCCAGAGCGCCCGGGGGACTCCAACCCCCGCGGGAGCCCGGGTCTCCTAAAGCTCAAGGGTGTTGCGCAGGGGGGCCGGGGGCCACGGCGACCCCGCGGAATAAAGGAGCGAGCAAGTTAGTGAAGACACGGACCCGCTATTTTGCTTCTGGTTTTATTCCATCCAATGCCCCCCTTCTCCCCATAGCACCTGGGGGGCAGGGGAATACCCCAATCGCGCGCATAAAAAGTCACAGTTTGAAGGGAATCGGAAATCTGGGTCAGGTGCGGCACCGACCCCTACGCGGCTGACTGTTCTTCAGGCTCCGCGTTCTCGGCCAGGTGCAGCTTCTGTCTGTGCCAGTCAAGGATTGCGGTGCTTGGACCCGTCTTGCTCCACGCGCACAGGCTCATCACATTCCCGACATTCGGGGGAGAGGCGGGGCGCCCATGCCGGTGCTGATAGCCGAAGCCTCACTATCCCCTCCTCTCTCTCCCTTCCTTTTTTTCTTTCTTTCCTCCAGGGTTATCACTGAGGCACTATGAATCCACTGCTCCTAGAGGCCATTTTTCATTTTTATTGGATTGGACAGAGAGAAATTGAGAGGGGAGAGGAAGAAAGAGAGACAGAAAGACACCTGCAAACCTGCTTCACCGCTCCTGAGGTGACCCCCTGCAGGTGGGGAGCCAGTGGCTGGAACCAGGATCCTCAAGCTTTGTACTATGTGCGCTTAACCCCGTGCGCCACCTCCAGGCGCCCTCTCTTTTCCTTGTTTAATTTTTTCCTCCTTTTCCTCCTCTCTTTTCTCCCTCTCCCTCACACCAGAGCGCTGCTCTGCTCTGGCTGAATCGTGGTGTTGGTGTTCTGTAAATTCAGAGCCTTAAGCATGAAAGGTTTTTGGCATACCCATTAGGCTATCTCCCCAACCACATCATTTCTAAGTGGGGCAGGTAGTCTAAATAGGATATATATATATATGCAAAGAAAGATAGCATAATGGTTATGCAAACAAACTGTCATGCCTGAGAGTCCCAGGTTCAATCCCCCACATCACCATTAGCCAGAGCTGACTTGCGCTCTAGTTAAAAAAAAAAAAAAAATTTAAAGGCCTAGGAGTGAGTAGGATGCTGAATTTGGAAGCATGAGGTCCTGGATTTGATCCCCAGCATCCTATGTGCTCTGGTTCTTTCTCCCTCAGTTTGTGTTTATAAATACCATCCTTTTTTTTTTTTTAATAAACTAGAAAATAACTTTTCAGTACTGAAATAATAGAAAGTTATCAAACAAGTTTTGCAACAGATTGGGGTCTGCTAAAGTGCTTACAAACATTTTGATAGGTAATATATATTCCCTACAACTTTCACCTAATATTTGAGAAATTCTTCCTGTGCTCTTGGCCCCTTCCCCCTTTTTTAAAGATGTATTTATTTACTGGGCAGAGGACACAGCTTAATTGTTATGCAAACGATTTCCATGTCTGAGTCTCTGAAGTCCCAGGTTCAGTCCCTGGCACCACCATAGACCAGAGCTGAGCAATGCTTTGATACAATTTTTTTAAAAATTACTTATCAATATGTGAGAAAGAAGGAGAGAGAGAGAGAACACCAAAGTATCACTCTGGCACACTCATTGCTAGGGACTGAACTTAGGGAGTACAGTGCCTCATCCACTGTGCCATCTCCTGGGCAGCCACCCTGCACTTCTTTAATCTTAGTTAGGCCTAGGGTTAGGGTTAGTGCCCAATTCTGACTCGGTAGGACTGAATGAGATTCGACGTTTATTATATGTAAGTAATCCTGGGGTGGAGGGGTAGGATCAATCTAATCTCATTCTCTCTCTCTCTCACACACACACACACACACACACACACTGGAAAGGATACATAGAATTACTTAGGTCTTCCAGCTGTTAACAGAAAAAGAGAAGTTTCTGTCAGGAGAGGCCCCAGGCTGAACCCCAGACACCAGGAGCAGGGGCACCTTCTGTTGGGAGTTGAGGGGCTCACAGGTCTTGGATCCATGCACCCCAACTTTTTACCCAAGGACCAGGAGGATGTAGAAGCATGTACCTCCCCCACTTCCCACTGTCCCCAGGAACAAAAACACCCAGTGTGGTGACATAAGCACCCACATTGCTAAGCAACTGGTCCAGGTTGCGATCAGCCATGGTCGTCTTCTGCTCCTCAGGCAGTCCTTCAGTGACTCCGTCCTCTTCCTCCTCCTCGTCTTCCTCCTCCCCACACACATCCAGGCTGAAGTGCAGCCGGGCCAGCTTTTCTTGCATCTCCCGCACATGCTCCAGCTGCTCAAAGGAGCATTCTTTTCCTGGACAGCATTTGTCTGAGTCCTAGGAGGCAGCTTGGGACCCTAGCCCCAGCCTTACCCAGAAGCCAGACCCTCCAGTCCCACCCACATGTCCTTCTAAGCCCAGGCCTCAGGACTCACCAAAGGCCTGCAGGCGGCCTGAGTGGAAATCATTGAGCAGGTTCAGCAGGCCCCCTTCCATTTCATAGACATCTGTCACCTCCGTCAGGAAGGAGTGCTGCAGTGGGGTGCCTGCAGAGCCGCCCCCACCTCCAGCCAGAATTGGGCGGCACTTCTCCTTGCCCGCCCTGTATAGGATGGGTATGACCATGGTCACAAAGCCAGGCAGCCAAGTACCTCAGATCTTTTGTACCTCCTGTGTATTTCACCTTTCTATCCACTCACCAGCATACCTGGGTGTTCTTCTGGCCCTGGGCTCTGGGACTGGTAAAGGGAATGCAGTGGGTGAGGCGGGGTAAAAAGAAATCTTTGCCAGTGGCACACAGTCAGGCCTGTGTGTGGAAGGGGGCTCCTGGCCTCTTACTCATTACTCCTGTGACCTTCCTGGTCCTTGATGAATTTGGGGATAGGAACTCTCGTAATTCCATGATAGTCTTCTTAACTCGTCTCAGAACATCATTCTGCCCTTCTTTTAGTTAAAGCTGTTTGGAGGCTGGTGAGATAGCATAGTATATTAGAGCATCAGTATGCATGACCAAGACCACACAAGCTGCAGGTTCAATTCTTGCCAGCAGCATAAGCCAGAGCTGAGAAGTGCTTGCGTCTTTCTCTCGCTGATAAAAATAAATAAAAAGAGAGTGGGTGGTAGCACAACCAGTAAAGCACAAAAGTTACTAAGTGCAAGGACCCTTGTTCAAGCCCTTGGTCCCCCCCCCCCCCCCCGCAGGAGTGAAGCTTCACCAGAGGAACTGCAGACATCTCTCTTTCCCTTTCTATTTCTCTATTATAAATAAAAATAAGTAACTAAAATCATAAATAAAAATAAGTAAATAGGGGGGGCCTGGCGATGGCGCACCCAGTTAAGCACACTTATCAAGCACAAGGACCCAGGTTCGTGGTCCAGGAGGTGGCACAGTGATAAGGCTTTGGACTCTCAAGCATGAGGTCCCGAGTTCAAACCCGGCAGCACATGTGCCAGAGTGATGTCTGGTTCTTTCGCTCTCCTCCAATCTTTCTCATAAACAAATACAATCTTTAAAAAAAAAAAAAATTTAATGGGGAGTTGGGCGGTAGAGCAGTGGGTTAAGCACACATGGCGCAAAGTGCAAGGACCTGCATAAGGATCCCAGTTTGAGCCCCTGGCTCCCCACCTACTGAGGAGTCCCTTCACAGGCAGTGAAGCAGGTCAGCAGGTCAGCAGGTGTCTGTCTTTCTCTCCCCCTCTCTGTCTTCCTCTCCTCCATTTCTCTCTGTCCTAACCAACAATGACAACATCAATAACTACAACAACAATGAAAAACAACAAGGGCAACAAAAGGGAAAATAAATAAAATAAATATATATTTTTTAAAAAAGGGACCCAGGTTCAAGCCCTCACTCCTCACCTGCAAGGGGGATACTTCACAAACAGTGAAGCAGTTATCCAGGTGCCTTTCCCTCCCTCCTTCTATTTATCTTCCCCATCTCTCTCAATTTCTCCCTGTCCTAATAAAAATTTAGAAAGAAAAGCAGGAAAAAAAAAAAGAGGCAAAAATGGCTTCTGGGACTGGTGGATTCATAGTGCTGGCACCAAGCCCCAGTGATAATCCTGGAGGAAAAAAAAAAAAAAGCTGTAAATAGGCCAGGGAGATATTACCATTGGTAGTATAATACTCTGAGGCACAGGTGGTCTGCAGGTTTCCCAGTACCACCATAAGCCAGAGCTGACTGGTGCTCTGATAAAAATAAACACATCTTAAAAGAATAATAAAATACGGAGTCGGGCAGTAGCGCAGCGGGTTAAGTACACATGGAGCAATGTGCAAGGACTGGTGAAAGGGTCCCGGTTCAAGCCCCAGGCTCCCTACCTACAGGGGCATTACTTCACAGGCAGTGAAGCTTTGGTGGTGTCTATCCTTCTCTGCTTCTCTCTGTCTTTCCCTCATCTCTCAATTGCTCTCTGTCCAATCCAACAACAATGACAGCAGTAACAATAAAAATAATAACAACAAGGGCAACGAAAATGGAAAAAAATTGGCCTCTAGGAGCAGTGAATTTGAAGTGCAGGGACCAAGCCCCAGCGATAACCCTGGAAGCAAAATTAACTAATTAATTAATAAAATAAAATGAATACATGAAATATTTCAATAATAACATGATTAATAATAGTTTAAAATTTGCCTTCAGGATACCACTGAATGCCCTTGCCAGTCTGGTCCCCCTTGCCTCTCCAGGTACATTTGCTACTATCCCTGCCCCAGTCCGAAATGCCACTTACACCTCATTTTGGTCATCTCCAAACAGGCCTCTCAGAGATAGGACACATTGTATTTATTTATTTATTCATTCATTTATTTTTACCAGAGCACTGCTCAGCTCTGGCTTATGGTGGTATGGGGGAATGAACCTGGGACTTTGGAGCCTCAGGCATGAGAATCTCTTTGCATAACCATTATGCTATCTACCCTCTGCCCGGACACATTATATTTAGAGGGAAACAAACACTGGGCACATTATTGGAAAGGTTGCAAATGTCCCAACTGTAGAAAAAATCAAGCAGAGAACACAAAGTGGACACCTGGAGTATTCCTTAACCATTTCCTGCCCTGTGTCACTCCAGACAATAGGTATGGTTTCTACTTAGGCCAGGCAAGCCCCAGAGCACGGACAGTTTTCATTCTCCAATGCCCTTCAGCTTTCTCTCACTTCCTGGCAGTTCTGCTCTTCCTGATCTGAGTTGCATCATCATACCATGTGACCCCAGGGACCCGGGTCCCTGCCCATACATACTTGAGTGAGGGATGAGGTGTGTCTGAGGCAGCTCTGAAATCTCAGGGGACAGCTAGGGCTGTCTTCAGAGAGGCATCGATTAACCAAGGTTAAGGGCCCCCTGCTTCCCAACAAAGTTCATGTCTGAGTTGGGGACCCCTTGCTTAGCCTTGCTAGTCCTCTGCACTCACCTCCTGAACTTGGCTCGCTGTTTGGGGGATGGTAGATGAGGGAGTCCCAGGGCCAAGGAGCCACTGTGGCTGGTGGGCACAGGGACCCTGCGCAGTGTGCCGGAGCTCTGGGCTGGCTGAGTGAGGCATGGCTTGGGACTCTGCTTCTTCTTCTTCTCCTCCATTGGATGCCAACTGGGCCTCAGATCCTGGGAGGGAGACAGCCCTGTGAGACAATGAGTGGCAAAGTCTTTTTTTTTTTAAATAAATATTTATTTATTCCCTTTTGTTGCCCTTGTTGCTTTATTGTTGTAGTTATTTGATAGGATAGAGAGAAATGGAGAGAGGAGGGGAAAACTGAGAAGGGGAAAGGCAGACACCTGCAGACCTGCATTACCGCCTGTGAAGCAACTTCCCTGCAGGTGGGGAGCGGGGCTCGAACCAGGATCTTTGTTCCTGTTGTTGCGCTTCGCGCCATGTGCGTTTAACCTGCTGCGCTACCACCCCACTCCCGGCAAAGTCATTTTTAAAAAAGATTTAGTTTATTTATTTATGAAAAAAATAGGAAGAGAGAAAAAGAAGCAGACATAGCTCTGGATTGAACTCAGGACCTCATGCTTGAAAGTCTAGTGCCTTATCTACTGCACCATCTCCCAGACCACAACAATGATATATATATATATATATATTTAAAGATATGTTTATACATTTTTTTAATATTTTATTTATGGGAGTCAGGGGATAGTGCAGCAGGTTAAGCACAGATAGCGCAAAGCACAAGGACCGGCATAAGGATCCTGGTTCAAGCCTCCGGCTCCTCACCTGTAGGGGAGTCACTTCACAAGCGGTGAAGCATGTCTGCAGGTGTCTATCTTTGTCTCCCCCTCTCTGTCTCCACCCCCCTCTATTTCTCTCTGTCCTATCCAACAACGATGACAACAAGAAGCAGGTCTACAGGTGTCTATCTTTCTCTCCCACTCTCTGTGTTCCTCTCTCTCCATTTCTCTCTGTCCTATCCAACAATGATGACATCAATAACTACACAATAAATCAACAAGGGCAACAAAAGTGAAGAAAGAAAGGAAGGAAGTCACCTGTAGACCTGCTTCACCGTTTGTGAGGCGACCACCCTACAGGTGGGGAGCTGGGGGCTCTATGTTAAGGACCTGTGTCAAAGCCCTTAGGCCCCACCTTCGGGGAGGAAGCTTCACAAGTGGTGAGGAAATGCTTGCAGATGTCTCTCTCTCCCTCTTTCTCTCTTTGTATTTCTCTCTTCCCTCTCAATTTTTCTCTATCTCTCTTTTAAAGAATTTATTTATTTATTCATTAGAAAGGAGTGTTAGCGATCATAAATCAAACCACCATCCACTGTAAGGAAGCAAAGATGTTTATTGACGAATTGCAATCCGGGCCGAGATGGTGACTGGTGTTAGTCTACCAAGCTCGACCCCGAACAGGGCTCAAACCATACAATTTATAGGAATTCTGACCACTCAGGGAGGGGGAGCACATCACCTTATCAACCTACATCCAATAACAGGCTATAGCAAACACAAGATCCAATCATTTCAAACTTAGCAAAAAGCGGGGTCCATACAAAGCAAAGCGCGGGCTAGTTTCAAATATAGTAAGATCACACACCAATAGAATTCAACCAGGCACATCCTCCTGCCATTGGCTATGACCACCCATCCGGTAGACAGCACACCACAAAGTCTGTGCAAAGGTCCTGATAAGGCTTGTCCCCATGCAGGGTCCTTAAAACAATGGGTGGCCTTAACTGATTAGGTCCTGTTTATTCAGGGGGAAGGGGCAAGGAATTTTTCTACTTCACTCAGCAAGACATACTAAAAGCACTTAACAAACAACTGCATAAAAAGGGAATTTCAAGGCTACTGCCTTTTACAAGGAGGAGAGAAAGAACCAGCCATCACTCTGGTACATGTGTTGCCAGGGATCAAACTCAGGACCTCATGCTTTAGAGTCTAGTGCCTTAGCCACTGCGCCACCTCCCGGACCACTGAATTTCTCTTTTTTTAAAATGTTTATTTATTTATTATTGTATAAAGACAGAGGGAAATTGAGAGGATAAGATAGGGAGGGAGAGAGACAGAGAGACACCTGCAGCCCTGCTTCACCACTCAAGAAGCTTTCCCCCTACAGGTGAGGACCAGGGGTTTGAACCTGGATCCTTGTGCACTGTAATGTGCGCGCTTAACCAAGTGTGCCACCGCCTGGCCCTTGAATTTCTCTTTTTTTAATTTAATTTAATTTAATATTTTTTTCCTCCAGGGTTATTGCTGGGCTCGGTGCCTGTACCATGAATCCACTGCTCCTGGAGGCCTTTATTTGTTTCCCCCTTTTGTTGTCCTTGTTGTTGTAGCCTCGTTGTGGTTGTTATTATTGCCATTGTTGATGTTGCTCATTGTTGGATAGGACAGAGAGAAATGGAGAGAAGAGAGGAAGACAGAGACGGGGAGAGAAAGATAGACACCTGCAGACCTGCTTCACTGCCTGTGAAGCGATTCCCCTGCAGGTGGGGAGCGGGATCCTTGCCAGTCCTTATGCTTTGCACCACTTGCGCTTAACCCACTGCACTATCGCCCAACTCCCT